>NC_139939.1:21661409-21688909 GCF_963454915.1 Gymnoscopelus microlampas
AACGATTCACTCAACTCACGATACGATTCGAATCACGAAATTAGGTTCACGATACGATTTTTCCCAATGTTTTAATCTTCCATGACTAAATTATTTTTTTCTCTTACACAAATCAATATTTGTTTTACCATTACCATTACCATTACCATTACCTGTGTTTTCTCTTATCCTCTTTTCAATAAAGTAGCAAATGACTGAAAACTCTATTTTATTGTCTCCTCTGGCGGAGACAATAAAATAGGTGGAGAGTATGTTTTCGTCTCCGTCCTTCCGTGTGTCCGCCAAGCTAACATTGGTCAAGCTTCACGTGACACGTGACAATATGTTGAAAGGGTGTGCTTTGATTGGCTAGCGAGACGCATGACGAAATAGAGACCAATAAATAGGTGTTTCACTTCAAAAAAACATTTATATTTTTTGAAGTGAGCTTCCATCAGCCAAGCTAACATTGGTCAAGTGACACCGTCCTTCCGTGTGTCCGACCGTCTCAGCCAAGCTAACATTGGTCAAGCTTCACGTGACACGTGAAGAATATGTTGTCACCAATGCTTTGATTGGCTAGCGAGACGCATGATGACATAAAAACCTATCGATAGCAAATGTGCTTCAAAAAATCATTTATATTTTTTGAAGCTAAGCTAACATTGGTCAAGTGACACGTGACAATATGTAATATAAATAGGTAAGACAGGATTAATCAGGAACAGTACTGGCGGAGACCTGTGCTCCGAGGAGCACATTTTCTAGTCTAGTTTTTTTATTATTATTTTCTTATTTTTTTGGCAATTTTTTGCATCATTATTAAATCGATTTAAATTGTCACCAGTTTGAATAGATTTAAATCGATTTACGATAAATGGTTACATGCCTAGTGAACGGGGAAGCAGCCTCTGGTGTAAGTCTTCTCCTGCCAGTACATAGTCTCTCTTTCACCAAGGCCAGGCCTCCGCGTGGCCACGGACGGTAACTGGGGCCCTGAGGCCCCAGGCGAACGTGGTAGGGGATCTCGGAGCTGCAGTGGTCCCCAGAGGTGTGATGTGCAGGCCACACAGTGTGGACACGCCCTGGCATCAGTCAACCACTGCCCCGCTGCCTTGTGGGTTAGTCTGGGAGGACAAAAGGCCATGGGGGAGCACACCCTGAGAGAAAAGCAAGTGCTGGCAGCCTTGGCAGGCACACCGTAGGCGGTCCTCCGACAGACCGGAGTTCCGGCAGCCTCCTGCAGCTGTGAGGAGGTGCCGGTCGTCCTGGGTTCCCCTTGCCATCGGATACAGCTCCCAACAGCAATTAAGTGATGTTGGAGTATGCGCACCCCCTTCGTCACTCAAATAAATTCAGGCTGCAGGTATCTGCTATCTGCTACTGTATGTATACAGTCATACTTGTGCTTTCGTGCAGAGACGCACCCACGTATTCACACAAGAGAAGCAGCACTTTTGTTCGGTTGCGCATGTACACATGCACACACTATGAGTGAGTGAGTGACTGACTGACTGACTGATTGACTGACTGTGTCACCAGCGTATCTCTAGAACCACCTGACTGATCAACTTTGAACTTGTGCGTATACTATCACAGAGAACCTGAGGGAGAAATCAGCGGATCTCCCAAAAGATATCCATTATGTCATCTATATGATGGCACAGTACAGGGCCAGGCCAGGCCTGGACTCCATATTTGGGCATGCCTCACACAGAACTCCATATATGTGCAAGAAAAGTACAAAAGGACTATTACAGGTCCATTTTTACCATTGAGCTAATAGAGCCTGCCTGCTTGCTCAGGGGATAAATTGAATCTTGAACATCAGGTCAAACTTCATGTCAGATCCTTTGTCTAGGTGAGACATGACCTTTGACACCATCAAAATGTCTCAATAGAAGAGCAGGGAGACAAAATACAACCGCCCCAATTGTATAAGTTATATTGTATTAACATACTCTACCATACAGATTGGACAAAATTACATTTTATTAATTTAACTACAGTGCATTCTATCAATAGTCTTGGCCAGTGTAGACACATGTACTGTAAGTCACTCATAGTCATCTGTGCTTTGAACAAAATGCATGCACTGCGCTGTAATATTTACAGTCCAATGAATTTTCTGTTAGTTCTAATTGTCTGTTAGTTCTAAAATAGCCAAATGTAACCAGGTGTGAAAGAGTCTCTACAAACATTTTAATGAAATATAAATAGCATTTCTTTTCCACATCTTGAGAATGAGACAATAAGAAATGTGCCCAGGTTCACTTCAGAATCCTCAGAAACATGACTGTACTGGTGGGCTATGAACAATACTATACCACTGGGCTATGAACAATACTATACCACTGGGCTATGAACAACAGTGGGTCCCGAACCACTGTTTGGGAAACATCGCTATACAGTATGTGAAGCATTACGTTTCACACACTCAACGCCAAGATGAAACTGTGAAAATCACTCTGTCTCTCTCTGTCTCTCTCTCTCTCTCTCTGTCTCTCTCTCTCTCTCTCTCTCTCTCTCTCTCTTTCTCTCTTCTCTCTCTCTCTCTCTCTCTCTCTCTCTCTCTCTCTCTCTCTCTCTCTCTCTCTCTCTCTCTCTCTCTCAGACACACACGGCTGTCTCTCTCACTTTCCCTCGTGGCCCACAACACATGCCAGCCCACCCACGCTGCAACGGAAGCACATGTAATGGGGAATAACAGTCTCTCTCTCTTTCTCTATCTCTCTCCTTCTTTTGTTATCTTCACCCCCATCTCACTATCTCCTGCTCTTCCGAATATTTTCTCTCTCTCTCTCTCTCTCTCTCTCTCTCTCTCTCTCTCTCTCTCTCTCTCTCTCTCTCTCTCTCTCCCACACTATCTGCTCTTTGCCTCTTTGCCTCTCACTCTCTCTCTCTCTCTCTCTCTCTCTCTCTCTCTCTCTCTCTCTCTCTGTGTTCGCCTGCCTCTCCCTTCTCATATCTCTCTCACACATACATATGTGTTGCTACACCCCGAGGAACAGAATCACTTAGAACTGAGTTGGCAGAATTGCACGCCCTTGCATTGTGTTTTATCTGCACTGCAAAGAATCTGAGAAGTGTACAAATGGACACAGTATGTACTGTATGTCTATCTACAGCAACGGTTCTCAATGTGGGGCATGGGGACCCCTCCGGGGGTCCTTGAGGAGGCTCCTGGGGGTTCCCCCAGCTAAATGATTCGGCTATTTTCGAATTGCCCAAATATGATATAGGGCTTAAGTGTTGACTGCTCCTCGTTTATTTTGCTGGGGACTAACTGGAACCCCTGAAGAACCCCTGGGGGTCCCCGGACCACACTTTGACATCATCGTCGCTGTTGGGCAGAAACCTCCTATCTCCATATTCTAACTTTTTATGTATTTTTCGTAATTTAACACCCTACTTGATCATACTACAGAGTCGCCCAAAAGCATCAAAAGTAGCAGACCCGCAAGCTCGAAATGCCTTCAACTCAACTCATGCATCTGTACTTCCATCTATCCTTTAATAATGGTGCTGCAGTTAATTCTTTACTGCTTCGTCTTTTCTTTTTTTTAATAAGTACCAACCAATTAGCGACACAAAACCAGACAATCCTTCGCTTACCGAGGAGCAAAATATGAGTACTTTTGCGTGCTGCATAGTAAAAATCCTGTGTTAATTCAACTTCAAAGAGTGAATCAAACTGGCCCATCTGGTTCCATTCGGACACTCTTCAGAGTTAAATTAGTCTATTGGACCCGTCCCATTTCTGAGTCAACCAGCCCTGGCTCGTCCTAGCGGTGTAGGTCTGTTTTCCCTGTCCAGCACTCTGGACTAGTGCCACTGTTCACATTGAGATGACAGATCCACCAATTAGTCACACAGCTTACTGATCTGGCACTGTACTGTAGAGGTCTGCACAGGTCCAAATGTTCAGAAATCTTCAGACATTATCAGAAATATTCAGAAATAATTAAAACAGCTGATCTACAGGCTCGGTCACAACTTCAGTGGTTAATTCCTAATGTATTTGTGTAGGTTTCGATCCCAAGAGTCCCTTGTAGTGGAGTCAAAAGTAAAATAGTTCTATTTGTAAATGTAGCGGAGTGAAAGTTATCAGCTTGCAAAAATAAAAAAACATAGCGTACAGTAGGCCTACTCAAGTAAAGACCTGTGTCCTAACAGCTGGCGCGTCTATAGGCCTGATTCCACCAGAGAGTCCATAGTCAGAGCTACTATAGCTGAGTACATACAGTATAAATGGAAAGAGAAAGTATCAAAGACGTGTCTCCTACTCTTTTCAGGCAGGATGAAATACAAAACATAGATGAGTATTAGGACACTTGATAACAGGGCAGGTACAGAAAAGATCAATGCAAATGGCAGCGTATGTTATTCCGTAACAAATTAATACTTTTTTTAACTTAGAAAATAAATTCAACGGAGGAGGCAATGAGATCATAACCATCGATTCAATACCAATGTCATTACAAAATAAGCGATTAATTTCATGTCAATGCATATCGTTGCCGTCAGGCAGAAACCTTGTATCGCCATATTTCAACTTTTTATGTTTTTTCGTAAACGAATGACCTACTTCATCATAAAAGAATGTAGCAAGTAAGTAGTGAAAATATAGAATATCTACAAGCTCACAACACGTCGCCATGCAACGCGTTGTGAGCTTATAGATTGGCTATTTTCACAATTTGTTATGTTTAAAAAATATAATAAAATGGAACAGTTTTGGACATAATATGGTTTCCACCCGACAGTGAGAATATTGTGTTTATAATATTCACAAGAACATCAGTTTTATCTATGGCGAAATTACCAAAAGCTTTTCGTCCATGACAGCACGCTGTTGTGCTGAGTGCAGCAGAATGCTGTAAAAGCCATCATTTGATTGGTCATGTTGGAATCCACCTGCAACACACCTGTTGATAATGTATTGTATTTGGCCTAATCAAACCTATATCAGAACTCTGTCCTTCTCTAGCCTAATTTACCAGCCTTTTGTTTCGCCCTTCTCAAATCCGGAAAATACCGAATGTCTGTCACCACGCCACATCCGTCACGCCATCGGCTTGCACTTCATGCCAGTTCACCTGTTTCCCCTGTTGCCCAGCTGTTGGTATACAACATTTCAGAACGAATGGTCTATACATTATGAATGTCCGCACATTCGTACTGCACGGCCTTCAAATTTGGCACAAACGTCCACTTGGACTAAAGGATGAACTGATTTGATTTGATAGTCAAAGGTTCAATGTCACTGTGACATCACAAAATAGTTATTTTCTTCTTTTTTCATAATTCAAGAATTATCACAAAAAGGGGAGATTTTTATGGTTAAAGGTAAAAGATCAAGGTCTCTGTGACATACTGTAACATCTGTCTCATTCTCATGAATTCTCAGGATGGAAATGATGAAGTGGTGACATTTTAATATCCAAAAGGTCAAAGGTCAATTTCACTGTAACAATTTCTCTCTAAAAAAAAAAAGAATACATCTTCTGGCCATTATTTAATGCTATAACTCAGGAACAGAACAGGAGATTGTGATCATATTTCATGTTTGGTCAGACATTGAATTGGTGACACAAATCTTGTGCGCCCACCTTGAAACTGTGGCTATTGGATCAATCTTCTGCGCTGCCATGCAGGTTGAAGATGTGTCAATGTGTAGCTTCCTTCTGCATCAGCATTCATATATTATGAAGCATCTGTGCTCTGTTACAGTGCTTCTCAACCTGTGGGCCGTGTGCGGTGCTTAATTTGAAAATTATTGAATCCCACTAAAAGTCAAGTTGTAAACATTGACATCTACTTTGACATGAGGGGGAGGTCGGGGCCTTTGCGTTATTTGTGGAGTCCTCTACAACTAACGTAGTGAGCGTAGGAGTCAGATCACCTGGCTCAACCGTTTTTTCTAACAGCGAATAATACTGTTTGAACTGTGGCGATTTACGAGCGGAACTCGGTTTCATTTCATCCACGGTCCTTTTCTATTGCAGGAAGGGACATTGAAGGGAAAATGTGAAAGCTGAATTAATAATAAATAGCCTAAAATAAAAATGTATCGTATTTTATGTGCATTTGAGGCGACGGAGTACCTTCTAGATTTTCCGGAGCGCAGCAGGCAGGTTCCGCCCGGAGCCGAGCTCCGGCCAGCTCCGGCACAAATTAAGCCCTGGCAGTGATTATATTGCAAGTGGCCCCCCAAATAATTGGCAAAACACTAGGATTTGTATCATAATATAACCTTAATATTAAAAAAAAGAATAATAATGTGATAACTTACATTTTGGAAGAAAAATTACATACAAAAGTACATACTTATATGAGTCTGGACAAACATACGTATTTGTTTGGCGGTGGCATACAGCAGCATTTCCAGTTTCTTGTATTATTTTTCTAAACACTATACATGGATTACGTGTGTTGTGGTGATCATTTTGGACCCTTTGGGAGCGTAACATTAATGTGCGAGGCGCAACAGATAAACCGAGGAAGATGTCTGCGGCGTAGCGCCAGATAATTTAAGCCCCGGATACATATCGTTGCTGTCGGGCAGAGCCGCAGAATCCTCTTATCTCCATATTCTAACTGTTTGTGTTTTTTTTCGTAAATGAACGTCCTACTCGATCATAGGATAAAAGCATCAAAAGTAGCAGATCTACAAGCTTGTCGATTTGCTACTTTTGCAAAAAAAAATTATTTGAATCCTGAATAGTAACAGTTTTGGACATATGAGGTTTCCATCCGACAGAGACGATATCAATACGAGGGGCTGGATAATCGATGCAGTACTGTGAAAAATGATACGGTGATACTCAGCTGTGTCTAATGTTTTTTTTTCACACATTGACAAACTGTCAGCTTGTGGGCATGTTGGCTAGTGTGTTGACAGTCTGTCTTCCTTGGCCAAATGGAAATAAGGATTTCTGTACATACTTCACCTAGTAGCAACAAAAGTGTTCCACAAAAGCAACAACGTCTGACTGTGTAACTATAAGAGACTATTCACTATTCACCTACTGTAAATAAATAAATCAGCCCAACGGGCTTCTGTTTTATGATGTAATGCACACACAGTAGCAGCATAAGCTCAAATATTATACAGTAGCCCTACAGACAGACAGACAGACAGACAGACAGACAGACAGACAGACAGACAGACAGACAGACAGACAGACAGACAGACAGACAGACAGACAGACAGACAGACAGACAGTCATGATTAACATTAATCACAGAAAAGACTAAACAACTGATGAACTAATGAGTGAATTATTCTAAATGGATCTATCAATCAACCAAATCACCCCCAAAACCTCCAAACTCCACGATAGTAAAGCTCACTTTAAAAACATCTATCCAGAGCAGGACTACTGGGCCATATGACTTCAAATCAATACCACAACTATTACAATTGCGACGAATGAACAATAAAAATGAAAATAGCAGTTCTACAAGCTCTCAACGCGTAGCTTTGTGAGCTTCCCCCGACCCGTTGTGAGCTTGTAGATCGGCTATTTCCGGTGCGCAACACCGTATTCTCGGCCGCGAAACGGACGATAAATTAAGCATGAGGTGTCGCTCCATGCAAATCACTCCTGTTAAATTATGCATCCTGCTTGAACGTGGGACAGATGCTATTATTCAGAGGGCAGCCGAAATCTCGGCGGGTTCAAGGCAGCGCCATCATCCACTTAACCACCGAGCGGTGGGAGTGGGGCGCTCACCGCTCACACATCCACAAGATGATTGGTACCAACGGGGAGAGCCGGGGCTTCTGGATGCCCCGTCATAAAGTTACTAAGTACTGAACTGTATGAGTACAATTTGGAGGTACTTGTCTTTTACTTTACTTATAAAGTATTTCCAGTTTGCAATTCTTTATAGGCCTACTTCTACTAACATCTCAGAGGCAAATATTGCACTTTTTACTTCACTACAGTTATTTGAAATCTTAGTTTAGTTACTTAGCAGATTTAGATTATTATTACAAAACATACATTAAACGATCAAGCCTTATTTTATACTTTAGTCGAAAATATTAGCTTTAGAAGTTCTGGGCTTGTAGATCGGCTATTTTCTAAAGGCTAGATTTTCGAATCGCTGCTGCAACACTGCTGTAACGCCCCATATGTGTGCCCCATATTTAGGTTTTTAGGTCCCTGACATGGCCCCTCTGCGAGCTTGTAGATGGGCTATTTTCTGCCAAAGTTTCCTCAGATTACGGATTCTGGGGTTTAAGTGGTAAAGTAAAAGTAAAGTAAAAATAAATGGGAGTACTTTTTCCTTCCACTGCTGCTTCAAATCATCCAGAAGATGATTTGTGCCAACGAGGAGAGGCCTCCTAATCCCCTGTGAACGTCACTGACCAATCAGAAGCACGGCTCTGTATGAGCTCATGGTAAGCTAAGCGTAAAGTCAATGAAGCATGAGAAAACAGACATCCTTTTATAAAGTATTAACATCTCAACACACTCCATGAGTCATAGTGCAACGTGTGTGTGTGTGTGTGTGTGTGTGTGTGTGTGTGTGTGTGTGTGTGTGTGTGTGTGTGTGTGTGTGTGTGTGCGTGCGTGCGTGCGTGCCTGCGTGCGTGCGTGCCTGCGTGCGTGTGTTTGTGTGTGCGTTTGTGTGTGTGTTAAAATCCCTGGAAGCCAAGCCCACCTGAGCTTTAAAGGTTAATACATTATAAGAGGATATCGTTGGCAGAAACCTCATATCTCCATATTTAAACTTTTCATTGTTCTTTTCTTAAATTAATACAATTATAATATCGCAGAAGGGTGTGAAGCAGTGAAATAGCCGATCTACATCTGCACAATTTCGTATTTGTTTAAATAATAATGAAAAAGGAACAGTTTTGGACATACAAGGTGTCCACCCAACAGCAACGATATGAAACAACATGCGAGTTCCACTCTGAGCAGAAGGAAGTCAATACAGGAGCATGAATTTGGTTAAAGGGCTTTTCATATGTGAGTTGTATTTCATTTTAATCTTAGACCTAAACAGCACAATTCATTTCCGCACAATTTCAGCACACACATCCAACAATTAAGAGACCTATTAAAGATAATTGGAAAAAATGTGGAATTAGACTCTCACCCTATTGCTCCGACTCATTTAGAGTACGCAATTACTTTTGCTATCCGCACGCGCGCACGCACACACGCACACACGCACATGTGTTTGTATCACTATATTTGTGAGGACATCAACATTTTATTATGGTGATTGTATGAAAGCCATTTTGTAACTATAAAGCTGAAAATAGCCGATCTGCAAACTCACAGGCGTAGTGAGCTTCTACAGTAGATCTGCTATTTTCTGTGCATGAAACCTGTGCGTAATTATGTATAAATCAGGCAGAACTCCAACCGTGTAATAAGCCCTAAAACTATAAGCTCTAAATGTTTACTCCAAACCGGATCTTTTCCTAATTATAACCAACTTCAACAATATTTATTTCATGGGTAGCTTGTACAAAACATTCTGTCACCCTTTGCAACTGTAAATTTGTGATGTGACAAATGAAGTGAAGTTGGGTTGAAGTTGATATAATGTCCCGTTCTGGAATAAGTGCAAACTCCTTCACCTTCAAACGTGTGAACACTGTGAACAGCCAAACCGCCCAAAAAGAGTTGAGTACTGTGAATACTATATAATTTGGTGAGGCACACTACACTAAGAGCATACACACACACACACACACACACACACACACACACACGCCCGCGCGCGCAAATACGCACACAACTTTATCGCGTCTGCACATTTTTGCCCACAAAATAAAGTGTGCATATAACAGAGCACGCACACACGCACGCACACAAGCATGCACGCACAAACGCACACACACCGTGCAGCGTGTGTCACAGTACAGTGTGTGCTCCTCTCTCTCTCTGTCTGGCCGCTCAACGTGACAAGCAGCACTACTACCAACCTGCTCACCACAGACACATGTTACTGCTACTGTACTACGACTGTACTGTACTGTACTGTACTGTACTGTACTGTCAGTGGTGGAAAGTAACTATGTACATTTACTTAAGTACTGCACTTAAGTACACTTTTGAGGTAATTGTACTTTACTTGAGTATTTCCAATTTCCAGTACTTTTACTTCTACTCCACTACATCTCAGAGGCAAATATTGTACTTTTACTCCACTACAATTATTTGAAAACTTTAGTTACTAGTTACTTTTCAGATTTAAATTATGATATTATGAAACATGCATTAACCACTTTAGCCCTATTTTATACATAGGCTATTTAAAAACAAGCTCACAACGCATCGCATCGCGACGCGTTGATGCCAACACTTTTGTACTTTTACACTAGTACATTTTTAATTATGGACTTTTACATGTAACAGACTATTTCTTTATTGCAGTATTGGTACTTTTACTCAAGTAAATTTGAGTACTTTTTCCACCACTGTGTACTGTAGAGGGAAGGAGGCAGTGGGGGGGTGTCAGACCCAAACATCAGGCACACTCCAGGCACACTCAGGTGTGCCTTGGGATTTAGTGACAAGCGCATATTATTATTACAATATATCACTGCTGTCAGGTGGAAACTACATTATGTCCCAAACTGTTACTTTTGAGCTCTGCTGTTTTTTTTTGCAACTTTTCTGTGACATTGTAGCATGACAAAGTAGGGCATTCATTAAACAAATACAGAGGAAAAAAATATACCCTAAAATATATATTTTAACCACTTTCAATCAGGTATCCCTATTTTAGGCATGTAGACACATAGAAGGGAGCGGAGGAAAGGAGTTATGGAGAGGAGAGAGGAAAGGAAGGGAAAGAGTAAGAGAGAAGAAGAAGAAACATGTGGAAGATGGTGAGAGAGTGTGCTGGGGGAGGGAGAAGATGTTCCAAACAACATCTGTGAAGAAGCAGGGAGGGAACGTGTGTGTGTGTGTGTGTGTGTGTGTGTGTGTGTGTGTGTGTGTGTGTGTGTGTGTGTGTGTGTGTGTGTGTGTGTGTGTGTGTGTGTGTGTGTGTGTGTGTGTGTGTGTGTGTGTGTGTGTGTGTGTGTGTGTGTGTGCGCGCGCGTGTGTGTGCGCGCGTGTGCGTGTGTGTGTGTGTGTGAGAGAGAGAGAGAGAGAGAGAGAGATACATACACACAGAGAGAGAGAGACTGAAACTGTCTGAACAACATCTGTAGTGAATGATTGACGGCTCATTTATACGCTGAAGATAAGCTATTTTTGGCGAGCGACATGCTACGCTCAAGAAGGAAGAGGAAGAAGAAAAAAAAATCAGACAAAGTGGTCAGTATTTAAAATTAGGGATACAATACTTAATTGAACTAATCAATTTAATCGATCACAAAAAATATTGATAATGAATCATTTAATAAAATAATGATTAATAATCAATCCCTATTTTTTGGGCATGACATTTTTCCCCCCAAAAAATCAAAAGATTTAAGTACTGAAAATAGCAGATCTAACAGTGCTGTTTCAGTCCGTCCGAAATAAAACAACGCTTAAGTCATTAATCGATACATTGATGTACTGTATCGTCTTTGTCCGGTGGAAACCTCATATGTCCAAAACTGTTACTTTTCAGGATTCTAATAAAGGAAATTGCAAATATAGCAGATTGACTCAAGCTCAAATTGATACTTTTGTGTGACGCTGTATGTATGATCAAGCAGGGCATTCATTTACGAAAAAAACACAAAAAGTTAAAATACGGAGATAAGAGGTTTCTGCCCGACAGCAAGATATATGTTAATTAAGTAAATATATGTTAATTTAAGTTTGAGAACAACTGGTCTATAGTCACTGTTCTGAGCAGAGAAAGGCAGGTGGGTGTTAATACAGGCATTTAACTTGGCTTGGCGATAGGCCAACGGTTCACACCATTTTTTCCTTGGAGCCCCCCTCCCACCTTCTTACATTATTACATCTAACGCAAGCTGAGACCCCCCCCATGCACGCACACACACGTGCATGTGCGCGCACGCGCGCGCGCACACAGACATCACTGTACACACATAATAATCAATCACACACACACACACACACACACACACACACACACACACACACACACACACACACACACACACACACACACACACACACACACACACACACACGTGCAATATGCTGTTAACAAAGCTTGACACTGGGCGTGTGTGTGTGTGTGTGTGTGTGTGTGTGTGTGTGTGTGTGTGTGTGTGTACAGTGATGTTTGCATACATGTAAACATACATGCTCTATACATATTACTTTTTGTTTGGAGTGCATGGATTGGAGATGTCTGCATGCGTGCGTATGGAAGCTTGAGTCTGTGTGTGTGTGTGTGTGTGTGTGTGTGTGTGTGTGTGTGTGTGTGTGTGTGTGTGTGTGTGTGTGTGAGATGCTATTACTTGCAGGGTCCCTATGACCTGTTAATGGAGTGTTTATAGGCTGTTACACCATCAGCCACTGGTTGCTATGGACCTATATGAGCTTTTGCACAGCCGTTGCTATGCAGAGAGAGAGAGAGAGAGAGAGAGAGAGAGAGAGAGAGAGAGAGAGAGGGGCCCTTGCGGTGGATGAGTCATCTACACACTCTCTTCATCCACCCCCCCCCCCGCCCCCACCCCCGCCCCCTTTCCTTCCTGAGTCAATGACACACACACACACACACACACACACACACACACACACACACACACACACACACACACACACACACACACACACACACACACACACACACACACACACACACACACACACACACACACACACACACACACACACACACACACACACACACACAGACAACAGAGCTCCTGGTGTTTTCTTACTGAGCGCCTTAGTGGTAGCCAAACCTGTTAACACCAGTTCCCCAGGGATAACAGGCTATTGGCACGCACACACACACACACACACGCACGCACGCACGCACGCACGCACGCACGCACGCACGCACGCACGCACGCACGCACGCACGCACGCACGCACGCACACACACACACACACACACACACACACACACACACACACACACACAGGCGCGCGCACGCACCGTTTTGTCAACGGTGGGGGGGGGGGGGCAATTACGGGATCATTACGGTAAAAATTACCGTAATAATCAATAATCCTAAAACGGGAGCAAAAATATTTTATACATTTATATATATATATATATTTTTTTTTAAGCGGCCCACCGGGCACCGTTTCACTGCAAGGGTCAAACCCCCCTTGCAGTCAAACGTTTGACATTTGGTCACATTTGTCCCAAGAAGTCACAATATGCATTTTGGGGAGTGAGAGTGTGTTGACAATAAATAATGTAAATAATGCATACTATGACATGTACGTCATTTATGTAGAAGTCTAATTATTTTGTAACGTAAATTAATATTTTACATACAGTACAATATCCAATCCAAACCACTTTATCTATAGAGCACATTTACAGCAGCGTTGAACCAAAGTGCTGTATACACTCAGTAAACAAATATGAAGTAAAACAATGAACAATTCAACTCTCAGTCTGAATCATCGAAAGCCAAGGAGTACCCCCCCCCCCCCCCCCACTACGTATTATATAAAATTGTGTTGCAGATTAAACTTTTTTCATAGATTTCATAGCTTCAAGTTCATAGACTTGTTTGACAGCACTATCATCAGTGTTGGATTCATGTTAATGTGTATTGTCATTACATTTAACCACTTAAACCGTCAATACTTAGTAAACGTGACCTTTTGCTCTGACCAATTCGCTCTTTTTTTCCATCTACACCAAACCTCTTTGCCGAAAATAGTAGATCTACAAGCTCACAGCGCCCCTCGCAGCCCAAGGTGTTGTGTGCTTGTAGAATAGATGGGGGTCCTTGGCCAAATACATATGAATTTGGGGGTCCTTGACATGAAAAAGTTTGAGAAGCACTGTCTGCTGTAGATGCATGGTGTGATCACTTGAGACTGGCCGATGGACAGAAAGCGGTACAGCGCTAGTCCAAAACAGCATGTCGTCTCTGACTCTCTGTCGGGTGAAAACCTCGTAACTCCTTTTTTTATTATTATCTTATCAAACATTTTAGTATAGTGAAAATAGACGATCTACAAGCTTGTAGATCTGCTATTTTCACTACTTTTGTGTGACACTCTTGCATGATGATGAAGTAAGGGCTTTAATTTACGGAAAAAAACCTAAAACATAAAAATGTGGAACTTGGAGATAGGAGGTTTGTGCCCTCCAGTGGTGATGTGACAGGGAGGGTGAATCAGGGACAGGGGTTGACAGAGGGACTGAGTGCGTCTGGAAGCTCCAAAGAGGAAGTGGAGACCAAGGAACAGACGGACTTAAACTGATCCCAGTGCAGTGATATAAACCTCTCATAAAGCCATACCTCACCCCCACTGTAACCCGCCGCCTCCATTAAAATGAAAACAGAAAATCTAATTGTGAAGATACAATGGGCTTTTTTATTTACTGTATATATATACGGGCTGATGGACTGCATGCGGGTCTGCTTTATTGTTTACCTGCATTTTATTTGCCATAAAAACCACTGGAGGCTGAGATACACAGAGAGGGAGAGAGAGAGAGGGAGAGAGAGAGAGAGAGAGAGAGAGAGAGAGAGAGAGAGAGAGAGAGAGAGAGAGAGAGAGAGAGAGAGAAAGAGAGAGAGAGAGAGAGAGAGAGAGAGAGAGAGAGAGAGAGAGAGAGAGAGAGAGAGAAGGGGCAGGGGGTTGGAAGATGTAGGGCGGGGAGGGAGGAGGCCAATGTTTCTGCTTGTGTCTTGGTTATTTATAGTAATGCCCCATCTCTTTTAGCCTGAATTATCTCTGTCTGTCTGTCTGTCTGTCTGTCTGTCTGTCTGTCTGTCTGTCTGTCTGTCTGTCTGTCTGTCTGTCTGCCCCTCTGTGTTCAATTCCTACCCCTCTCCTTTCCTCTCCTCTCCCTCTCCTCTCCTCTCCTCTCCTGTGAGCTTCATTCTCTCCTCTTGTTCTCATTTCTATCCCTACTCTGTCCTTTCCTTTCTTTCTTTCTATTTTGTTTTCTTTCTTGCGTTCTTTCTGTCTTGCTTTCTTGATTTCATTCTCTCCTTCCTCTGCTCACCCACCTCTCTCTTTCTTTCTTTCTCTCTCTCTCTCTCCTTTCTCTCTCTCTCTCTCTCTCTCTCTCTCTCTCTCTCTCTCTCTCTCTCTCTCTCTCTCTCTCTCTCTCTCTCTCTCTCTCTCTCTCTCTCTCTCTCTCCACACATCTCACGTTATATCTCTCTCTTCCTTGCACCTCTCTCTCTGGTGTTGCTCTCCGCTGCGTGCGTGTTGAAGCACCTCATCTCCACCCACCCCCGTCCTTTCTTATACTTATCGGGTCAGTGCACCCGGCACCACCCTCCCCCCCACCCCCACCCCCACCTGCAACCAGAGTGGCCATTCAGCAGTGTGGCATTTCTTCACTCATGTTACGATGGAGGGGGTGGCGTTTGAGGGGAGAGAGATGGAGAGAGAGAGAGAGAGAGAGAGAGAGAGAGAGAGAGAGAGAGAGAGAGAGAGAGAGAGAGAGAGAGAGAGATGGACAGAGAGAGAGAGAGATGGACAGAGAGAGAGAGAGAGAGAGAGAGAGAGAGAGAGAGAGAGAGAGAGAGAGAGAGAGAGAGAGAGAGAGAGAGAGAGAGAGAGAGAGAGAGAGAGAGAGAGAGAGAGAGAAAGAGAGAGAAGGGGGTGAAAGATGGAAGCTTGACACGGCACTCGCTAGTCCACTATCTGGTTCACTGACCTGTTAGTCGTGTGTGAACCTTTGTGAGCTAATGCCTGATTATGACCCATCTACTGCGGTGAAGAACCTTTTATCACAAAGGTCTTTCATAATAAAGTGTGATGCTTTAATGGATTATAAAGTCAATTTGAATGGGATTCATCTGCCTCAGGTTCACAAGTTGCTCATGGAGTCCATGCAGTCGACATTGTAGTGTCGACTGCATGGACATTTAGTATGACATTTAGAACAGGAGAGACAGATATAAAGAGCTGGGTCCTCAGCCTCACAAGGAGCATACTCGTTGCTGTCGGGCAGAAACCTTGTGTATCTAGATTTCAGCTATTTGTGTTTGTTTTTTGTAAATGAATGCCCTATTTTGCTGTATTTGAGTGTCACGCAGATTATATATCTGCTATTTTCATTTTTTTTAGACATTTTATACATTTGAAAATGTGTGACATTCTGCATAATGAGTAGCCATACTATTAATTTTGTACTTTAAGTATATTATGATACCAATACTTTTGTACTTTTACTCAAGTGAATTGAAGTTTCTACATTGCAGTATTGACACTTTTACTTACGTAAAACATTTGAGTCACCAGGCACACCAGTAACTGAGCAGCTTTTGAAATAACTTATTGACTTCACCATTGTAATGAATATGCATCAGATTAAAAGGAATTATAATTATTTTAGTATTCAGCTTGCTATATTTTGGCTGATTATTACACAAGATATTATCCTACCACAATCCCACAACGTATACAGATAGACTGTTAATGGTTGGAACTAATTTCTTGTTAGGACCTCATCTGACTTGCACCGTAAAAAAACAGAAACATTTTGAATTATGTATGCTTGTGACAAGATAAGATCTCTCTGAGATATTCAGAAAGATTGGTCCAATTACTATACATATCAACTGTCACCGACCCAAGAAAAATGCCCTTAGAGTATATGACTTAAATTAAGCATAGTACTTTGTAGAAGTTGGACTTCTATAAATTGTCTTTTATGTGACAAGCTCACACAGCAATCTGCAAGCCTTGTCGACGGGTCCTCTCTTTAAGGAGAGATGAAGACTAAAGGAAGAAGATGAATTTGACAGTTAGCTTGTTACCTTCTAATTTTTTTTTTGCTAGCATGTCACAACCTTCAAAACTATATTTCTCATTCAAATTAGGTAACAAGAAACCTCAAAAGGCAGTACATTGTTCTTGTTCTAATGCAATGCATTCTCACTCCCAAGATGGCAAATGGGAGGCGGCTTGGGACGGATTTGTCCAAATGTCACATGTTGACTAAGGGGGGTCCGTGAGGTACGATTCTGTCTCTATCGGGGAATATCTTCGCAATGCTCGGCACGACCTCTCGCTTGCCTAACGGCTCGCTCGGCGGTGTGCCTCTCGTGGCTCAATTCCGCTTTAGACAGCGCGCCTCCGTCGTTTTAACTGTTTTTCGACGGAGCCTTCACCCTTGTATGTCTTGGGTTAGAGAACGGCAATTCTGCATTCCTGGAGTATGGAAGTGACCGGGATGTCAACGTGTTCACATTTGTCCCAAGAAGTCACTATAGTTGTCTATTTCGATTTGAAGAAACTTCAAAACAACCAAAAATCGAACTGTTCATACCACAGAACCCCTCTTGCGTCATCATCAAACAATGATGAGACTGCACTCTTCAAAGTGCTGAAGCACAGGGGGGGGGGGGGGGGGGGCACCACACGGTGGGGAGAAAGTGAAAGAAGACTCAACTATTTAGAAGCACAGCTACCGGAATTTAGAAGCAACGGCTGCTGAAGAAGCGCTAAAGCGGTGAAACGCGTTTTAGCCCCACCCCCCCTCTCGCTGACAAAACAGTCCCGGGGGGCACCGAAACGGGTCGTAGCACCGGGCACCACGAAGGGTTAATCCGCCCCTGCTCTTCATGTACTGTATATATGTACAGTGCTATTAGTCTGCCATCTGCCTTTCAGTCGGCTAACATACATACTGTTTGTTTAGCTGCTGAAATGCAGAGTGCAGCAACAGAAACAACAAATATTGATAGCATCTTGTATTTTGTTCCTCGCTCAATCCGTGCTTGGAACTCCTTTGTAACTGAGAGGCTTGTGATTGGATGTACTGCAGAGACACTGAATGAGGGCAGGGTTGATGATCCAAATCATTTATATATCTGCATGCATGCTGGTGTAATGTTATACGAGAGCAAAAAAATCCTTTATCTCTTTTACCCATGAGCTTTGCCACTGGGTATGTGAGAATCTCACATCGCTATCTCCTCTGTGTCTGTCTCATTCTCTCTCGTTGTCTCACTCATCTCCTCTCTCCTACCCCGTACCCCTCCTTTCCTCCACACCTCCTCTCGCTTAATACTATGTGCCAATGTCTCTGTGCTCATTGCTGAAGCGAAGGATTTTTTTTTTAAATCATGGGGCGCGTAACTTGGGAACAGTGGAGAAAGTTTCACTAAACAAAAGTAGAATACACCAGCGGTTGGATAGGAGAGAGAGAGAGAGAGAGAGAGAGAGAGAGAGCAGAGGGATTTGTGGAAAGCGGGACAGGCTGTGGTGTGCAGGTGGTTTCTCTCTTGTTAGGCTGTTCCAGTGCATTACATGGCCATTATGCACCGACTGTTTCTTAAAGCAAGCATCCTTACTGTGGGGAAGGCTACCACAAAAACGGAAAACAGAAAAGACACTAGTGTCGAGCCCTGAGGGACTTCCGTCAACCATATGGGATTCAAGTGGTTAAATGTGCCTTTCCAGGGAGCACTGGTACTACGTCAAACAATATAATTGCAACGTTCCCAGGTTCAATTCCATTTGTCCAAAACCGTTAGGATTCAGGAAATAGGAAAAACAATTTTCCAATGTAGATATTTAGTCACAAGCTCTTGTTAATACTTTTCACTGGTTAGATACAAACAAATGGAAATTTGCTATCTCCTTGCACACACGCACATTATGAGACACAACAACACAGAAACACGCACATGGTGAGGGTGTGTGTGTGGGGGATGCGGATTTCCCATAACGACGAGATTGACTCACCGCGTCTTCGTCACCACAGACCCTTTTCACAGATGTGTCATAAAGGTAAACACAGCTGCATCCAAACAAATTAATAGTGGGTACATTTGATTTATAACATCCAGTTCCAGGCAGAAATTCACCCCAAAATAAAACCATGAACAATAATGAATGTTTCATCTTCTCTTCTCTTAATTTAACTGTGCTCCTTCATCTATATATTTCCTTAACTTTTACCGCAACATTTTTTTCCTTATGTCATTGCGCTCTGTTAAGAAGTTCAGGCTAACGTTATACCTGACTGATATGAAGTGCTATAGTGGTATATTCAAAATATTGTCAATAGTTTCTCTTGGATATAGAGCAATATACCTCAGTGAGAATAGCATGTGCACGTCTAATGTTGTTTGTGCCTCTGTAACATGTCGCCACTCTTCACTCTGTAAATGTATATTTGTATTTATTTACTGATAGTTTAATGACAAATAAAACGTTTAACTGCACGAGCCACCCATTGACAAGAATGACCCCAATACCTCTCCTCTAGAGCCACCCTTTGGCCTGATGTTAACTTTGCACACAGTGTATCTCATGATAGTCAGATCGCAGGATGAACCCTATACTGATTTTGGTGACCCCATGGCTTTTTTTTTGCTTAAATTTATAGTTCCACTAGTGCACAGGACTCTACAAGGACAGCCATTTTGATCCGTTTCTAACCACTTTGGTCCAGCTGGGTATAGATACAGTATCAGTGCTTTTGTGCTAGATGTATGTATGTACATCACAGTGGTACAAGTACATCATCGTAGTACAAGTACTAGCATTCTCCTGTCTTTTAGGCAGGGCCAGATATACCTTATACATCAAAGGTGCAGCACAAATTGTGCTGTGCCTCGCATGCAGTTTGCATTCATGAGGTGCATGCGAGGAGGTGCATGGAATTAATGTCTGATTTAATTAGGCAGCAGATAATTATTATGTAAAATTATAGTCCACCTGTTTCATTTTGGGTATGAAACAGAGCTTAAAAGGTGCAGTGGAATTGGTGCAACATGAGGTCCACACCCAGCTCCGGAATATAAAAGAGAAGCTGAATTCAGTGATGCCGAAATTGATGAACATTGTTTTCAAGCCACAGTGAAAGTGAAGCCGCTGACCGAGTTGTAAGACACTTGTAAAGCGTATCTACTGTATGAAGCATGCATAGCGCTAGCATGTAGAACAATGCATTATTCATGCTACCAGCTGAGAACATAAGTACACACACTGGGCCTTAACAGTTTTCTCATGCACTGTAGTTTGTATAATACATTACTGTGTCCCAAAGAGCATAGCACAGAGCCATGCGCTTTACACATTTATAATATTCAGTTGTCATGCTTGTCCTTTGTGTAGCATAGCCTATCGTCATTGTTGGGCAGAAACCTTGTATCTCCATGTTTCAACTTCTTGTTTTTTTCATAAATCAATTCATCATACGAGAGTGTTGCATTAAGGTAATGAAAGGTCAGCTATTTTCACAGTTTTAAAATGAAAAGGGAACGGTTTTGGACATGCCATACAAGATTTCCACACCACAGTAGTCTCGCGTAGCCAGACAATTATTCCACAATCTCTGAGTGCTATCTAGACCCTAACCTAACCCTAACCCAACCCTAACCCTTCAGCCCTAGTTGCTATGGTGATCAATTTGCCATATTAGGGAGATCAACAGGCATCGGCTTCCCTGATTGGTCAACCCAAACCATCAGCTTCACGGATTGGCCAACCTTTGTGTGACATGTGTGCCTCTGAACCAATATAAGTGATGACGCAGAATAGACCATGCTTTTACAAAGCAGGACTTGACTAGGATACCATTGATCAATAGGATTTATCCATTGTCGTAACGTGAGTAATGTTACACTGGGCGGTGCGTCTGAGAGGGCTAGAGACAGCCAATCAAGCTGCTGTAACAGTAAGACACTATGGGTCCTATAATGAAAATAGCCGATTTACATCGACATATTGTGAGCTTGTAAATCGTCTATTTGAACAATTCTACTTTTTAAGTAAAACATGCCTAAAAGGTTTAGGCATAAGGGATAAGGCGGAGCGCAAGATAGGGACCTATGTGTACTCCTTTGGAGGTGACTGTTCTGGCGCCAAGGATCAGATCGATGTGCATGTCTTCAACACAGCGTCTTTGCGCTGGGCGAAGGTGACCCCAAGAGGAAAACGTCACCACGAGGTTCCCTGCATGCGCTATGGCCACACAGCTGTGCTGATAGAAGATATCATCTACATCTGGGGAGGGGATCCTGGGAACACAGGCTTTATGCCTCAAAGGCATAAAGCCTGCAACAGGCTTTTTGCCTTCGACGTTGACACCCACAGATGGCTCAAGCTCAAGGTTTCGGGCACTGTTCCAGTGGCGAGGCGGAAACACTCAGCCTGTGTCTTGGGGAAGGTCATGTATATACATGGAGGATGGACCCAGACTGGATTCTGCTCTAGGGCCATGCTCAAGTTGGACACCACCACAATGGTCTGGTCTTCAATTAACGCCGGAGGTACTCCACCACATGCTTCATCACGTCACTCTGCCACCATCATCGGGACAAAGATGTTTGTATTTGGGGGCTGGGGGAGGCGGAGAGAACACTACAACATCATCAGAGTGTTTGACACAGAGACCAACTGCTGGCTGAGCACACCTTCTGTACAGCCTCTTCCAGAAGAACGCAGGGGTCATTCAGCCTTTGTCTACAATGGAGAGCTGTACATATTTGGTGGCTGCACAGGGGCCCAGCGCTTCCATGATTTCTGGAAGTTCAGTCCAGAGACCTTCTCCTGGAAGAAGGTTGAGCCCAAGGGGAAAGGCCCACCTTCGATGACTATGATGTGCTGTTGCATGGTGGGAGATCGTATCATACTCTTTGGAGGAAAGAAATCACAGGTTGACCTGCATGTTTTAGACTTAAATCCTAGTCTGAAGACGTTATGCAAGCTAGCAGTCATGCAGTACGGTCTGGAGCAGTCAGAACTCCCACACATCATCAGGTGGGAACTGGCAGCCATGACAACAGCAACTGAATAAATAAAGCTGATAACAATGAACACGCTGGGCTTACCAATTTAAAAAAAGGAAAAGAAGAAAACAAGACAGGTTGTAATAACGGCATTGTAAAAAATGTTATTTAAAAACGTATAAAACATGGGGACAAAGTGTAAAGAGTTACGGCATAGTAGCATGGCTTTGTTTTTTATATACATTGGACGACATAGTGTAGCATGCAATTCTTTATGGTTTTTACATTGGATGACATGGTCTACATTACTTTTTTTTTAATACATTGGACGATATAGTATAGCATGGCATTTTTTAAATGTTTTTACATTGTACAACATAGTGTAGCATGGTATTTTTTAAGTACACAAACCAAAATGGTCTAAATAGCGTTTAGTTAGCTTATAGCTTTGTGTCTTTCTGTAAGCTTTGTGTTTTTTTATGACTTCTATGTTTTTGAAGAATGGTTAGTATATATGCTTCGATTTTTTTTTATTTATATTTACGCAACTATAAATATTGGTTTATATTTTGTGTTAATTGTCCAGCCCTATGAGCTCAAAGCAGTGAAGGTGTGATTACGTGCATAATACTCTATAGGTCTCCTCACCATCTCCACACGTGTGTGTGTGTGTGTGTGTGTGTGTGTGTGTGTGTGTGTGTAATCACCAGGATTCAAACCCGCGGGGGGAACTAAACCAACACATCTACCGCTCATCCAAAGGGGAATCCCCTCCTCTTCCTCCTGGCCAAAGGCGAGGCGTTAGACTTCTGGGCTTGCAAGCAGAGGGCTGCCCTGCAACACATTGCATACAATCTCCCTCCTCATCTCTCTCTCTGTGTGTGTGTGTGTGTGTGTGTGTGTGTGTGTGTGTGTGTGTGTGTGTGTGTGTGTGTGTGTGTGTGTGTGTGTGTGTGTGTGTGTGTGTGTGTGTGTGTGTGTGTGTGTGTGTGTGTGTGTGTGTGTGTGTGTGTCTCTCTCTCTCTCTCCCTCCCTCTCTCTCTGTTTGTGTGAAAGTGCCTTGGGCAGAATGATTAATTTGTGACTATTGATTCCTCAAGAACGTGGGAGGGGTTTGACAGAGGAACAGAGACGGGGGTGGAGGTTGGGGGGGTCGAGGGACGACCAGTGCATCCAATATTTGGCGGCGGACCCCCATATGAAAAGGGTTTGTGCCAGGGACCCCCAGAAGTAGATCTCTTACTTTTGAATAGCCAACATAAAAATGGATATGGTCGTGGTGCTATGTTAACTACTTTTGCTGGGGCCACCCTGGACCACCCCCCCCCCCCCCCCCCCCCCCCCCCCCCCCCCCACCCAAGGACCCCTGGGGACCCCAGACCACACTTTGAGAACCAAAGTACTAAAGAACCATTTTATTTAGTGAATGGTTATTTAGTCATAAATCATATGGTTCAAGAGAACTTTTTTTGTGTCAAATAACCATTTCTTTAATGGTTCTTGTGATGCGTTGTGCACTTATACTGTAGATCTATTAGCTTTTGGCAATGGGATTTAAGGATTTCAAAGGGATAGACTGAGAGAGAGCGAGGGGCAGAGAGAGAGAGAGAGAGAGAGAGAGAGAGAGAGAGAGAGAGAGAGAGAGAGAGAGAGAGAGAGAGAGAGAAAGAAAGACAGAAGTACACAATGGAGAAAATGGTCCAGAGAGAAAGAGGTGAACGGCATGAAAGAAAGGGGTGATGGGTGATGGCAGCTTAGAAAACAAAACATGTTTGTCTCTCTTTGTTCATAAACTATTTAGATCCATAAATATCTTTAAACCCAGGGGCCGGTCGGTGTTCAGGCTGTATACGTGTTTCACTGCATCTTCAAAACACATTCAGAGTGGTGGAAAACAACAACAAACAAAACAATGGGTGCGATCTTCCTGTTTTAACACCACAATGAGCATAATAAACTACCATGAGCACAAGAGACCCCTCAAAGGCACAGTGCTCTTTAAACTGCTGAATGCAGCTCTAGTGTTTGTGTATGTATGGCAGTCTCTTTTAGCCCCAACCCTAAACTAAGACATACCCTACACCAGTGGTTCTCAACCAGTGGTCCGGGGACCACCAGTGGTCCTTGAGGGGGTTCCAGGTGGTCCCCAGCTAAATGATGTAGAGTTGGTAACCAAATAGATAGGTAACTTGTAGATCTTTAACTATGGACCATTTGGTTTCATTTTACGCTCTCAAGAGTTAAATTATTGTTAAACATCTGCATTATTTAATTAAATAATTAAGCCTGACTGTTATCTCTCCTATGGTACCACATGAATACAGCATGGAATTGTGGACAAAATCTTATCCAACGATAACAAAATATTTTAAGTTTTGGGTCTGAGAGGCTAAATCTCATTAAATGGTGGTCCATGGCTCAAATGCCGAATAAATAATGGACCTTGATTTGAAAAGGATTGATGGGAATATTTCTGCCATGTAACAAAGGTGTAAGATAACAGAGGGTAGTCTGTTACACATGTTATGGAGCTGCCCACAATTGGAAGATTATTGGAAGTTCATCATGAACACTGTCTCAGATGTCGTAGAGTGTGACATTCCACATGCGGCAAGAATTTGGCTACTGGGAGACGTTTGCCTGCTTAACGTAAATTTCAACAAAAAGTATTGTTTGTCACTCGCCAGTACAGCAGTGAATAACATTTTTCTGGTAAATTGGAAATCTGAAAACTCGCCTTCACAGAGGCATTGGCTGAATTAACTTTCATTATATTGCACACCAGAAAAGATGCTGTCAAATATAAGGAGAAAACCTGCAATATACAAAAACAATCTGGAGCAATTTTTTCAATGTTCTACCATCAGTATCTTCTCATAGTTGATTTCATTCTCTTCTGTTTTATCTGATATTGTCTAAAGGTGTTGTGGATAATATTGAGTATTGAAAGTTGAGTAGTGTACCATTCTGGGAAAGGGGTGGGGGGAGGGTTTGGGAGGACTGTACTTGTTTTTGTTCTCTTTTTTATAGTGTTTTTTGTCTATCTTGTCTTTTTCCTTTTTCAGTATGTCAGTAAGAAAAAAAAGAGAGAGATATGATAATGATATGTGTGCATTGTGCATTGTCAATAAATACATCTTTAAAAAAGAAAAAGAAAAGGTGATCTGGGTCCAGCAAATACCTCTCAGGCAGTGTGGGGGGAAAAAAGAGGATCCAGGCATTCAGTAATAAAAGGAGGAAAAACAAGGCAAAACTGGTCTTCATCCAGGCAAAAAGGAACACTGGCAAACACATACTTTCATTATAATGCTACACAGTTCACCACGTGAGAACAGCTGAGCAATTAAGGCAATTAATAAATCACCACTTTTTTTTGATTGATTGATTGATTGAATACTTTATTAACAGTTTGCAAATAGGGCAGAGGTACGATTGTACAATGATTATTAAAAGGATGACACAAAAAACCCTAGGGGCTTGTTTCCATTGTGGTCCTGCATGTGTATGCACGTGGGTGTATAGTTACACGGTAATAGACAGCCATTACATAGCAACAATCAATCAATCAATCAATTCATCAATCAATCCACCAATCAACCAACACGTTTGAAACTGCACATGAGTACGTGGCAACCATAGACCCATAGAGAGAGAGAGTTCCGTCACGCTTTGATCTCGCTGCAAAGCGGGCCGCTATGGGCTATAGTTCCAAACATTTGAACATCCTCATTGAGATAGACAGAGCAATTCCGCATTCCATTCTTACTATGGGAGTCTATGCTAGTGTCATCACTCTCATACTAGATCACACTGGTGGCAACCAGGTAAAAAAGAGAATCATTCTCTCAGGCAGCATTTAATTTGAACCCCCTGCTTGGAATACAAGATCCACAGCATTGTATTTTTTTTAAATGAGCTGTTCCCATCTATTTAAAGGTCACAGTGTCCCTTTACATATTGTCTCTGTCGGGTGGAAACCTCATATGTCCAAAACTGTTACTTTTCAGGATTCAAATTCAAAAGCAGCAAAAGTAGCAGATCTACAAGCTCAAAGCAGTTTCGAGCTTGTACAACACCTGCTACTTTTGATACTTTTGTGTGACGCTGTAGTATGATCAAGTAGGGTGTTAATTTACAGGGAAAAAAACCTGTAAAAATATGGAGATAGGAGGTTTCTGCGCCGACAGCAACGGCATGATATCTGGGGGTGACAACTGCTCTAGTTCCTGACATCATATCCCAGTAACAGAGTATTCCTTCATTGTGTTATTGATACTTCTACGTAAGTAAAAAAAAAAGTACTTCTTCCACCCTCCCCCCCTTGAGGAAGAAGAGAGCAGTCAGTAGAAGAAAGAGTCTTCCATGTGCAGCCGCAGATCAGATGCCTATAACTCATTGGTTCTTAAAGTGGGGTCCGGGGACCCCCAGAGCTTGTAGATCTGCTATTTTTCAAAAATCGTGAACTTTTGTGCACATCTTTGAATATATATATATTTTTCAAATCTTTGCTTCAGGGGGTCCCTGGAACAAAATATGAGATGGGGGTCCGCAGCCACATATGTATCATTTTGGGGGTCCTTCAAAAGGTTTGAGAAGCACTGGCCTAACTCAGAACAGTGACAGTCCCCCAACTCCCAAATTATCACACAGATAGCAGAAAAGTGGAGAGTAATTCCTACAAGCACAAGCAGTGAGTGCACCCTTATGTGCATGCAATGCACGCATGCATGCATGCACGCACACATGCACACAATCACGTACAAAATGGTACCCGTTGTTGTCACTAACTCACCAGGTAACACAGCTTAAAGCTAAAACAGGGTCTGCATGCAAATAAGCCTGGCTATGCAAGGGCAAACACATGCACTATGGAGAGAAAACCAAATGAGACATTTCAGATTGAATGTTTACATAGATAACACACACACGCACGCACGCACGCACGCACGCGCGCGCGCGCACGCGCACACGCACACACACACACACACACACACACACACACACACACACAACACAAGATTTACAATGTGCAGAAACACAGACACATGGCTCCATCATTGCCGGCGTAATGTTGCGTTATTGCGGTTAATGTGAGTTGAGGTGCATCTGGTGTGTAATTGTAACCCCATTCCGTTCACCGTAAAACGCTCATATATCATCCTTGACTCTAAATGGGGTTTTACACTTTGTACGTCTTTATGCTTTCTGGATGGATGACTCCCTTCCACACATCAGCCAACATCTGTATCTCAACCATATTGGCTTCGTTTGGAGAATATCACACAGATATGCAGTGGTGGAAAGCAATACATTTACTCAAGTACTGTTACAGTACTTAAGTACAATTTCATGGTATTTTTACTTTACTTGGGTTTCGATTTGATTTGATTTGATTTATTTGAAATGCAATAAAACCACAGGGTTACAGCAGTTCGAGAAAAAACACAATAAAGTCCTAAGACTTATTTCCATTGTGGTTCCTCTCACAAGCAACAGTTAGTAAGTTAAAAACACATTACAATACAAAACAAATGACAGTAACATACATAAAAACAAGCACTCCACTATCTTTCCCTAGGCAAATTACCTTCTAGAGGAACCTTTTCTAATAGACATGCTTTAGTCTGCTGCTTAAAAGACCTCAGATTGGTTGTACACTTGACATTGCAATGGTTTCGATTTAGTGGTATTGCTGCTTTTTCTTAAGTAAAAAAAAGCTGAGTACTCGATA
>NC_139939.1:21693909-21706409 GCF_963454915.1 Gymnoscopelus microlampas
TTTTTTGCCCCCCCCCTTCACGCTACATGTTGACGTTCTGTAACAAAGTCACAATATGCCATTTGGGGAGTGAGTGTTGCTGTGTATGTGTGTATACATCACTGTGTGCATGCCCCTATACAGTATCTGTATGTGTATGCAGGCTGTGCGTGTGCATGTGCGTGCGCACACACGTGAGTGTGTGGTGGCACGTTTGTGCGTGCGTGCGTGCGTGCGTGTGCGTGCGTGTGTGCTCGCGCGTTCGAGTGTGTGTGTGTGCAATTGATCTCCCCTCTTTGGTGTGGAGTGGAGCGCAATGTGTGTGTTAGTCCCAGGTGGTGTGTGTGTGCATGCTCGTAAACTGTGTGTGTGTGTGTGTGCCAGTCCCAGGTGGTGTGTGTGTGTGCATGCTCGTAAACGGAGCCTTTGATTGAGAGAGCGTTTGACAGGCTGGCCTTGTGCTGCCAACAGTGCTGCTCCATTGCCGTGGTTATGCAGCATCCCGGTCGCCGTGGATACCCAGCGTTACTAGGTGAGGATGGGGAGAAAAGGAGAGATAGGCTGGCTGAAACCCCCTCTCGTCTAAAGCTGGTAATGCTATACGTCAAGTAGCTTTGAAATCTTACCTTCACCGTTCAATATTTCGCTGTTGTCAGGCAGAAATCTCCATATTTTTTTCGTGAATTAACGCCCTACTTGATCATGCTACAGCGTCACACAAAAGCATCAAAAGTAGCAGATCTGCTACTTTTTCTGTTTTTGAATTTGCATCCTGAAAAGTAACAGTTTTGGACATAAGGTTTCCACCCGACATAGACGATTTACACGACTGTTCATGTCCTAATGTTGGGTCACCTATTTTGGGCAAGTCATTATGGGTGAAACATTTCCAACAGTGTCCAAAAGAATGTCAGAAAATGTCAACAGAAAACTGAAAAAATAATATAATATATTTTTTAAATAGGAAATAATAGCAAGCTTGTAGATGGGTTATTTTTGTTTGAATAAAATAATTTTGTCTAATCTGTATGGAAGAGTACGTTAATACATTACAACTTATACAGTACAATTGGGGTGGTTGTATTTTATCTCCCTGCTCTTCTATTGAGACATTTAGATCGTGTCAAAGGTCATGTCATAGACACAGGATCTGACACAAATTTTGACCTGAAGGTCAAGATTCTATTTATCCTCTGAGCAAGCAGGCAGGCTCTATTAGCTCAATAGTAAAAATGTCAGCACTTGCGCATGCAGGAAAACTAGGTTCAAATCCAGGGTAAGTCACATAGTGCAGCTTGAAGAGGTTATCTGAGGCATTGTTTTGAAAGCTGTTTTGGAACTTGTACTTCAAAGACTTTCACCTATCCTTTTTTTTCCACCTGTACACCTGTGATGTGACTATAAAGTTGGGTTGAATTGAAAGAGTAGGTGTCATGATCATGGAAATGTGTTTCTGGAAGTCTGGAGCTTTGTTTTGTGTTTAGTCTGAAAGACGAGTGGCCTTGTTCCTTTTGTTGACAACTGTTCCTTGATGTGTTTTTTTCCTGCTCCCATTCTTGTTCAGAAAGTGACAGAACTACAGTAACTTTTCCTTTTTTACATTTATATTTATATAGTGCCTTTCACTAAAGTGATTTATAATATCGTCTCTGTCGTGTGGAAACCTCATATGGCTAAAACAATTTCAGGATTAAATCATTTTTTTCCACTAATCACTTGCACATAGTATCCCTATTCTGAGGGAAAACTGGTGTCATAACAGTAGAATGAATTCATCCCCATGTTTGTGCCGAATCTGGGGGGGATCAGTTCAGTGGAGCTCCCTCTGGTGTTGTGCCTGTGGGCGTTTCTCACTCTTTTAAAGTAGTTTGACAGGTACATGGACACTGCTGGTCTCTTGAGTATCTTGAAAACCAGGTTCATTGCAAGTTGCTGTAGGCTACTCTATTCTCTACCCTGAGCCAAAACCTGAACCAAAACAAAGGTAAGGTAAGGTATTGAGTGTTTAAGTGGTTAAATATATGAAAATACACATTAACAGGAATCCAACATATTAATAGATAATGTGTGAACAACACCGATAGTGCTGTCAGATCATGGCAGGTACAAATTATTAGTAGAGTCTACACACTGTAAACTTGCTCCCTGGCAATAGTTATTCTTTCTCTGAAGAATATACCGCATTCGTCGAAACGTTAACAAACTATCGACTGGGAGCTATTTTACTTACAGTGTGCAGACTCATTATTTCATACATGCAGTTTAGTGGTGCCATGAGTCTGGATTAAGCGAGATTAGGACCAGAACTTTAGTTGTGGAGGATTATACACTCCTCCAGACATCAGATCTGTCACATACTGCAGTGGTTCTCAACTGTTGTAGGAGTTGAGGCATTACATTTAGTTTGATTCGGTTCCACAGATAATATTGTGAAAATATCTAATCTACAATCTCTCAACGCCTCGTAACACCTACCGTAATAAGATAAGTACCGGTATACTAATTTACAGTACATGGCACCTTGTACCATAACAAACATAGCATCGCAATCATTTTAACCATTTTGTCCATTTATATGTTGGCTATTCAAATAGTATTATAGTGATCTAATAGTAGATCTAAAGGCTCCCAGTGCTTCACTTTGTGCTGCGCTGGGAGATTGTACATCTGCTATTTGGGCAAATATTTGAAAAAATATCTGAATCATTTTGAATAATATGAATTTTTTAACACAAATCTTGGGGGGTCCCCTGGCACAAAACATTTTCAGATGGGGGGGGGGTCTAGGACCAAATATATATATCAATTTGGCGGTCTTGCACGAAACACATTGAGAAATACTGAGATATGTGATGCGATGTGTTTGTCAGTTGATAAATCTGCTATTTTCCTCCGAGGCGAGACCATCATCGTGCGACGACGTATGACTCAGGCTCGAACCCCCATGTTGTTGATGGAGATTAATTGCAGCATTTAATGTACCGCTGAGCTCCACCTGTCTGTCCAGGCCGGGGATGAGATCCCAGGGCAGCTCTGGTTCTCTGGGCCTACGATCGAGAGGCTGTCCCGGGGCAGGATCCATCACTAGAGGTCCCTGACAGCCTGATGGACTTCTGGGGGGCCAACCTCCACAGCTGGACCCCCGGCGCTGAGGCCATTCGTCCAGCCTGACATGCACCATGAAGCAGAGCCAACCGGATGCGACTGGATGGCCATCGGACATGGGAGGTGGTGGGCTGCTGACAGACTGGGTAATGGCTACATGGATGGCCAGATGGGCGATTGTGTGCATGTGTGCGTGTGTGCGTGTGTGTGTGTGTGTGTGTGTGTGTGTGTGTGTGTGTGTGTGTGTGTGTGTGTGTGTGTGTGTGTGTGTGTGTGTGTGTGTGTGTGTGTGTGTGTGTGTGTGTGTGTGTGTGTGTGCGCGCGTGCGCGCGTGCGTACGTACGTGCTCAATGCTAGGGTGGGATGGCTCAGGGTAGAGAATAGAGTAGCTTACAGCAACTTGCAATGAACCTGGTTTTCAAGATACTCAAGAGACCAGCAGTGTCCATGTACCTGTCAAACTACTTTAAAAGAGTGAGAAACGCCCACAGGCACAACACCAGAGGGAGCTCCACTGAACTGATCCCCCCCAGATTCGGCACAAACATGGGGATGAATTCATTCTACTGTTATGACACTAAACTGTGGAATGCCCTACCACCAGCCGTCCAAAAGCACGACTCCGAGTCCCTACCCTCCGTTAAAACCGCCATAAAAGAGCACCTGCCTGCAATTTGCAACTGGTCCTTTCTAGCTTGCCAAAATAACCCCCCCCCCCCCCCACAGTTTTTCTGTAAATATACTTATAAATGTCTTGATGAATTGAATACATAGGACCACAATGGAAACAAACCCTCAGGGCTATTTGTGTTATCCTTTTAGCATTATTGTATAACTGTACCTCTGTACTTTTTGCAAACTGTTAATAAAGTAGTGTGTGTGTGTGCGTGCGTGCGGGCGTGCGTGCGTGCGTGCGTGCGTGTGAATGAAGAAGAAACACAGCAAATGATAGCTAATTACAAGCAAGGACTCTTGTTGCAAAGTTAATATCACAGCAATTTATGTAACTACTTAACTCATTGCCAAAGTCCTGGCATGCAAATGGTACAAAACAGCAATAGTGCATAAATAAAGAATTAAAATGAAATTAAAATAGATCTTTATGGGTCTCATGGGAGTCTCCACAGCACTTAGGATTGTGACCTGCCAGTCATCACAATTACAGCACCAACTACAGCACACCTCAGAATATAAGCACTTCTGGAAATGACTGGTTTGCCAAAAAAATAAATGGCCCAAGAAAATAAAGCTATTTTTAAAAGAACTTCTTTTTTATCATACAGTGTATGTTTTTTTTTTTTAGGAAAAGATCATATTTATTAATAATGGGGGATAGACAGACGGATACGCAGTGACCCAAGAATGGGTCCCAGCCCATATATTGCTTTGGAAACCACTGCTGTAATGCACTCCAACCCTGAGACCGCCCTGACTGATTAGCACATTTGCATGCACAGCACACACAAACACAAAGTGCACACACATGAAAACTGCAAGGCCAAACATAAAAGTTGTACATGGGTTTGCTTTCAATTCAAATGCCACTCTAATAGCAATGTAAAAATGGTGACTCCCTGGCATCTAGCGATCATATAATGTTTAATTTGAGTGCTCCGGAGCATTCAAATAGAGGCATGCAGTGTGACGTATTGTGTTGAAAGCTGGGGCACAAGATAGGTTAGATAGAACGTAGGCCTGTGTGTTAAAGATAGCACAAGATGCCTAAGGGAGTGTGACAGCAAACCACGGCTGCTCTCGCTCTCTCTCTCTCTCTCTCTCTCTCTCTCTCTCTCTCTCTCTCTCTCTCTCTCTCTCTCTCTCTCTCTCTCTCTCTCTCTCTCTCTCTCTCTCTCTCTCTGCACCACTGCAAGGCTACTTAGGCTACATAGCTATTGTAGCTAGAAAGGTTAAGAACAAGGAGTTTAGCTGAAATCATAGAATGTGTGATTCCTCATTATTCTGAACCATCATAATAAGCCTATGATGCAAAAACATGTGTGCTACCTTAGAGAGCACATTAACTTCACGTCTATAAAGTACACAATGCTAGTGAGCTAAATAAACAACATGAACATACTGGGGAGACTAGTACTGATTTTTAGCATATGGAGCTAGCTCCCAAGATGGGTGTTAGAGTGCAAGTGCAGGAGGCATGTATGGAGTAGCCTACTTAGCCACTTAAACCCTGTATCGTTGCTGTCGGGCAGAAACCTCTTATCTCCATATTCTAACCGTTTGTGTTTTTTTGTAAATTAATGTCCTACTTGATCATACTACAGCGTCACACAAAATCATCAAAAGCAGCAGATCCACAAGCTCGAAACGGGGCGCCAAGCGACGCGCTTTGAGCTTGTAGATCTGCTACTTTAGCTATTTTTTTATTTGAATCCTGAAAAGTAACAGTTTTGGACATAATGAGGTTTCCAGCCGACACAGACGATATACTTGGTTGGCTCGTGTCCACCAGCTAGGCTCTGTACTTGACCTCCTTTTTCCCCCAATAGCCAATATACAAGCTCACAACGCATTGCGACGCGTTGCGTTCACCTATTTTGGCCTATTATAAATGTTTGTCAAATGGCTGCCCAGAGTATAGGGACAGAGTAAAGGTTAACCCTTTTACTTGGATGTCCCTAAAATAACAGACTACAGTGTAATCAACGGTATACGTAATTACCGTGATTTCTTTGGATTTTTTACCAAAACAACACAATTCATCCCCCACAGAGAGAGACAGAGACAGAGAGAGAGAGAGAGAGAGAGAGAGAGAGAGAGAGAGAGAGAGAGAGAGAGAGAGAGAGAGTTAACAGGGAGAAAGGAGCAGTGGTTGATGGTTTGTGTTATTTGTTTAGGCAGATTTCCCTATAATAATGTAGCTACATTGGGTGTAATTAGTGGTATGTGTGTGTCCATGTGTGTGTGTGTGTGTGTGTGTGTGTGTGTGTGTGTGTGTGTGTGTGTGTGTGTGTGTGTGTGTGTGTGTGTGTGTGTGTGTGTGTGTGTGTGTGTGTGTGTGTGTGTGTGTGTGTGTGTGTGTGTGTGTGTGTGTGTGTGTGTGTGTGTGTTCATGTGTGTGTGCTGATGTGTGACAGAGTTCTCTGTGGCAGGTAGCTGTTAGTGCGGTGTGGTTCTGTGGTTCTGACGTACGGGGACCCCCCAGAAGAGAAGATTTGTGTACCAATTGAAGTACAATTTATCAGAAGTATACTGTAACACATTTTAGAAATGTTCAAAAATAGTAGATAGTAATAGTTTACAAGCTTGCAGCGCGGCATGAAGTGACGCGCTGTGAGCTTGTATATCTGCTATTTTTGAATAGCCAATGTATAAAATATGGATAAAGGGGCTAAAATGATTGTGATGCTATATTAACAGATTTAGCTGGGACCCCCCACAGAGAGAGAGACCCCACTTTGAGAACCACTGCTATAGGCTAATCAAATAAGGGTTTTCTTTTTCTTTTCTCATTCTCGTAAATTGATTAATCTGATTAACCACTGTATGAAACTGTATGTCGTTGTACAAAAAATGCGAAAACAGCTACTGAGCTTGTAGATCTGCTATTTTCTCCTTTAAAAATAATTGTTCACTAATTGTAACTGAGGCAAAAATGTGAAATAATTGTGATATAGATATTGAAGTAATATCATCTAGCCCTATATCTTCTTCTTTCATTTTCTGTGGCATGTCCACAGTAGGACAAACTGATAGAGTTTCATGATTTCACAAGACATTTGTGTTGCTATAGCTGCATATCTCTATGCATTTGTGTCACTAGGGTTGGAATACACAAATAAAGAAATGAAAAGAAAGAAAAGAAAATCAAGCTAAAGATTCATACAATAATGCCAGGTGTTTCATTCTCAGTCATTTCTTTTTAGCCTCTATATCGTCTCTGTCGGGTGGAAACCTCATATTTCCAAAACTGTTACTTTTCACGTTACATTACTGTTACTGCTACAATAATTTAAGCAAAAAACACAAAACGTTTGAATTTTGAGATAATTGGTTTCTGCCCGACAGCAACGATGTACACTAAGGCCCACATTTAGGTTTCCAGTTTTGGGATGCAAAATGCTTAGTCATGGTGCTTGGTATAGGTCCTGATTGCTGTTCCACTGCTGCAATATTTATTGCTTACTTTGGCATCCAAAGTGTAGACAATTCAACCATTTACATGACCCCTCTGCAACTAACATTTCCTGCCAATGCTTCTCATAGATGTACCTGTTTTTGGTAAGACATTCTAGTGCAGTGGTTCTCAAACTTGTTCCCGTCAAGGACCCAAAAAATGTATTTGGCCACCGACCTCCATCTCAAAAAATATGTTGTGCCAGGGACCCCCAGAAGAGAAGATTTGTGTTAAATAATTCAAAATTATAATTTTTTGTTTAATCTATCAAGACCGGGAAAGCATCTGTGCCGGACGGACCACACTTTGGGGAACCACTGTTCTAGTGTACTGCATATTAATGCAACTGTTCCTTTATTTTTTACATTTTTTATTAAGGATCTAATAGTTGTTGTTAGTGGTTGTTTTTTGCAAAAACACTGTTAGTGGGAGAGCAGGGAGAGAAATCAGTTTCTGCTTTACCCAGCTGATGGCTGCTCATATGGCCATTATTAGGGTTTAAAGAAGGGGTGCATGGGCAGCATTTGTTTTCAGGGATAATCTTATTAGCCATTTTTTATTTTGAAAAACATTTTGAAGTAGCAAAAATACCCGATCTACAAGCTCACAACGCATCCCTGTTGTACAGCTAGTTTCACTATTTTAAAATGTTTTTCAAAATAATAAGAAATGCGTAATAAGTTAGTCATAAGGCTTAAGACGCCGTGTAAAATATGGCCAATTGCATTATGTTATAAATCTGGATCCATGGCAGTTTCACTGTTACATTATAAACATTTAACATTTGAGTACATACGGATGGAATATGGAATGCAGGTAATGGTATTTATGTACTCAAATGGTATTATGTATTAATTTTGTTGGAGTCTAGTTAAATTAATTTCCCTACAAACTATTAACATAATGCTGCCTTTTAAGATGTAGATCTTAATGTAGATTCATTATGTTCTTCTTTGAGGACTTCGAGGGCCGGATTGAGATGGTCAAAGGACCGGGGTCGGCCCCCGGGCCGTATGTTGCCCACGTGTGGTTTAAAGTGTCTTGCTCAGGGACACATAGACACATAATAGACATGGGCAGACCCCCGGGGAGTGAAACCGGGCGAGATTCTGATTGTCTCTCTAGCCCTATTATTTTCAAATAGCCGATGTATATAGGGGTCAAAGTGGTTAAACTGATTTAGATGCAATATATTCACTGATTCTTGCAGGAGACCCCCCTTCAAAGAACCCCTGGGGGGGTCCTTGTATCACGCTAATTGTCATAATGAAGGTTGATCTAGATTGTGCTGCTGGATCTGTGGACAGTAATGATTGGCTGGGATAAGTGGGATACAGTGATCTGCCACAAAAATGTGGGCCAGACATTTAATGGCGGTGGGGGTGGGGGGGCGTCGCAATGGCCCCTTCCCTACTTCCTAACCGCCTTCTTTTGGTGCTCTTTCCTTGGACCACACAGTATGACTGCATCTTGTATCACGTTGCCAAAATCAATCAACAGAAGGACAGACAGACAGACAGACAGACAGACAGACAGACAGACAGACAGACAGACAGACAGACAGACAGACAGACAGACAAGACAAGACAAGACAAGACAGACAAGACAGACAGACAGACAGACAGACAGACAGACAGACAGAAAACACTTCTTGTGGTAGTTCCCATTACTTTAGGTGTCTCCAGCACCACATTTTGCCATTATGATGCACAACCGCACATACGCGCACACACACACATGCACGCACGCACGCGCACGCACACGCACACGCACACACACACACACACACACACACACACACACACACACACACACACACACACACACACACACACACACACACACACACACACACACACACACACACACACACTCATGAGATGAAAACAACACCAGCCGTGCTGGCGTTGTAATAAGATACATCCCCAGATTCCCAATTCCGCTCATAGCACACTATCAAACCGCTGGATGTATTAAATTTGTGACTGCCAATTAGGGGATACGGTAACAGAATTCGACACCCCTGCAAGGTCTAGAGATAGGAGATAACTTGAAAATGTAAACACACTCTGTGTTTTATGCGGGGCATGAAAGAGACAAAAAGTTTATAGGAATAATAACATCATGCTTTCCTTAAAATATTAATCAAGGCATGTCAACATTACACACAGTACAAACTGCCTGTAACCACACTGTGTTTGGGAGAAAAATGGCCTCAAAGTTTTGCGTTTGAGTTGGATCTGCTAGTGCAGTTCCTTGAGGGGGTTCCAAACGGACCCTTAAAAGTCTGTAACTCTGAGAGCTTACAAATGGAACCAAATGGACCCTTACGGGTCCATTTGGTTCCATTTGTACACTCTCAGAGTTATGGGGGTCTTTGAAATGTAAACGTTTTGAGAACCACTGGTGCTTATATCGCCTCTGTTGAACATTCGTTATGCTCCAAGCTTTTAAGACTGTCTGAAAGTCTGAGAAACATAGAGAAACTGCATCCCAAAAGAATGTGTCACTGCTTGATGACAAACCTTTTAACTCATTACTATGGCTGGGCTGGGCGATATGATTTCAAATCAATAACACTATTATTTCAAACTTTTACCACGGTTACAAAACCATTTCTGAACCAAATTTAGCAAACGATAATGACACAAAGGCCAAGCGCAAATGAAAGCCTAGACTAAATGTGACAAGAAGAAAATCCACAAACAACCAAAAAATGGAGTTTGCCAACATAAACTGTTCTCCAAATAGCTCCAACAAACATCTGAAAATGGTAGTTATCAAATCATTTACAATCTAGGCAGGCAAACAGAGCATTATTTACAGAGCTTTAAATTCTGTCCAACCTTCATTTTAACTCTTGCATTTGTGGTCCAACTGGAAGTTGGCTCACTGGGCACATATGCTTCTAACTTCAGTCAAAAATGTGTTGTACTAATCAATGTTGCCATGTCCGCTTATTATAAGCAACTTTGGGCTTGTTTTTCTGTAAAGTCGCTTGTAAATATTGGTAGTTGCTAGTTGCGGTTTTTGGGGCTTGTTTCTAAATGCTGTTTAAAGCAGTGGCTCTCAACCATTTTCATGTCAAGGGACCCCAAAATGTATATGTATTTGTCCGCGGACCCCCATCTGAAAATATGTTGTGCCAGGGACCCCCATACAAGATTTGTGTTGTTAAAATGTTTCCAAAATATTCCCAATATTAGAATTATGCTTTTTTTCTTCAAGATGTTTTTGCAAATAGCCGATCTACAAGCTCAGCTATTTTCAAATAGCCGATGTATATAAATGTTGGCCTGCTCGTGTGGCCTGGTCATTTCTTTTGGGCTTGTTTTCATAGACCTGGCAACACTGGTACTAATCTATAATTTAAACATTATGTCATCTCAAGTCTTTTTTTTTTAAGCACACTTAAAGAACCAGTGTGCTGCACTGCCCACTTCATAATTTTGAAGCACTCTTTTTTTTGTACGAGTCTTTTGTTGATGGATGCTCATCAAGAACGTTTATGGGAAACAGTATAACAACTGAAGTCCTGACCTATCTCATCCCGGTTGTAGCTGTCCAATGGCCATCTGAAATAGCTGATTGCTTGATGCCAGTGCCAATAATATTGCAGCAATAGGCAGGGCACAGAGAAACACTAACATGATTAGCTGCTTAAGATGTGATGTCACACAAACGTTTGCCAACATTTCCACACCGCCAAATGAGGGATTGAGGTGACTGTGATCAATATTGGACAAAGTCCAATGAACATTCTTTCCCATGTTCTGCAGAAAGAGAGTCACCGAGGCAGTCTTTCTCTTCAATTTAGATTATGGTGATATAATTTACAAATCACCCATAACCACTTGAAACCTATTTCATTTGTTGACCAGGGTCCCCCAGGAGTCTATACTTGTGCCCTACTTTTTTCCCCTCTACACCAAATCTCTTTGCCTTCCATGTGTGAGCTTGTGTAGCGGTTAAAGCATACACTTTTCATGCTGAAGGTCGTGGATTCGGATCCTGCCGGGGGACCGGGGTCGACGTCAGGAAGGCCATGCGTTCGCAATGGGTTCCTATCGCCAAATCAAATGGGTTCAGATCTGAGCCAAGTCTCCTGCAGGAGGCATGTCTGAAGCCTGTCCTGAACAGGAAAACTCCGGACGTGAAAACAGAGGATGATGTGAGCTTGTAGATCTGTTATTTTTGCTGAATGTTCACCTTCTGTCACCAAATGTTCATCTGTTATCTTCGGGTAATCTACTTAAGAAGTGTCTTATGTTGTTGCTGAATGTTTTTGTCTTGCCTTTGTTATTTTTATGCCATTGTTTTTAAACCCTGTAGCACTTTGTGATTTGCAAAAATATAATGTGTTATAAATAAAATGTATTATTATTATAAATTGTATTATTATTATCATTATTATTATGCCCAGAATAGGGAAGCTGGTTCATACCACTCTTCAGATCACTGCTCCTAGATTCATCCTAGCTGATAGTGATGCTACACTATCACTGTCTTCTGTCTGAAACGATTGGCTGGCCCTCGCTGTCTCAACAGTGCTACTGTATGTTTTATCTGCAAAGCCCTGGTTCATAGGCTATCACTTCATTTATCATCTCTGTTAAACTGGAACATTGGCACCCATCACACCGGTAGGCTTCCTAAAATTAACTCTGCTGCTTAGAAGGATTTTTTTTTCCTTATACGCCCCACATACACATACGTTTAACTTTGTGGAATCCAAAACGAGGTGTCCACCTCCGGTCTCCGGATGAATTAATGAATTATAAAAATACATGTATAGTCCGGTCTATGGGTGAATTAATGAATTATAATAATAAATGTATAGGCGTCTGGCAGTGTTGTAAGAATTGTGTTGTAGACGCATTTGTAGAAGAATTGTGTTGTATTTGTATCACTGTCACAATAGTTTCATATAGGATTGATCATCATCCAAGGATCATCCAATTACAGAGAAGTACTGTGTCCAACCCGATCTCATACAACACGGTGAAATAGCATGGATTGACATTCCGTACAGACGACTAGAAAACCAGAAAAGCTGTGCATAGGAGCCGCGAATCCCCTCCATAAACTTTGTTATGTTTTGGACAGCGTCCCCAGGACTTTTTTGTGTTGTCCGTTTAGCCTTAATGGCTGACTGTACCACATGCTGTTTACATTTCTACATAAAGTATTCGATCAATCAATCAATCAAACTCTCATTAATGTTTAATTTATTCAAATGGTTATTTGACAAAGTATAAATCTTATCAGGCATAACCTGGCCCCT
>NC_139939.1:21711409-21716409 GCF_963454915.1 Gymnoscopelus microlampas
CGAGTCCAGAGACAGTTTTGGGGCGCAGAATGTGGGGTTTAGAGCACATTGTGTGATGTGTGTTGCAGGGTGATAGCAGCACGGTCGCTTCTCTCCTCAGTCTCACCTCAAACCTCCACATCTTGGCTGTTTTTCATCGTCATGTGCTGGCAGTGCTGCTGGGGAACTGTCTCTCTCTCTCTCTCTCTCTTTCAGCAGATATGACTGACAAAATGGGAAAATAGGGTAGCCTATTATGAGTATAAAAAAATATAAGGTCATGAGGAAAAGTGCAGTGTGTGACTGTGTGTGTGTGTGTGTGTGTGTGTGTGTGTGTGTGAGACTGACTGACTGACTGACTGACTGTGTGTGCATGTGTGCGTGCGTGCGTGTGTGTGTGTGTGTGTGTGTGTGTGTGGGGGTGTGTGGGTGTGTGTGTGTGTGTGTGTGTGCGCGCGTGCGTGCATGCTTGTGTGCACGTTCCTCCCACGTGTAAGCTGGTTCACATGCTTCTTTCGTTTTGGAGAGCAGCGTATCACACACTAGGCACTGACTGAACACCTTACACACTGTAAGGGGGGATTATGCCGATTTGACATTGCTGTCGTCACTTTTGGGGACAGTTCTCTGTACTGTCGCTCCACGTTACCCAGTGCTGCCTCTGTCCTTCATGCATGGTGCTGAAATGGACATCTCTGTCCTTCATGCATGTTGCTGAAATGAACATCTCTGTCCTTCATGCATGGTGCTGAAACGGACATCCCCTCTGTCTGTCTTTCATGCATGGTGCTGAAATGAACATCTCTGTCCTTCATGCATGGTGCTGAAATGGACATCTCTGTCCTTTCTCTGTCCTTCATGCATGGTGCTGAAATGGACATCTGTGTCCTTCATGCATGGTGCTGAAATGAACATCCCTGTCCTTCATGCATGGTGCTGAAATGGACATCTGTGTCCTTCATGCATGGTGCTGAAATGAACATCCCTGTCCTTCATGCATGGTGCTGAAATGGACATCCCTGTCCTTCATGCATGGTGCTGAAATGGACATCCCTGTCCTTCATGCATGGTGCTGAAATGAACATCTCTGTCCTTCATGCATGGTGCTGAAATGGACAGCTCCTCTATCCTTCATGCTGCATAGTACTGAAATGGACCTCTCTGTCCTTCATGCATGGTGCTGAAATGGACCTCTCTGTCCTTCATGCATGGTGCTGAAATGGACAGCTCGTCTATCCTTCATGCTGCATAGTACTGAAATGAAAGGTTCCTCTCCTCTGTCCTGCATGGGCCTGAAATAGACAGCTGCCACACTGGCCACTTACTCCACCACATTGGATTCATGCGGGAGCTATTGTCTCCCCTTGTGATAAGCCACTAACAGGAGGTTGGATGCTACTTTTAGGAAATGCAATGCACGGACACGCACGTGTGTAAATGCTCTCTCTCTCTCCATCCCTCCCTCAGTCCCTCTCTCTCTCTCTCTCTCTCTCTCTCTCTCTCTCTGTCTCTCTCTCTCTCTCTCTCTCCCTCTCCCTCTCTTTCCTCCTGCAGTGATAATGGCCGTGAACAAGCCTCTTGAACAAACCCTCGACAGCGGGGCTCGCCACCTGTTGATTTACACAGTACTTTAATGTGACGTAGAGGGGACGTTTAAGAGCCTCTGTGGGATGATACACATTCAGATTGGTAGACCTAAGTTATGAGTAGAACTATAAACATTATGAACAGCCCGAGTATGTGAGTTTCATCATGGGAAAAAAACGCCTGGGTTGTCATGGTCAGTATATGTGGACATATTATAATTCGATTAGATCAGCGGTTCCCAACATTTTCGGGATCAGGGCCCACTTGAAAATCTCGAAAGCCTCCACGGCCCACCCACCCATCTGACTACTTAAGTGGACAGATGGGTGGCATGTATTACTGACATAATCAATAACATTAGTATCTTACCAATTATTTGGGGGCCTACTTGCAATATCCTCATGGCCCAAAGGTTGGGAATGGCTGGACTAGATGATGGTGTGTGGTGGTGTGAATTTGCAGGACAATGTTATGGTATCCCAGTGGAACAGCGGGCTTAGTAACGCAGTTGATTATCAGATGGCAGACCAGCACTTTGCCACTTTTCAGGTTATTTTCAGAATGGATGAGACAGCTGTGCTACGCCCATCTGGACACTTCGGTTGAGGAGTGGCTCTCGACTATAGAGGGAGGGCCATGGGGTCACCAAAACCAGTGGGGTTTAATACTGAAATAATTATCCACATTAATTCACAATTTCAATGTTATCTATTATGCACTCAGCCAGCATTTTCCAATGGTTCACCAAAGTTTTGTCTCTGTAGATGTTTCTCATATAGCCTATCTCTGTCTCTGTCAGGTGGGAACCTCATATGTCCAAAACTGTGACTTTTCAGGATTCAAAACCAAAAATAGCAAAACTAGCAGATCGACAAGCTCAAAATGTGTCGCTTCACGCCACGTTTCGAGCTTGCAGATCTGCTACTTTTGATGCTTTTGTGTGATGCTGCTGTATGATCAAGTAGGGTATTCATTTACGAAAAAACACAAAAAGATATATGGAGATAAGAGGTTTCTTCTCAACAGCAACGATATGCACTTGGGGGCTGTTCACATCAAGCACTATAACTATAACAATAACTATGAAGATATAGTTTTAAAAATCGTTCTAAGTCAAGTGGAGGGCAGAGTCCACACCAAAACTATAACAAAGACAACGGTGAACAATATAGTGCTTGATGTGAACAGCCCTATGGGTGTTTTCTTTCGTCCAGCAAAACAACAAGCTCTCTTTCGGCTTGCAAATTTCTATGTAAATTCCCTTTTTTGCTAATGTGAATATGCTGAGATCATATCGTTGTTGTCGGGCAGAAACCTCTTATCTCCATATTCTAATTTGTTGTGTTTTTCCATGAATGAATACCCTACATGATCATCTTACATCCTCACACAAAAGCATCAAAAGTAGCAGATCCGCAACCTCGAAATGTGACACGAAGCGAAACGTTTTCACGTGTCACAGTTTTGGACATATGAGGTTTACACCCGACAAAGATCATATATCCATTATGCATTAGCTTCATTTTGGAAAAAATAAAACAAATTCTACCTGCAAGTGCATTATTAATATCTCTGGGATTGAGAATCAGGCCTGCAAGACTATAATCGCTTTGCCTATCAAGATCTATTCTATCATGACTAAATGTATTAGCACTAGACAAAAAACATATTTTATCAAAAAAAGTGTTTATTAAAATGTGTTTTATTTGAGTTTTTAAAAGACTTGGTGTACACTATGCATTAACCTACGAGTATGATTGTGACAATATCAAAATTAGATACTAAATAGAAAGGAGAAATAGACAGACAGACAGACAGACAGACAGACAGACAGACAGACAGACAGACAGACAGACAGACAGACAGACAGACAGACAGACAGACAGACAGACAGACAGACAGACAGACAGACAGACAGACAGGGAGGCAGGCAGGCAAGCATGCAGGCAGGCAGGCAGGCAGGCAGGCAGGCAGATTCCATAATATTAGATATTACCATATATCCAATATTTTCCACATTATCTAATATAGAAGTGGGGAGAGAGAGAGAGAGAGAGAGAGAGAGAGAGAGAGCGAGAGAGAGAGAGAGAGAGAGAGCGAGAGAGAGAGAGAGAGAGAGAGAGAGATGGGGGAGTGAGGGAGACAGAGGGGAAAGAGAGAAAGACAGTGGTCTTCCATATTCCCCTCCCTCCCTCCCTCCCTCCCTCCTCCTCCAGGGTCTAGAGGACATATTTAACATTCCACTGTGCTGCTCCTCCTCCTCCTCTCCTCTCATCCAGTCACAGCCCAACGTCTCTGCTGCACTCTGCGTACTGATGGCCAGAGAGAGAGAGAGAGAGAGAGAGAGAGATGGCAGAAGAAGAAAAAAAACATAATCATGACCAGCATTGTGCTGCCTCTCTCTGGCCTTCATACAGGACAGTCATCTACCATGGATACATATTACATGTTTCCATGCTGCGCTGATATTTTTAACAGCAAGTAAAACAAATATTGTATTGGGTTTGTATCCAATCTTTATATAGACTCAATCAGACAGCGTTTTGTTTTCTCTCCTCATCTGTTTTCCTTTCTCGTTCCTTTGCTTTTCTTTTGTCTTATCTCACTATTTCCCCCTTTTTCATCCCTCTATCTTGGCCTTGCGTATGCAGGTGGGTAGGATGAGAGGGCTCCAGCATGGGAAATGTATGTTTTTTTTTTCAGATGGGGGGTCCACGGCCAAATACATATCAATTTGGGGGTCCTTGACATCTTGCCATAGCTAGAGCATGTTGATGAGATGTATTTTTGTGTTATTCAATGTTGCCATTTAAAAGCAAACACTCACTTGAAGCTTGTAAGCTTTAAATAACCACTTGAGCCCCATCATCCCTATTCTGGGGGGAACATTCGCCAAAAACAGTCAATCTACAAGCTCACAACATAGATCTACAAGCTTGTAGATTGGCTATATTTCAAAGAAATACAGTTGCAAATCAGGTCTGTTTTTACTAAGAACGGAGGGTTTAAGTGGTTAAAAGTGAAATTCTGTGCTCTCTTATAACATTTTATTTGGGACACAAATAAGGAAGCTGTCCCCACATCTGCTAATGGCTTCTACAGGATTACCTCTCATGCATGTCCGCCGTCATGTACAGTATATAGCTACACTGTACAACCTCCAGAGTGTAGTTCAACTCACTGTTCCATTTTGAACCTTTGAATCTTTAGTGTGCTTTAGTTCTGGGGCGTACATTCTGCGAAAATAACATGTTGTGAGCTTGCAGATTGGCTGCTGCATTTTTGCCGAAGATATAGGTAGAGCACAAACAGGAAGGGGCCTAGTTTAGAGCCCTTAGGGTCAACTATAAGCATATAGGGTTCAAGTGTTGAACAATTGAGTGTTAAATTAACACTCAATTGTTTTACTGTATCCTGTCCTATGCAGCTAGAAA
>NC_139939.1:21721409-21758909 GCF_963454915.1 Gymnoscopelus microlampas
AAAAGGACATTTAGGGATATTGGGTTTCATGACAATGAATGTAATTACAAACATGACGTGTTCGGCTACAACGTGCTGCCAGAACAGCTTCACATGGCATAGACGGTAGAAGTCTCTGGAAAACACTGCTGGAGAGCAATGGAACACCATTCTAACAAAGGATATTTCCTTATTTGGTGTTTTGATGGTGGGTTACTGGTGTATTCCCAATTGTCTATACTTTTACTTTTACTCCACTACATCTCAGAGGCAAATATTGTACTTTTCCTTGTAACAGACTACTTATATTGCAGTATTGATACTTTTACTGAAGTAAAAGATTTGAGTACTTTTTCCACCACTGAGTATTACATAATAAACGAAACGCTTATTTCCAATGTGGTTGTGAAAAATAAATACCAGTGACCCTCTAAGTGGAGACAACTGGTCCAAAACCACCATGAAAATGCCCACCACACACAGTGTAACAGAACCATCAGACCCCCGCACTGAAGGACTCAAGCGTTCTGGCCTGCAGGCTACCATTCACATGCACTCGACCACTTGTGGAGAATATGGTGGAAAATGACTCATCTGACTATATCACTGTTTTCTCTCCACATCTCTGTAGACCAGTGCCTACGGTTTTTGCAACACTGAACTCTCAAATTTGCATTTGTCTTTGTAGAGGTTGATGCACTGCAACACGACCAGTGGCGGAAAGCAATGAAGTAAGTACATGTCCTCAAGTACTGCACGTACGTACAATTTAGATATTTGATATATTTTTTTTACTTTACTGGAGTATTTCCAGTTTTCAATACGTTTACTTCAGCGCCATTACATCTTAGAGGCAAATATTGTACTTTTTACTCCACTACAATTATTTGAAAACTTTAGTTACTAGTTACTTTGTGAAACATACCACTTCAGACCTAAATACTTTGGCTATTTGAAAATAGCCAAAGCTATTTGAAGTAGCTAAAGCGACGCGTTAATTGTGAGCTTGTAGATCTGCTATTTTCAAAGGATTTGTATACAAAGTACGTGCTTTTAGTACTCAAGTACAATTTTAATACCGGTACTTTTACTTGTAACAGAGCATTTCTACATTGCGGTATTGCTACGTTTACTTATGTAGGCTACAACATGTGAGTACTTCTTCCACCATTGCAACACCACTATAACATCCCTCTTAACTGCATGTAGTTGTCAACAGACTGTTCTTGCTGACAGTCACATCCTGCATTGACATTCTGTCACCTCAGGAAGAGTTGCTCCTCTGTTTTTCCTTCCATATCACACTAATGTATCACATTGAATCGGCGCTTTCGACCACAATTTCCGATCTATTTCATGATGTCTCTGCTCCCATATTTCAAAAATGTCTCTTTAGTAGGGTTTAACATTTTCCGGGAAATAGCTCATTTTTATTCTCGGGAATTTTCAGACCTTTTCCCGGGCTTCCCGGAAATTCCCTGTTAAAGGGTTAAAAAAAAAAAAGTGCCCACTAAAATGCATTTATACGTAGATACTTAAATAGCCAATTTTACATCGAGGTGCCCAGATGTCGCTATTGTAACCACCTATCCTGTATTCCTAGTAAGCATTGACACCTATCTATTCGCTATTAAATATACAAGAAAATGATCAGATTTAGAACAAGATGTAAAACGTCTGCATTGCGGTATTGATACTTTTACACTTTACACTTTTAAGTAAAAAAGTATTTTTTTCAATATTTAACCCTTTTTCAAACGTATCTTTTTCTCTTCCCAACTTGATCCAAAATGAAGGTGAACTGGGCCTGCTGAGCATTTTTACACATGCCAAAGAGCAGAATATAGGATGTTAACCACTTGAACTGAGAAAACAGTGTTTTCTCAGTTTCATGATATTGTTGAGCCGTGCACCTTGAGACTTAAGTTTAATCTGGGGTGTTGCGGGGCATTCTGCTTTGCAGCGCTTTCTCTCTGTTAACCACTTAAACCCTATATGGTTGGCCGGAGTCCCTCAGGGCTCTTTACTAGTGTCTTTTCCGTTTTTGCTGAAACTAGCCGATCGACAACACGACAGCTTGTTGATCTGCTATATTCTGTGAAAGCTTTCCCCACGAAACGGATGTCAGTGTTTGGTTAATTGCTTAATTGTACCATGCAGTAAACCTGTATAGAAGAATCTGCATTTCTTATCTTTCTCCACTCATGTATTCATTTTTCCCCCTTTAATTTGTCACTGTCTGTACTGTACGTACAAACTGCAGATTATCACTCGGGCATTCGTTGTTGCCTGAGGTCAATGTCAACCAGGAACTGGCCTGGTGAACAATGGTGCTGTCATCCCACTGGGATTTCCAAACAGTGTGGGGAGGGAGTTGGCTGAAAACACAACCAGCCGTGACATTACACAGCAATTTTGTGAAGTGCCGAAGGTCATTGTTTTGGTTCACTTGCGCCTAGATAAAGTCCAGTAATCCTTCTAGCCAAGAATGTCACCATACTGTATGTATAGTATATTATATGTGTACATATATACTGTGTGTGTGTGTGTGTGTGTGTGTGTGTGTGTGTGTGTGTGTGTGTGTGTGTGCGTGTGTGCGTGTGTGCGTATACATACGTATGTACGTACGTACATATAGACACTCACACACATTAATGACGGGTGACAATCTATAATTATATGTATTATTGTTATTGCTATTATTGTGTATATATGTTCCATCCATTATTTTGCAACCACATTGTGGGTACTGAACTCACTGCTCTACAAGAAGATGCACCATATAGGACACACAATATCAACAACCGCATCTCAATGGCTCTGCCTAATAGGAACCCCAAGGAATCCCACTCAGTTCTGAGGTCATGCCTTTGTTTATTGACTGTACACTGTGACCTGGTCACAGATTGCTGTTCTTAACAGCAGATACTCCGTGTCTATCTGCCTATTATAGTCTATAAGGGTGAGAGAGAGAGAGAGAGAGAGAGAGAGAGAGAGAGAGAGAGAGAGAGAGAGAGAGAGAGAGAGAGATAAGAGCGTCCAATTGACTTAATTGCTGTGGATTAGGAGTTCCCCAGGGTAATGTCTCCCAGAGCCCATACTGGTATAGAGGTGAACTCCCAGCTCTCCACTATATCCTCCGTGTCTCATTGATGAAGGACGGCCAGAGTCTCACCGGAGCCTCCTCCTCTCCTTCTCGCTGCATCTCCTTCCCTCCTAAAGGAGACCATGTTAATGGGGGCAGAGGAGTGAACGAGCGCAGAGAGACATAACTTACAGTGCAATTATTTCTCCTTCTTTCTTACTTTGCTCCTTTGAGCACCCTGCCCCTCCAGTGGTCTCTGCACGGCCCTGCACACACACACATGCATTCACGCACGCACGCACACACACAGAATTATTTTAAGAGGTTTTGCAGTACATTTTGTTAGTGTATAGTGTTTTCAAATATTGTTCGATGTGCCCTCTGTGAACTTTGAGCACCTGCCAATTACTGAACTTCTCTGCATGCATGCTTCCTACCAGGATGACATCATTACAACTCTCTCTCTTTCTATCTCTCTCTCTCTGGCTCTCTCTCTCTGGCTCTAACTTTCTCACTCGCTCTCTCTCTCTCTTCCTATATGCTAGTTTGGATGGCTGGTATTTGCAGTGTGATCCGTACTGAGCTGACACACTTCTCCAAGCGTGCCGACCTAAATAGGGCCTCGCTCTGTGCCACCATTACCCATGCATGCTCTGTGTGTTCGTATCACCTCTTTGTCACAACAGCATCAATGGATTCATGTCAATCTGGAAAATAAGTCGGGGAACTTTTATTTTGTTGCTGTCGGGTTTTTTTTTGTTTAAAAAACGTTTTAAAATTGTGAAAATAGCTGATCTACAAGCTGATCAAACTCCTCCAATGAGTACAAACGTACACATTCGAAACCTGGAGATACAAGGTTTCCGGCCGACAGCAACGTTTAGCAGAATCTGATCTTGTTCAATCACTGCGTTGCATTGCATTCACTTGTTTATTTTTTGTCGAAAATCTTGTATATTATAAAATTCAAATTAGGCTAATTCTGTACTGTGGTATTATATTAACCATTGTGCGGCTACAGTAGCTGAGTGGGTAGAGGCCTGGGAAGGTCTGGGAAATGAAAGGTTGCCGGTTCAACCCTCAACGTGGCTGTTGAGGCAAGTGGTTCTCGACCTTTCCAGGATCAGGGCCCACTTGAAAATCTCAAAAGTTTTTGCGGCCCATCAATGTGACCACTCATGTTAAGTGGTCAGATGGTCACAGGCCACAGGTTAACCCAGTAGGCCAAGGATTCAAACCGACAACGTTATGGATACCGTCTTCCTACTCTAACCTGTAGTTCTAACTTTAATAAGAGGCCATGGTATTTTCTTGTGATTTGAGTTCCTTTTTCCACTAAAACAAAGTCATACATTGGTTGCAAATGCTTTGGCCGCACTATAAAGAAGGAGCTGTAGCGCTATTCTTTGAGGCACAAATACCTTTTATGGGTTTATTTCGTCATAGCGCAACATATGGTGAAGTATTGTAGTGCAGGTAATTGCAACAACCACTGATCTTGTGAACAATGAAAACGGGACCCCCAAATATTCGAAACTTTCCGCGATTCTGCCAATAATCATATTCTTTGAGACACATCCGAGTTTTTGCCGGGTCAAACAAGGAATCACGTGACATCGATCCCCTTCCCCTATTCGCTCATACTAGGACATGACGTATGTGTAGGCAGAAAAATTAGACTGTACTGTACATCGTTGCTGTCGGCCAGAAAGCTCTCCATTTTCTAACTTTTTCAGTTTTTTTTGTAAATTAATGCCCTACTTGATCATACTGCAGGTGTCACACAAAAGCATTAAAAGTAGCAGATCTACCAGCTCAAAACGCGTCTCGAAACGTGGCGCGAAGCAACTTTTTTTTTTGGAGCTTGTAGATCTGCTGCTTTTGCTGTTTTTGAATTGGAATCCTGAAAAGTAACAGTTTTGGACATATGAGTTTTCCACCCGACAGAGACGATTATCTGTGGCACCATCGATGAATGAATTAAGAACCGCATCTAAACGGGTGGCTTTGCGTTTTCTGTTGCTTGTCATGCAACACATTTCCAACTCGTAGTCTCTGCAGTCCACAGACCTCGGCACAGAGAGAAAGTGGCAGCATCAGCAGTGAACCACTTTCAACCCAGGCGTCCCTATTTTTGCGCACGTCATTATAGGTGAAGAATTTCAAAACTTTTTTTGAAAGATTTACAGAAATGCTGAAAACAATTTCAAGTGCAGCAGAATTTTTTTTATATAACATTTGAAATTGAAGTGGTTAAATTGTTACTGGCATGGCCTGGGTGACTAAATATGGAGCTCTGCGTGATGTATAGCAGCAGACCAAGATGTTCCACCCAGACAGTCCCTGACATCTAAGCTGCAGATTAGAATGTTCTTTGGCCATCAGGCCACGGTCCGACACGAGGAAAATAGCCGATCTACAAGCTCGCAGATCGGCTCTTGTAGTACAATACTTGTGATGGTGTCCGCACGCGACACCATCGTACGACGAAGTATAAATCAAGCGTTAAAAAAGGCCCTTTCATTTCCTTCCCCCTCCTTCTCATTCAATTCATCCCTCCCTCTGCTTCGACTTCCCTATCTCTCTCTCCTCCCTTTTTTTCTTCTTCTTCTCCTCTCTCTCTCTCTCTCTCTCCTCCTCCCTGGAAGTTAAAGGGGCAGAGGACCATGATTAGAATGCAGAGGAGGAAGGCTCTGCTGCAAATTGAAAACATATTGATTCTCCTCATGCTCACAGGGAGAGAGAGGGCAAGAAACACAGTGACAGAGAGAGAGAGAGAGAGAGAGAGAGAGAGAGAGAGAGAGAGAGAGAGAAAAGGGGGGAGAGGGAAAGAAACACAGTGACAGAGAGAGAGAGAGAGAGAGAGAGAGAGAGAGAGAGAGAAAAGGGGGGAGAGGGAAAGAAACACAGTGACAGAGAGAGAGAGAGAGAGAGAGAGAGAGAGAGAGAGAGAGAGAGAGAGAGAGAGAGAGAGAGAATAAAAAGTGGTCAGGGGATGGAGAGGGAAAGGTAGTTACCCAGTGCCAGTGGCAACTTGTGTAGATGTCTAGTCCCTCTCTCGATATCCCACACATGTGCACGTGCGCACGCAGACACACACACACACACACACACACACACACACACACACACACACACACACACACACACACACACACACACACACACACACACACACACACACACACACACACACACACACGTGCGCATGTACATGCACGTGCGCATGTACATGCACGCAAACACAAACACGCACACACATATGCACACAAACAAATGCATTAATTTTCATATTAACATCCCAGGGGTTGCAGGCTCTGTGGTCACCATGGTAACGGGGTCAGGACAGTGCCTGCATGAGCGTGTGTGTGTGTGTGTGTGTGTGTGTGTGTGTGTGTGTGTGTGTGTGTGTGTGTGTGTGTGTGTGTGTGTGTGTGTGTGAGAGTGTGTGTGTGTGTGGGGGCACGTGAGCGCATGTGCACACACACTAACACACACACAGAAACGTGCGGGCACGCACACACTCACGTGTGCGCGTCTGTCATGTCCAGCTGTGGTAGCGCAAGGCCTTGGGACGCCGATGCGAGAGGACAACACGGAACATGTACAGATGTGCTGACTGCTCAGTTTCCATGGGAACAAGCCCCCCCCCCCTCCTCATTGGCTTTGTGAAAGCTTGACAAGCTCTGCTCATACGTCTTGCTGCGTCTTAATGTGCGTCCACGCTTTCCTGGTAAAGCTCTCTCTCTCTCTGCCATGTCTTAATCTATCTTGGCCTAAGTGCCTGACTGTGTGTGTGAGTGTGAGTGTGAGTGTGAGTGTGCGTGCGTGCGTGCGTGCGTGCGTGCGTGCACGCGTGTGTACTTGTAGTCCCATACTTGTGAGGGCCAAATGTCCCCACAAGTATAGTAGAATTTGAGAAACCATGGTTGCAAAATGGTTGTTTTAGGATTAGGCATTTAGAGGTTACGTTTAGGGGTTATAGGGTTAGAGTTTTCCCTATTTTATAGTTATTTGCGCTGTGATGTCACGCACTGAAAGCTACAAAGTCCACAAGCTCACAGCATTGTGAGCTTGTAGATCTGCTATTTTTGGCCTATTTTTCTGCTATTTTCTAGGCGTTCCTAAAATGTTGATGTCCTCACAAGTATGTATAGTAATACAAACGTGTGTGCGTGCATGCGTGCGTGTGTGTGCAGGATGGTTATCCTGTTCTTTAATCAAAGATGAGGGTGTGTGGAGAGAAGGGAGGGTAAGGGGAGGGGGGTGTTATCAAAGTGAGTGGCTCTCTCTGGAACAAACAGATGCACATGCACCCACATACATAAATCAATACCTATCAACAGGGTACCTGCAATGTGTGTGTGATGGTGTATGAACTCACGCATGGACTGTGTGTGTGTGTGTGTGTGTGTGTGTGTGTGTGTGTGTGTGTGTGTGTGTGTGTGTGTGTGTGTGTGTGTGTGTGTGTGTGTGTGTGTGTGTGTGTGTGTGTGTGAGAGGAGAGAGAGAGAGAGAGAGAGAGAGAGAGAGAGAGAGAGAGAGAGAGAGAGAGAGAGAGAGAGAGAGAGAGAGAGAGAGAGAGAGAGAGAGAGAGAGAGAGAGAGAGAGAGAGAGAGAGAGAGAGAGAGAGAGAGAGAGAGAGAGATATAACCAACACCTACTGGTGTTGGTTATAAAGGCTGTTCTGTTTTTTGGCCATCGTGACTCAGCTGCCATCTTGTGGAGGACCAATGCTATTGCAGACTACAGTCTGTAGCCTGATGTGTGTCCTTAAAGTGGAGCTAATAAAAACCTGTTTCTTTTTGTAATCTAGCTTTTTCTGATTGTATTATTTATTTCTGCACGTGTCCGTAAAAATATTTATAGCGATAAATAAAGTAGGCTACTATATTACTACTCCCCCCCATAATCTGTTCTGTGTTAATATGTTGCATGAACTGTCAATGTGAAGCTGAAAGTGTATAACATGTCGTGTAGCCTTCACTACAGCACTTTAAGTGCAGAAACTCCTGCCTGCCTCTTCAGACAACAGCATGAAGTTAACTGTCAATCTTCACAAAATGTTGATTTTTGCCTGTTTAAACTTTAGAATAATAGCCTATGCAACAGTTGGGCTACCCTCGGACAACACTGACAGCGATATTTTATCGATGACATATTATAGCCAACAAATGTCAGAATGTCAGCTTGTAGATCTGCTATTTCCATTCGTTTGCACACCACAATTGTGCGATGATATAAAATAACGCTTAAGTGGTTAATCGGTTTGTTGATAAATGTTTTTTTTATTTATTCATGGGCGCTCAGGTGGGGCAGTGGTAAAATACCTGCCCACCACCGTGGAGGTTGTGGGTTCGAATCCATCATGATGCATCCGACTTTGTTGACTCTTTACGAAAACAATTGACCTGTGTTTGGGGAAGGGAAGCTGGGCAGGGAGGGTGAAAAAGGGGTAAAAAGCTAATATATATACATTTATTATTTGATTAATTGAAGACGTAATCGATAGTATAATTGTTAATAAATGAATGGATAGTTGCAGCCCTATTGTTGTTATTGTGCATGTCTAGTTCTGTATGCCTTGCTCCCTCATGAACAAACAGCTGTCCTCCCTGGCACATGTTGACGTTCATCTTGCCTCTGTTTCCATGACAACTGTATCATCTCTAGACTGTCCTGGTGAGCGGGTTGATGTTCCAGCTGCTGAGGACTGTAGGACTGGGAGCATTTTCCATGGCATCTGAAAGATACACATCTGGCACGCATTCTGCAGCCTTTGTCACCTGTCCCAATGACACGGTGGCAAGAGACCTGGCCAGGTGACACACTCAGTGCACACATCCCAACCCAGTCTGTCTTTGTCTCTATCCATAACATTGCACTTTTCTCAAACTATTTAATTGATATGTTGTTATTTTATTGTTTTAATAATAATTATGTTGAGAAGTTTTTGTAATGGGCAATGCCCTTTGACACGTCAACTCAACTCAATTTCATTCCTCACCTGGCTCAGGACCAGGACTCAGTTTTGTGCAAATAACTCTTAACTTATCTAGATAGCCTGCTATTATAGAGACAGACAGACAGACAGACAGACTGTCTGTGTGACTATGTCTTCACCCCTGTCCGTCCGTTCGTGTGTGTCTGTGTGTTCGTCTGTCTGTCTGTGAGCAGATCATTTCCGGCATCAGAATCAGAATCAGAATCAGGTTTATTGTCACATCACAGGTTTAGGCCTACAAGGTAAAAAAGTGGGTGAAATTCGTTTTTGTACAACACTCCCATCGCAACGTTAACTTCCGTAGAAAGAAGAGTGGGGAGAGAGAAGAAGAAGGGGGGTAGGGGGTTAAGTGGGAAGGAGATCAACAGAGAACAATAGAAGGCCAAAAAACAAGTTATCTACATATTTACAAAGTACCTGAGATAAGAGACAAACTAAGGTGCCTGAGCATAGCAGCAATGTATGTATACTGTGCATGATATACTTATAGACGCTAAGGTGCTTAGAGAGAAAAAGAGCGCAATAATAAAAAATCAAAACAAGTTTGTGCGTTATACATGGGGATTAAGGTGCAGAGGGTCAGTGCGTGTTCACCTAAGGGTGGACTGACCCTGGTATAATCCGCAAGTAGCTCCATGAAGGAGAGCAACAAAAAGTAATCTTTATCATTTTGACTAAAGCTTTTGCCACAAAGAGTACATTTAAAGCCCTTTCTCCTGTGTGTATCAACATGTGTTTCTTAAGATTAGCATTTTGACTAAAGCTTTTGTCACAAACTGTACACCTGAGGGTTTTTTTCCGCTGGTATGATTCCTCATAAATCCAAGTCATTTCCTGGTATAATAATCCACAGGTGTGTTCAGGAAGAGCCAGAAAAGTCTGCAACCAGCTGGGCAGTACCGCCTGTTGTCAGGCTGCTGAAAAGGGCTCATGCTTCATTCAGCATTCTGACAGCAGCCGGGTTAAAACTATTCCAGAACCTGGTGGTGGAACTCATGATACTGCGGTAGGTCCCCTTGCCCGGTCGCGGTCGTTGTAGGGTTCTGAACAGTCTGTGACTTGGGTGGTACTTGTCCTTGATGATGCGCTTGGCTTTGACCACGCACCGCTTCTTGTACAGATCCTGAAGCGCTGGGAGGTCGCTTCCCATTATTCGCTCTGCCGATCGCACTACTCGCTGTAGGTTGATCTTCTCTCGGGCAGTGCAGTTCCCGTACCAGGCCGTGATGCAGCCTGTTAGGACACCTTCAACCGAACTGTTGTAGTACAGCTTGAGGATGCGCTGTCCTACTCCAAGCTTATTCAGGCGGCGGAGCCAGTACAGTCTCTGCTGAGCCTTTTTCTTCACGTGTGTGGTGTGCGTCTCCCATTTAAGGTCCTCCTCGATGTGTACTCCGAGGAACTTGAACTCGCTGACCCTTTCCACTGCAGCACCGTCGATGAGGATGGGCGCATGGTCTCTCCGCGGCCTCCTGAAGTCCACGATCAGTTCTTTGGTCTTGTCGACGTTGAGAGCGAGGTTGTTCTCCCGGCACCAGAGCGCCAGTGAGTTGATCTCATCTCTGTAGTCAGACTCGTCGTTGTTTACGATTCGGCCTATCACTGTCGTGTCGTCCGCGTACTTTATGATGGTGTTGGAGACATGTGTGGCTATGCAGTCATACGTGTACAGGGAGTAGAGGAGAGGGCTCAGCACGCATCCCTGGGGTGCTCCGGTGTTGAGGGTCAGGGGGTCAGATGTGATGCTGCCCATTCTCACCACCTGATGTCGGTTGGACAGGAAGTCCTGTATCCAGTCGCACATGCTTGGGTGTAGCCCTAGGTCTCTGAGCTTTTTGTCAAGTATTGCTGGGACAATGGTGTTGAATGCTGAGCTGTAGTCCACGAACAGCATACGTACATATTTGTCCTTCAGCAGCTTGTTGTCCATGTGCGAGAGGACGGTGTGGAGAGCCATGGCAATAGCGTCGTCGGTGGATCTGTTTTTGCGGTATGCATACTGCCACGGATCCAGCGAGGCAGGTAGCGTGGAGCTGATGTATTCCCTCACCAGTTTCTCGAAGCACTTGCTGACGATCGGGGTGAGAGCGACAGGTCTCCAGTCATTCAGGCATGTCACTCTGGCCTTTTTGGGAATGGGCACAATGGTTGACATTTTGAACCCTGCAGGGACCACAGCCTGGGAGAGGGAGAGGTTAAAGATGTCAGCGAAGACACCCGCCAGCTGGTCTGCACATGCCTTAAGGACCCGGCCTGGGATTCCATCAGGTCCGGCTGCCTTGTGGATGTTGACCCGTGCAAAGGCTGTACGCACTTCTCTCTCCGAGATGATTAGAGGGTTCTCCTCTGCTGGTGTTGCTGATGCCCCCGCTTGGCTGCCGCGGTTGGAGCTGATCTCAAACCGGCCATAGAAAGTGTTCAGTTCGTTGGGGAGGGAGGCAGGCGGGTTCACCTCGCTTCTGGTTCTTGTTTTGCAGTCTGTCAAGGTGTGTACCGCCTGCCACGTGCTCCTGATGTTGCCATTGCTGAGTTGGTCTTGCATCTTTTCAGTGTAGGCCTTTTTCGCTTTCCTGATGGCGCTGTTTAGGGCCGCGCGCGTCGTGTTACGCGTTTCCACGTCGCCAGATTTGAAACCAGCATCCCGTGCGTGCATGTGTACACGTACTTCGCTATTCATCCATGGTTTCCGATTGGGATAGATCCGAACTGTCTTTTTTGGGACTATGTCGTCTATGCACTTACTGATAAAGCCAGTGACTGAGTCTGAGAGTACGTTGATGTTATTCCCAGCGGCGTTCTTAAACATCCCCCAGTCAGTCTGGTAGAAACAGGATTGTAGCATAGCGTCTGTGTCCTCGGACATCATTGGAGTGATGTGCAACTGTGCACGCGCACTCCCAGTAGGCCAAGAAAGAACCCCACATTTTTCAAATCGTTCGGTTGTAGCACCACCAGGAGGCCGATTTCGTTTGCTACTATTCCTACAGATTTTCCTAAAGATTAGTAATACATTGGAGGAGTATTGCAGATTAAACTGTGCATGTTTCATAGAATAATCAACAATATACAATGCAGTGCCAAAGTATCTGGCCAACTACTTCACCAAGGTCAGCAGAGTGCATGGTCACGGCACAAGAGAGAGCTCCACTAATGTGGTTCCTTCCGAGTTCAAGAATAATAGGGGGCCAAACTCATTCCTGTACACAGGGGCTGTGTCCTGGAATAGTGTACTAGTTTGTTTGTTTCACTTTAATTCTCCCTGAAGAGCTGGATCAGAAGGAGTCGAAGATGGGTTTAATTAAGCCTTTTTCAGTTGGTTTGCTCCTGGTGCACCTATGATGTATTTATAATGTATTTTGTTATTTCCTTGTCTTCTCTCTCCCCTGGCGTGGCGTGCCATCCCTCCTTCTCCCAGCACTTGGCTGGTTCTGCTGCAGTAGTGTGTGTGTGTGTGTGTGTGTGTGTGTGTGTGTGTGTGTGTGTGTGTGTGTGTGTGTGTGTGTGTGTGTGTGTGTGTGTGTGTGTGCGCGCACACACGTGTGCTTGTCTAAGAGTGGTAGAAGCAGGTGCTCTACAGCAGATCAGGCCATTTCTTAGAAATGAGCCCCAACTCGACTAAAAGTGAAAGTATGCAGCTGTCTGCCATGGGATGACAAGGCAGTGTTCAATGTTCAGTACACGACTCCACTTGAGTCAATTTGGACAAATAGTACTCCTCCTCAGATAAGATAAGACAATTATTGCTTCCGCTGGGGAAATTCAGGCGCCAAAGACAGTAGGCTACAGCAGTTTAAAACAGATTACAGGGCAAAAAAGTACAGTAGATACAGCATGATGGAGAGACATCACAGACAAGGCAACACCATCAGTAAGGCGTCAAAAAGAAAGAAAGAAAGAATATAGCCTCTCTCTCTCTCTCTTTATCTCTCTATCTCTCTATCTCTCTCTCTCTCTCTCTCTCTCTCTCTATAATGAAGTATTGAATAGGGGTTTTGTATTATTAAATGTCTGGTCAGACAAAGGAGGAGCCAGGCCGGGAGGCAATCCACAATGTCTGGAGCCTCCTAGTGTCGCCAACACCTGCTGCAACATCTCACCTAACCTGGCCTGACATTGGCCGGACTGATAGCGTAGATTGTGTGTGTGCGGATTGTGTGACAACGCGGATCCACTCACACTTCACTCACACACGGAACGTGTGTGAGTGAAGTGTGAGTGGATCCGCGTTGTCGGTCTGGCTAGTGCTAGGCTAACCTTAACCCCTATTCCCCTAATTAGCACTGTCTCTAACCCCCAAGAGACAGTGGGGGCAGTAGCATGCCACTTGGACCCAGGCCATGAGGCCTGGGTCTGATCAACCTTGGTCGGGTCGCCTGGAAGAGGGTGTCTGTTGCAAGACACGAAACACCCAGTGACTCCAGGAAACAACACTGATGATGTGTTCACGTTTGTGCATCAGTTGATGTTTTATAAACTGCAAAGTAGTTAGAAACTAAAGATGTGTGTGTGTGTGTGTATGTGTGTGTGTGTGTGTGTGTGTGTGTGTGTGTGTGTGTGTGTGTGTGTGTGTGTGTGTGTGCGTGCGTGCGTGCGTGCGTGCGTGCGTGCGTGCGTGCGTGCGTGCGTGCGTGTGTGTGTGTGTGTGCGTGCATGCGTGTGTGTGTTGGGATGGGGGGGATTGTAATTTTCAACTGACATAATTATGCCGATGTTTGCATTTGATATAGGCTATACGTAATATTAGTTCAAAGACTTATAGGGATTCTTATTTACAAAACTTTGCTAAATCACTTTTATGTAGAAGTCAGTCCTATGTTTCACTTTGCATTCAGGCAAATACTGTTGTCTATTATTTCCAGAATTTCATGTCAATTGTTATGTTTGTTATAGGCTAGTTATTGAATGAATTACACTCACTTGCTTCTACTAACACTTATCTTGAAAAAGAGCTAAATGTGTGCTTCACCCAAACATTTTAGGGGCATAAATCCTAAACACGCAAGACCACAATGGAAACAAGGCTTTTTGTGTTATCCTTTTTAGCACCATTGTATAAATAGCACCACTGTAGGCCTACTATTTGCAATCTGTTAATAAAGTAGGCTATTCAGTATTCAATCAATCAAATAACACATAAATAAAATTAACTTAGTTATTAACTTTATTGTTAATACAAACTACCAGCTCACTCACTGTGATATGTACGCGGGTGAAGATGAATATCAAGCAACTTACCTATTAGGATGGCTGTGTACAGAAGAGTGGGCCGTTGTAGACTTTGCATGCCGAATACTTTGCGTATTCGGTCAGGAGCGGATACGGAAACGACCTGTGTGAACGTACGTAACGCATGTGTGTGTGTGTGTGTGTGTGTGTGTGTGTGTGTGTGTGTGTGTGTGTGTGTGTGTGTGTGTGTGTGTGTGTGTGTGTGTGTGTGTGTGTGTGTGTGTGTGTGTGTGTGTGTGGGGGGGGGGGACATTACCGGATACAGTAGGCGGGCTCTAGACCGGATATTAGTGCCTAAAAGTAAATAGAAACCACATAGCTACTGACATTCAGGGGTTTGCTCGCATAGATATACGTCTATGTTCGCTCGTACGAGACGAGAGTTTGAGTTTGACAGACACTCCCCGCCCATGTCCCCGCCCCGGCCACTCCACTTTACGGCAGCCGTGTTAAGGCGTGCTGCTGCTGCTGAATTCAGACACATAGCAGCCTAAAGGTACAGAAAGTAGTCCTGTTGTTGTTGTTGTTATTATTAGGTTATCATCTGTGTAGCCATGGTTCACATGACGCTCGTCTGCCATGTTTCAGGGCTATCATCTGTGATACATTTGGCGTGTCCTCCACCCGTCTTGCCCGTTACGAACAAGGCTGTAGTTCTGTTTAACAAGCTGCTGCTTGTTTCATGGATAACAACAACAACTTTTGCCTTGGATCAAGACTATCATAGATGTATTTGATCGAGTGTCTGACTTCTGCTTTCGTAAACCAAAGCAGAAGTCGAACTCGATCAAATACATCTTCTGCTTTCTTAAACTAAAGCAGAAGATGTATATTTCGTAAACGAAAGCATTTGTCAGACTCGATCAAATACATCTATGATAGTCTTGATCCGCTTTTTATCAGATGCACTGACTATTTCGTGGTGCATGGCTGCATGTTTACCTACATATTTGGGTTTTTAGGGAATCCACTTCTAGCGTTAGTTTATTTACAATACATGTGTAGTTGTACTGTAGCTAGCTATAGCTAATGTTATTTGCCTTGCCCAGGCAATGCGTATTGGACTGCCCAGTGCAGAGACATTGCAAGGCGTGTCTATGAAATCACTGGTCCTGGTGAGTGCATACTCCATGCATTCTGCACATTACTGATACTTGCACACTACTGACAACATGATTACACTGGGAATGTGTAGTTCCAGGGGTGCAACAGCTAATCAAACGAATAATTAAAAAAACAAAAAAACTGATACCAGCTTCTGTAATAAATCAATTAATTATCGATCCTTATCTTGGGTAGGTGAAAAGTTTCAAAAAATGTACTTGAAAATAGCAGATCTACAAGCCCACAATGAGTCACGATGTCGTGACGAGAGCTTGTAGATCTGCTGTTTCCATCATTTTGCACGCCACATTGTGCGATGAGGTTTAAAATATTGCTTAAGTGGTAAATCGATTACTTATATTAGTTTTGTGTATTCGATTAATTGAAGAAGTAATCAATAGAATACTTGTTAATAAATTAATGGGTAGTTTCAGCCCTGCATTGTTGTTGTTGTGCATGTCTAGTTCTGTTTCTCTTGGACACTCAGCTGTCCTCCCTGGCACATGTTGACGTTCATCTTGCCTCTGTTTCCATGACAACTGTATCATCTCTAGACTGTCCTGGTGAGCGGGTTGATGTTCCAGCTGCTGAGGACTGTAGGACTGAGAGCATTTTCCATGGCATCTGAGACATACACATCTGGCACGCATTCTGCAGCCTTTGTCACCTGTCCCAATGACACGGTGGCAAGAGACCTGGCCAGGTGACACACTGAGTGCACACATCCCGATCATCTGTCTGTCTGTCTGTCTCTCTCTATCATACCATTTACTCTTTTTTTTATCGATACATATATATACGACACACAGACAGACAAAAAAGACAGCCATGTCCTTTTCAGTGTCTGGATCTCATTATTCACGTTACAAATGTTGCCCCTCACAGCGCTTGGTTCCACTTGTAGATTTGTTCGTGGTTAATTGATCCATTTGTTTCTCACAGAGGTATTGTGGAGAGGAAGCTGGCTGCTTGTGTCAACATCGTCCCTGCCATCAAATCTATGTAAGTTTATATCAAGGATCAAACATTATGTAACTACTTTGACTTGGGCCTGCCTAATTTATACTTAACACAAAACGCTATCGGTCGGCGAAAGAAATTCAAACTACCATACTGTAGTAGGTTACCATTGAAAATCACCTGCATGACAAAGTATCCTTTAGGCTTTAAGCTCCTTGTACTGTGTGTGTGTGTGTGTGTGTGTGTGTGTGTGTGTGTGTGTGTGTGTGTGTGTGTGTGTGTGTGTGTGTGTGTGTGTGTGTGTGTGTGTGTGTGTGTGTGTGTGTGTGTGTGTGCGCGCGCATGCCTAATAATAATAATAAACTTTATTTTTATAGCACTTTTCAAATGTAATAGTCTTTTCGGGAGAGAGAGAGGAACGTAATTGTTCTTTTTGATTTTCATAATTTGTTCTGAGTTAATATGTTGCATTCTGCATTCTGAAACTGAATGTCTACCAAAGTGCTGTGTAGGCTGCAGCATTTAATATGCAGTAACTCCCGCCCGCCTCTTCAAACAACACAACAAAGTTAACTGTCAATCTAAATCACAAAATGTTGATTTTTCTCCTTATAGTAGGCTTGTTTTGCTTGTTATTGTATTGTAGCCTATGCATAAGCAACAGTTCGACCAGTTTAATCTAATATATACATCTACCAATATGCTTAGCAATGACAGACAGACAGACCCACATACCTTACCCTGTAACACTTTAGATGTAGATAAATAAATAAAAGGAAAACAATGTTTAGGGTGGGCCAGAGCAGCTGGACATCCTGTGTGACTAGGAAGAAGTGGTCAATATGCATGGAGACAAGGTGATCATGCCTTATCTGTTGTGTTTAACAACTGAATGGCTTGTCACGTGTGGTACAAATGAAAACATGGATATATTTTTAGTGAACAGAGGGGGGCAGTTTTTTTACATTAAGTAGTTTAGAGTTGGAAGAGAGTATAATGAAAGTCCTACTAAACTCATTCCACTCTACAACTCCCACTTGCCGCCCATTCACATCAAACACAACTCCCACCCGCTTTGCTAAATATCACCACACAGATCAATTCTAGAGAAAGCAACATGTGGGCGATGTGAGAGAAATTTCAGTAATTAGTACACCATGAATTATTAGAATGCATTGTAGAAATGACAGGTTCTGTAGGTTGTACAACATAGCCGAAATGATTTCAGTCTATATTTGGGCGCAGGTTTTGATCAGGAGATGATACTGTACATTATTATATTTTTGCCCACCTTTCTTCTTGTTGTCCTCAGATATGAATGGCAGGGTAAAATCGAGGAGGACAGTGAAGTGCTGCTGGTAAGTGTCTCTTACCCAACATGCTGCATGATGCTACATAACAGCCGAATCTTGACAGTTTCTACAACTCAGTTTAAAACCCTGTTTTATTTATTTGCTTAGATTTTCTTTTACCGTTTACTGTAGGTACAGTATGCCCCTTTTAGGTGCTGATCTAGTATTTGAACAACAACATTAAGCAATCATTAGTAGAGACAACGAAAGCTCTATAAATGTTACATAGCGTCTCTGTCGGGTGGAAACCTCATATGTCCAAAACGGTTACTTTTCAGGATTCAAATTCAAAAATAGCAAATGTAGCAGATCCACAAGCTCAAAGTGTGTCGCTTCGCGCCAAGTTTCGAGCTTGTGGATCTGTTACTTTTGATACTTTTGTGTGACGCATGTAGTGTGATCAAGTAGGGGCATTCATTTACGAAACAACACAAGAAGTAATATGGAGATAAGGTTTCTCCCCGACAGCAATGATATACTATACAATGAATATCACATATTTGGTAACATTTCTTATCTGGGTACAGAAACTTTATTAAAAAAGTTGTAAATAATCACGCTCATCCACAGTTTAAAAAGCCAGGTGCTGGGCAGAACCAGAGTCACAGAAAACAGTATTTGCAGGAAAGACACTGTATCATCATGTTTATCATGGCAAGTTCAGGTGCATGTTGAGCCAAAGGGCAGGACAGAAGAACCTTATTTGAACTGCAGATTTAATTCACTGATTATTCAACTAATGTGTTGTGCTTTTAGATGATCAAGACCAGAAGTACTAAAGTGCCTGCCCTTGCCGAATATGTCCGGTAAGATATAATGTATACTATGGCCAGAGGTGGTAGAAAGTGGATCCTAGCCTGCAAATAAACTAGAACCCCAACATTTTGATTAGGGTTTGTGCCCAACTGTGTGTGTGTGTGTGTGTGTGTGTGTGTGTGTGTGTGTGTGTGTGTGTGTGTGTGTGTTTGCATGAGAGGGGGGAGGGGTGCATGCGAGTTCTTAGGTTAAGATCACCTTCCTAATAATGATCTGTACTGTTCAACCACTTAAACCCTATATACTTGGTTGACCGAGGCCTATACTAGCGCCCTTCCTGGTTTTCCCTCTACACTAAATATCTTTTTGGTGAAAATGGCACATCTACAAGCTTGTTTCTGTTGAATGTTCAGCCCAGAATAGGGGCGCTAGGGTTTAAGTGGTTCTGTTTGACCTCCTGTTTTATCTATATCAGTGGATCTCAAAGTGGGGTCCAGGGGCAGTCGGGGCTCCTTGAAGGGGTTCCAAATGGACAGGTCTGTAACTGAGAGTTTACAAAGGGTCCATTTGGTTCCATTTGTATACTTTCAGAGTTATGGGGGTCCTTGGAACCACTGGCATATATCATCTTAAGTCATGACTGCAGTGGCTTTATCAGGTCATAAGTGAGCCCCTTATTTCCCCTGCCTTTACTTAGTCTGTTTTGCATAAACTAAATTGTGCATATAATGCATTGCAGATAATAATTATGTTGTATCCGCATGAGGGATTTATCAGTTGTGTTCCGACTTCACTTTGACATAAAACCAAAATGAGAAAAGCATGTCATTGTGACCATGGTGGGTGCAATTAATTAAAGGGAACATTGCTGTCACCATGTCATTATGCCTTCTTTGCTCTGCCAATTTGTCCTAATATTATTGTGTACACCCTTTGTACTCGGATGATTCAAAGTGGGGCAGTTAGTTCAAGCTATCACAACCTTGACTATGCGCGTGCGTGCAGATGCACGCACACGTGTTCAAAGGAGTTCAAATAAGGCTATTCTCTCCTGCCCTTTGGCTCAACATGCACCTGATGTGTGCAGATGACTCACATTAGTCTGTTGTGCTTCCCAGCTCTAACCACCCCTATGAAGTGGCTGAAGTCATTAGCCTGCCAATCGACCAGGGCAACCCGCCCTACCTCAAGTGGATCGGAGACATGGTTCCCGAATAATAACATACTGACACATTTGTCACATTGACACATTTATAAATAAAATCCATTATTATTATTTGTGAAGCAACAAAACGTTTACCTTTCAGCTGCATTTTCATCATTCCATATTGAACATGTCAGGAAATGTATACTCGTCATCATTTTAGGGTACTCTGTTCTATCTGTACCACTATGCCGTGAAGAAGCATGGGTTTAGACTGAAGGTGATAGATTTGGAATAGTAAAAGTCAATAAAGATGCCTTGTGGATTTTATTAATTTGATTTTGTTTTGGCATTCACACCCTTTAATCTGTCAGTTGCTCAATTTGGCCACTAGGTGGCATCATTGGTTAAATTAGAAAATGTTTTAGAAGAAAACATTCCCTGGGAGTCTTTGAATTGTGAAGTGTGTCTTTAAAAGTAATGGATCGCAAATACTTTTTTTCATTTCTTTGTTATCTTGAGAATAAGGATAATGGCTTTGTCATTGCTGAAAACCCTTTGTTTCTAGATGTAAATATAAAACAAAAAGTTCAGAAATGTGTTTGGTAGATTATTTCTCTGTTATACTGCTGGAAAGCCTGTTTATTTCCCTTCTAAATGGTGCCCCATTTCTAGGGAACATGCATTTATGGGATAAGAATCTTCCCTACCAATGCCACACACTTATTCCGCTGTTGCTATTGATTCTTGTTTGGTGGATAAGTTGGAGACATCAGTAACAAGGAAGAAACAAGACATAATTGGAAATTTTACAATTTATCCATTTAACAAACAGGCGCCTCAGCAGCATGTGGATGAACCATAAACAGACAACAGCCGCGCTCGGGTGGTGAAAGTGCCAAAGTCAGGTGTCTCAAGTCAGCCAAAGTGGTTGTGTTGGTCTCTCTAGCACGAACAGCACACCCCAGGCTGATCCCACTACAAGTGTTCAAGTGAGTTGAGGTTAGGACTGTTGGCAGGCCATTTAATTCCAGTCTCTCTACTCCCAAATTCCGGAAGTAGTCTCTGATAAACAATACCATGTGCTCTTCCAAATGCACGTTCCTTACAAATCGTGCACACTTTCAAAGGGAAATAAACAGGCTTTCCAATGGTATAATAGGTATTGCCAAGCATTGCTACAACAGAAATGATATTACAAACACATTTTTTTAAATGTAAATGGGCCAACTCTGCACTCTAGAGAGGAACTGATCTAAAAGACATTCACGTTTGTCAGTCAAATCTCACAAACAAAGAATGCAAACATGTATTAGCTGAATCTCTCAAAATCCCATTTGCAATTAAGGCATGGAAATTCACTGAAGCATCACACAATCACATACTGTTACCTACAATATTGTATTTTAAGACATACGTACATTTTACAATCCAAATATTTTGGTCTATGTGAACTCCACAAAGTAGGGAACTGATATTAAATGGACTTGGCTACTTGCTTCAAGCACACAGTATTAAAACATCTTGGATCCAAGGCTCTTTACTGGGACAATTGTAAAACTCTTCATGACACATTAAGTGGAAAAATGCATCATTCTTTTACAAATCTCATAAGCAAACTCCTGCCCTTTCACTTATTCACAGCTTTAGATGCACCTCTGTTTACAATCACTCCAGTTTTCTAGATGCCTACTTATGAATATGCATTATCTGGAGGTAATAAGTGCTGTTTAAGAGACTTTTTATGTCCATTCAATAAAACTCACATATATTATTTAACTCAGACACAGTGTAAGCTAAAGACATGTGAAAATTACTCATTGTATGTTTGTAGTAGGACTAAACGATCTGAGAAAAGACTTGCATTGATGGTGCTGGTTTGCAAAAAATAAATAATAATTCAGGCTAAGAGTTTATAAAATATGTAGCCTACATCTTTCTTCCAAGAGAAAACAACATGAAGCATACAAAAACAAATCTGAATGCATTCATTTTAGTCCCAGTGTGTATACTGTAGTGTAGATGTTACACAAACCATTTTGCACTGTAAAAACAGGCTTTTTTTTTTTACAGTTATGGCTGACACTGTACAAGAACATTTATTTGACATTTACATTCTCATTTTTCAGCAGGCTACAAGTCATAATATTTAGTATTCTTTCAGTGCACGATAATGATGATTACATGCACTCAAGATTTGCATGTTGTAAATGCTCCTACTTGAAGTTTGCAATCTGCAGTGTCGTAGCTGGCAAGCATTCACAGCAGATGGTGTAACCACTTAAAGCCGTACTTTATACTTTATCATACAGATCTACAAGCTCACACATCCGGTTTTGACGCATTGTGAGCCTAGTAGATCTGATATTTGCACACATTTTGATATATACTGTATATATATTTGTATAAACTAAATGGCCCCTTATGGGTCCATTTGGTTCCATTTGTACACTCAGGGTTAAATCAACACTGAATTTTAATTCTCTCAGAGTTAAAAGAATCCATTGGACGCCCTTGGACCAGAGAAACAGTGTCTTATAGTAGCCTGCACACTGGAGTAACAACACTGAAAACCTACATGTCGAGGCCACTCACAGACAGCTAATTTTAAGAACTGTTCTTTCCTCAGTCGACGCTTCAGCTAGTGACCTATTGCTTCCCCCCTTTGATCTACCAGCCAACGTGGACATTGTCTCAGCAGGACACATGCCTGGGCCTTCCCCAGCCGTGTCTGCAATGTAGGCACTCTGCCCGGCAGGGGGCTCTGGCTCCGTTTCCCCATCCTGAGAGAACAGTACCTGGGGTCTCTCTTCCATCCCTCCTCCACTGTTACCGTTCTGCACGATCCTGCTGATTTCTGCCACCTGTGTGGTGTCGTCTGTTCCCCCCTTCATCTCCCCCTCTTCCTCTTCCTCACCGCCGCCTCCCGTATCGTTTCCCAGCCCGTTTCGAGGTTGAAGCACGATGCCGGCCCATTCCTCCGTGGGACGCTTAAACTCGGTGCCGGCTCTCTCCTGGGTATCCACCCTGCGCGAGGAGCGGCACAGTGCCTTCCGGAAGCCCCTCTTGAAGTTGTCAGACAGGAAGCCGTACAGTATGGGGTTGGCACAGCTGTTGGCGTACGACAGCACCACCACGAAGAAGTACAGTCCCCTGAAGTCCCTGGGCAGCACCACCAGGAGGTTGACAATGTTCAGGGCGTAGAAAGGTAACCAGCACAGGACAAACACCACCACCACCACCACCACCATGCGCGTGATTTTACGCTCCGACTTCCTGCGACGAGAGGACGTGGCCCGCACCCGTTTCCCTGCACTGCGCACCTTGGAGACGAAAAAGGGGAAAATAACAAGGTTTTAATGGTTCAATTTACGGCTTAAATGAGGCAACAGGGAATATTGACGGTAGAAGACGGTAATGAGACTTTTGCCACATCATTACTTTGAGTCCATGCTATTCACAGAGTCGAAATATTGGTCTGCAAAAATAAGTCCCAAATGAACCATGGCCTTCAGAGCCATTCTGTTGTTTTCATCTCATGAATGTCTCATGAGATGAAAACAACAGAATGGCTCTGAGAGACGAACAACTGTTGCTCATTAAAGAGCTGGAAGTAGTGGAATTGCGAGGTCTGAAGTTCTCCAGTCTGCACTAGAACCATGTATTGTATGAATGAATACATATTTCAGCTCTTACCCGCATCTGAGAAAAGCACAAGTGTACAGAAAGCGTCTAATGATACTGTGCCACAGGACACAGGAATGACAGGATGATCCATTTTCTATGTTTTGTGCATCATTTGATATACACTGTAGTGGGGCTCATTATTAATGTACGTCATCACAACAACAACATATCAAACCTGTCAGTATTTCAGTGTTGAAACATTGTTGATACTGTGAACCATGTAGAATAAACACAATACATCTGCACACCAAACAAAGCTGCCTTTTGCAGAATTTATTAGAGAGTGACATTTTAAGCCACCAGGCTCTGAGGAAGAGTCTGGTGATTGGTGTCACTCTAATCAATTCTGCAAAAGCGAGCTTTGTTTGGTGTACGGATTTGGCCAGAACTGGCTTAGTAAAAGGTCAAAGCCGAAATTGCAGTTTACCTCCCCTTGTGGTCTCCTGATAGGTGATTTTTCAGGCCAGTTTTGAAAGAAACCAGTATTTCCCATCTTTTAATGGATCGTGTCAGGGCATTCAACATTTTGGTGGTAGAGTAGTAGAATGACAATTTCCCCATTTTTGTTCTATATTTGAGTAATACCAGATCATTGTCGCTCCATCTAGTGGATGTGGGTGTCACTCACTTTGGAGAAGCAGTTAGTCAGGTATGAGGGTATTTATTGACTATCTTAAATACCAATCCCATTTAAAAAAAATATATATATATATATATTTGGGGCTTTTATGCCTTTATTTGACAGTACAATAGGCTGACAGGAAATGGGGAGAGAGATGGGGGGGTGACCATAGAGTTAAAAATAATAGAGAGGGCACCGGATATCCCCTCCCTTCCAATTGCATTGAGTTGCTCACACAGCGCATGGGCCAAAATCACCCCTGACGCGCTTTGCGTCACAGAAGCGCGCAGCCCCGTGCGCAAGCTCGTGCGCACGTTCGTGAGTCGAGCCCATTGGTCGAAACCGTTTTTGCTCGTTCGTGACAGTGGCCCAAGCTGCAGTACCTCAAATGGCCAGCATGTCCATTCCGCTTCAATGAAACCACTGGGTTCTGGGGGCTTGGGGGTGACCTGTGACACACAGCAAAGGTCGTCGGGATCGGGAGTCGAACCCGCGACACGCTGTAAAGCTGGATTATCAGCGTATGTGGTATGCGCCTGGACCGCTAGGCCGGCGGGCGCCCACCAATCCAATTTTTATTGGAATTGTGTACGTTGGAATTAGGTGGGTCATGGGCTTAAGGCCGAGAGGTAGTCGAATCAGTTTGTTTTGAGAGGTCTGAGGCTTATAGTTTTGAGTGACATTGAGAAGTTACAGAACCAAGAGGTGTAATGATTACAGTACCTGTGCAATGGGAAAACAACGTACCTTGATAACTATAAGCAGGTAGCACAGGCAAATGACCAGCAGCGGGAACAGGAAGCCCACGGTGGACGTGTAGACGATGAAGGACGCCTTCCACACGGCGGCCGGCTCGGGCCACACGATGCTACAGTTGCCGTCGTCCTTCAGCACGTCGGCGAACACCACCACGGGCAGCACCACCACGGAGGACACGGCCCACACCGTGCCGTTGATGGCCTTGGCCATGCGGGGGCGCCGCCACCACGAGGAGCGGATGGGGTGCACCACGGCCACGTAGCGGTCGATGGACATCATGGTGAGGCAGAAGATGCTGGTGAACTGGTTGATGGCGTCCACCGTCATCACCACGCGGCACACCAGCGAGCCGAACGGCCAGGAGAGCAGCGCGTTCTGCACCGCCAGGAAGGGCAGGCCGAGCATGAAGAGCTCGTCGGCGATCGCCAGGTTGAGGATGTAGATGTTGGTGACCGACTCGGTCCTATGGAGCGGTGGACAGAGTTGGTTATGGTAATAGCCAAAAACTGTGCTCGAGTGAAAGTTACTTTACAATTATAATGACTCAAGTAGAAGTAAATGTAGTCGTCTGAGTTAGGAGTAAGAAAGTATAGTGAAAAGACAAGCTCATATGATCTGATTTATTATTTAAATAATGAGAATGTAATTGAAATGTCTCAAATCTTTCTGAGAGAATGAATGTGAATTTAAAAAAGAAATTGAAACAAATAAAAGTGGAATGTAGCCTAATCGTTTGAAAAATGTTACCTATGCTCCTTTACATTTGGCCCAAATGTAAGGAGTTACACTTTTTCTTCACAAATATACTTGTATGTGAAAAGTGAAAAGCACATGGCCTTAAAACTACTCTTACAAGTACAGTTCATACAAAAAGTTACTGAAGTAAATGAAACTTATTACTACCCACCTCTGGTAATGCAGGACCACATAGATGACCAGAGTGTTGCCCACCAGGCCCACAATGCACACCATCACGTAGATGAGGGGGATGAGGACCCCCGCCACGCTGGGGACAAACCCTGCGTCGTCGCCGTCGGGCTCCGTCCAGTTCGGCCAGCTGCTGTTCAGGAAGAAGGTGCCGCCGTCGGTGTGGGCGAGGCCTGTGGGGGTCGGCGTGGAGGGGGGCAGGAGACGGGAATGCTGGGGCATGGCGGTGTTGACCCAGGTGGCGCTAGAGGGTTCCTGTGGCAGTATGGAGGCGTGGGCTGCTTGGATGAGCTCCATAAGGACTTCAGAGGACGAGTGGCGACAGGCGGTATAGGCTCGGTTCAGTGACACGTTAGTCCTGTAGAAAGGATGTACAATTGCGGACGTTTTAATTCAGAGCAGCTTACTTTACTTTGTTTGTTTATTTATGGGACAGTGCACGTTAATGAACATTCAATTAATAAATGTACAAGAATTCAAGCAATTGAACATGGTACCATGTAAACATGCCAGATTTCCATCGTAGTCCCACATATAAAAACAACATGACAAAAACAGAAGATACAACATACAATATACAACTGCCTATGCAAATACATTTTGGAAATACCATACCTAATTTAAGCCTAACTAACAACCTAAATACCTACTATAAAGAGAACGTGACGTCACACCATTGAAAGCAATAGCTGAAACCCTCACAATATGGTACCACCTGTCCTTTGGGGATCACTCGTTCTAAGGCCTATTTTGACATGTCTAAGATTTAAAATGTATCGATGGTCACATGTTTGAGACATTTTAGTTGTGTTTTAAAAGTACACAAGGTGTGGCTTTCTCTTAGAGTGACTGGGAGGCTATTCCATCGTAGGCTTCCATAGAGGGAGAGGACATTCTGTCCAAAAGTGGTCTGCCTACGATGGACCTCACAGTCCCCTCTGGTGTCTGACCTAGTGCCACGTCCAGTGTCTCTCTTCCTCTGGATAAAATCACACACTGGAGGAGGACCCAGTCCATGTAGACATTTATAGTCATTATCAAAGTGTTTATTGAACTCTAGTCAATAAACAAGGTAAATAATCACATACATAGAGTGCAGAGAGAATGGCTTCAAAGAGACAGTGATCAAAGAAGGCTAGAAGAGAACATAACAGAGAAACAGCTGTAAATGTTGATGTTCTTTCTTTTATCCTTTATATGGATTCCATTAGCTTCTAGAAAGTTTATTTTTTTCTATGGAAATAACTAAAACTAATGTTTACTTCTGTAAACCTGTGATGTGACAATAAAGCAGATTCTGATTCTGAATGTAACTGAATGGACCTGTAAAGGTAATTTGTACTCCTTCAGAGTTGACTTAGCAATTAACAAATGGATTCTAAACAGCTAGTTGTTGCCATAACTCCTGTCGTGCAAACAACAGCAAGTACACGAGGGCATGAGGACAAAAGCACTTGATGCATTTACTTTATTTATACAAGACTTGTTTACAAAGCTGTCTAAAGCTTCATAATAATTGCGCCACGGCACAAGCACACTCTGGCCCGCGCGGCGGTAATGGCTCATAATTGGTTTTCTGTTAGGAGCACAATGCGCCCGCTTATGACTGGAAAAGCGGTATGTCCTCCGCAGCCTTATGGGTAATTACTGCCGATGTGAGGATAATGAAGAGGAAAATAAGTAGAGGAAAATGGACGAGGGGCAACAAAGTCAAGTCAAATCAAATGTTATTTATATAGCACGTTTAGTATACTCAATGTGCTTTACTTCAAAATAAAGCTAAAATGAAAATAGGAAAGACAAAGTGACAAAGCATAAGAAAAGAACATATAAAATAGAAGTTATTATTACATATGAAAACATAAAATAAAAATTGTGGCCAGAAGGTTGCCGGTTCAATATCCCCCCCACCACCACCACCACCACCAGAAACCCATTAAGACCTGAGACCGATTCTACAAATGCATTCTAAGTCAGTAGTTCTCCAGCTTTTTCATGTCAAGGACCCCTAAATTGATACATATTTGGCCGCAGACCCCCATCTGAAAATGTTTCGGACCAGGGATACCCAGAAGAGAAGATTTGTGTTAAAATATGCAAAATGATATAACATTTTTCAAACACTGTCAAGATTTTTCAATATAAATTCAAAAATAGCAGATGTACAAGCTTGTAGATCTGCTAAATCTGAAATGACACAGAATGCTTTCCCGGTTTCAATGGGTTAATACCCAAGACACCTGACAGTAACAGTGTGTGAGTAGAAAACACATCCTAATCCCCAGTGTTTATTTATCAGTTTGTTACTCTCCGAGTTACATCTGTACACTCTCACAGTGTTAAACGAATTCACAGGATTTCACGGTGTGAAGAGCAACATGCTGAGCACACACAGACAAAGTAATAGCCACTTATATCAGTAGCACTGGTTTCCCATCAAGCAATGTGGTCGGAGAGGCGTGTGATTTCCCCCAGGTTTTACATCCTGAATTCCCAGTAGGCCTATACTGCTGTCACTTCCACACAGCACTTCTGTTCCAACACCCAACAGCGGTTGGTAGCGGTTATATGGTTATATGGCACTATATGACACAACTTCCGTTGTACCAAAGTGCTGTACAGAACATTTCATCAGCACAACAGAAAAAACAATAATAAACAACATACAGAGGTATAATAAACACGATTCATTAACAACATATCGAACAGAAACAATAAGATGAAAGCCAAGACAACATAATATACATCGAGGATTTATATCTATAATGCACTGGTTTCTCTGGCAATGAAAACAAACAATATGAGCTGTAATGATGGAGATGGAGAGATTCTTCCTTCATAGGGGAGTTCACATAGACAAGCAGTCAAGTCAAACCTGCCACAGGCAAACAGCCAATCAACAGGGGAGAAAATAAACACTATAGAAACACTATAGTGTGTTTCCATAGAAACACAAAAACACAGATATATAAAATGTTGTACCCTGGTGTTAAAAGTGCGTGCGTGCGTGCGTGCGTGCGTGCGTGCGTGCGTGCGTGCGTGCGTGCGTGCGTGCGTGCGTGCGTGCGTGCGTGCGTACGTGCGTGCGTGCGTGAGTGCGAGAGAAATTAGAGAACATCTTAGTGGCAGCGCATTGTAACCTCTATTACTCTTATTTATTTTTGATTCAATAAATGTATTTGTTTTGTTTATGTAAAGCCTCATTAAGTACCAAGAAAAGTGCTCTGTAAGAATGATTTATTATTATTATTATAATTATTATTATTATTATTATTATTATTATTATTATTACTTGAAATGTTTTCCCTCTCTATGGTACATTTATAATTTAACAAGCCTGCAGTTCATCACAGCATGGGAGCTGGCTTGACTGGCAAGAGTATAGCTATTTAAAAATGTGACAATGGGGGAGGTACTGATTTCTCTTGCTGCATGCCATTACGTAGATTGAACTGTCTCACTGTCTGAACTGCTTCACTATAGTGACTACTGAACTGTCTCACTGTCTGAACAGCCTCACTATCGTGACTACTGAACTGTCTCACTGTCTGATCAGCCTCACTATAGTGACTACTAAACAGCCTCACTATCACGACAAGTTGTGAGTTTGTAGATTAGCTATTTTCAGCGTGGGACACCATACGATGGAGTAAACATTAGGCAATAGTCGATGTTGACAGCTTGTGTCTGTTCTGTAGCATACTGTTCTAACCATTTGGCTTGTCCCACCTTATGTACTGTAGCACGTGGGTTAGGCCTAATTTACAGTCCATACACAAAATAGTGTCACTTGCCGCAATGAACTGTTGTAAATCAGTTCTTGTTTGCAAGTGACACTATCGTACAATGGAGTATACATTTGTTTTTTGCAAATATATAGAACATGCACATTCCCAGCAGGCTGAATCTGACCTTTTTGTTAAGGTTTTCTTTTTAAGAAATTGGGATCGATTAATTAATTAATTAAGACAGGCTTAATTAATTACTACCACTGTTAACATTCCTATAACAGTGGTGTTTCCCAGTTCACTTGGACTGAACTTTAGAGGAAGGCCCATAATACAGCAGCGCATTCCAGTGAGAGCTACATACTGTACATACAGTACATATATACACAGCATACATGTCATGCTTTCATCTACTGCATGCAGCAGCCAGGAGAAAAGACATGGGCGATAGAGTAAACATTCATGAATTTAACATGATGGGTACAAAGGGTTTTAATATTTTGAGCTGGCAGGATTTCTGATATGTATGTGCGCACATGCGTGTACATGCATGCGTGAAAATTCCTATGAACGTTTATACAGGTTTTAGAGTGTATTTACGTGTAAGGCTTTTATGTGTTGCACAGACAGACAGACAGACAGGCACGCACGCACGCACGCACGCACGCACGCAGAGACTGCTCTCTATCTTAACTGTATTCTCTGGTGTGCAGCTCAATCACCTAATCTCAGAGGGCCACAACGGCAGACGACCGTTCTGACCTCCCGCTTCCTTTGTTTGCCATTGTGTTGCCAGAAACAAACCACATGTCTTATTGGAAGCTGTTGCTATGGCGATGGAGGGTCTCAAGACAGGTCCCATTAGGCCTGGCACATAACATGCCAAGAAATGGGATAAATGGTGTTCAAATAGGAAGACGACAAAAGAGGACAGGAAGTACAATTAATTCTGTTATTGTTTTCCTGTGTTATTGTTTTCCTGTGTGTGTGTGTGTGTGTGTGTGTGTGTGTGTGTGTGTGTGTGTGTGTGTGTGTGTGTGTGTGTGTGTGTGTGTGTGTGTGTGTGTGTGTGTGTGTGAGGGAATAACCTCAGTCCAGTCCAGTCTACAACTGCTGTGTGCAGATAGGTGTTGATATAGAGCCCCCCCTATAGAGCTTGTAGATCGGCTTTTTTCCAATTTCACTGTCATCTGGGAACCCCCCCCAAATCATGTGGGGACCCCCCTGGGGATCCAGTCCCACAGGTTGAGAACCCCTGATATAGAGCAAAAGGACAATGGCTCATGATTCTTAAATATCACTATATTTCACTCAGTGGAGGTGAGCGTCCTGCCAGTAATTGTCCACAATAAATTTAAAAGTTGACTTCCAGGGACGACTTATTAATTAATTAATTAATTAAATGTATGTATCAAAATTGCTAGATGAATTATATGAAAATATTCAAATGTCTTCGGTAAAGTTAATTTCATAAGAGAGGGGGGGTTCAAAATGTACTTCTAAACAGGGTATTCTAGTGCTTTGGGTAACATTAAATGTATTTTATTTTTTAAAGCGCAAAGATATATCCATGAATTCCAGTCTACGTGGGGTGAGTAATCGATAGTTTACAGCAGGGGTCTTCAATAGCGCAGCACTCTGTGCCGCGCTATGAGCTTGTATATCCGCTATCTTTTAATAGCCAAAGTATAAAATAATGGGTATAACTCAAATCTAAAATGACACAGATGCGTTTCCAGATTGAATGGGTTAGACTTAGAGGGGTCTGTAGTTTTGATTTTAGTGCCTTTGAGGCGCTAGAGTACCATGAGGTGCATACATAGACAAAATTACATTGGATGAGTGTTCCAGCTAGTGTCCTCAGTGTATTCCTACTGACCAACGAGGAGATTCTGCCCAAGAAATCGTATTCTTTGGTTGACTTTCTTGATGACTTTTGTTGCCATTTTATCACCGGAGAGATTGTTATCTAAAATACAACCCAGATAGGTAATCTCGTCTTTCCTTGGGAATCGTAAAGTCTGTGGCCTTACTGAGGTTAATTCTTTTCACAGAGCCCAGAGCTAAGGGCTTTTTCAATCTGCAATTCGTTCTGGTCCGAGACCTTCCAGGAGCAAACAGATTAGCTAGGTCAGGAGGTAGTCAATGGACACATGCACACGCACACGCACACACACACATTTAATTAAGCAATTACAGCCAGAGAGAAATGGAATGGTAAATTGGACACATTTATAAAACGCTTTTTCTAGTCTTTCTGACCTGTGCTACTTCACATTCATTCATTCGCACGCACGCACGCACACACACACACACACACACACACACACACACACACACACACACACACACACACACACACACACACACACACACACACACACACACACACACACACACACACACACACACACACACACACACACACACACACACACACACACACACACACACACACACACACACACACCTCACACTGTCTTGCTCAAGGACACTTTGACCCGCAGCCAGGACAAGAGGAGCCAGGGATCTAACAGGAACATTCTGGCACCAATTCGGACACACTAGCTCAGTGGTTCATGTACAATGTACACATGGAACCAAATGGACTTTCACCACACTACATTTCAAAGACAAATATTGTACTTTTGACTCCATTCTTTTCTAGGAAGGGGGAAAGTACGAATTAAACACATAAGCCCTATTGCAAATATAGTGGAAAACAGCAGATCAACTCACTCACAATGTGTTGCGATGCGACACGTTGTGAGCTTGTAGATCTGCTATTTTCAAGAAATCTACAAACAAGTTGAAACAATTTGAATAATTTTGAACATTTCTAGCAACACAAATCTTCTCTTATGAGGGTCCCTGGACCCTGAAAATCTTTAAACATGGGAGTCCAAACACTTTTGGGGATCTTTGACATAAAATTGTTCGAGAACCACGTAATCTGGGCGGCCATATAACTGAATGAGAAGAGAAGCAGCGTGGGAAACAAATGGTCCCATGTTTGATTCCCGGCCACAGCAATGTGTCGAAGTGTCCCTGAGCAAGACACTCAACCCCTAACTGCACCCCCTCCTGCACTCAAGTCTGACCACTTGAGCAGCAATCAGCTGGGTGAAGCTGAACACTGAATTTCCTCTGTAGGATCAAATAGGTCAATTTTTTTGTATTATCTAAATCAGTGGTTCTCTAACGGGTCCATTTGGTTTCATTTGTACACTCTCTGAGTTACAGAGATAGAAATGCCATTAAATGCGGGTCCATAGCCTAATGCATGTCAAACTGGGGGTCCTCGAAAAAATGGTTGAGAATCACTGCTAGAGCCGGAAATATATCTTCTCTTATTGGGGTCCCTGGTATATCTTTTCAAATGGGGGTCCGCAGGCTAATAAGTGTCAATTTGGGGGTCCTTGACATGAAAACGTTTGAGAACCACTAATCTAAATAACATACTTAGCTTCTGTGGACAAGCATACGTCTAAATAACATGCATAATGTGAATCAAGTGCCCACTACCGTACGTCTAAATAACAATAAACCTTGAATCAAGTGCCCACTACCCTTCTATGGGGTGGCAGTGGCTCAGGGGTAGAGTGGCCAGTAGAGCGGTTGGACGGGAACCGCAAGGTTTCCAGTTCGATCCCAGGCTCTCCCAGAGTTAGTGTCGAAGTGTCCTTCAGCAAGACGCTGAACCCCTAATTGCTCCCGATGAGCAGGTTGGTGCCTTGCATGGCTTCCTCCGCCGTCGGTGCATGAATGTGTGTGTGAATGGGTGAACGTAATGCACAATCTATGTAAAGTGCTTTGGATAAAAGTACTATATAAATGCACCATTTACCATTTACCCAACATGCATCTGCATAGCAAAACATGCATGTTATGGAATTTGGGACCAAGTAGTGCTATGAACGAATGAACTTGTTCTCATGCTATTCAACAAAATGTGGAATGCCCTATCAAAAGGAGTAAAGGAGTGTAAAACCCTACTCACTTTCAAAACTGCCCTAAAGATACACCTTCAGGAGGCTGCAATTCAAAAATGGCCCCTGTCTAAGTCTTAACCTGTACTTAGTTCCATGTACTGTTGTTCTCATGTCTTACTAAATAAAGTACATCAATCATCAATCAAAACACGCAATGCCAGCCCACTGGACAGAATCAAATGAATAGCAATCTGGGAACCCATGAATAAATACACTTGGACAGAATACATTAACAAAAGCCTTCAGATCTTCAGTTTGAGAGTGCATGTGGGAGAGAGACCGACAAAACAGAGGGAAAGCAGTGAGAGACAGAGAGCGAGAGAGAGAGGGAGGGATCAATTTAATTTAAATAGTGCCAAATCACAAGACACTTTACATAGGAGTGAAAAGACACTTTTGGTATATAGAGCAGGTGAAGACCCTATACTGTATATATGCACAGTCTCAGAGACCCAATAATTCCCCTGTGAGTGGCGATGGTGGCAAGGGAAAATCTCCCCTTTAATGGGAAAAAAAACATCAAGCAGAACCTATAGCGCTATAGGTTAAGTGGTCATCTGCCTTGACCGGTGGGTTGAGTAAAGAAAAAGAGAGAGAGAGAGAGAGAGTGTGTGTGTGTGTGTGTGTGTGTGTGTGTGTGTGTGTGTGTGTGTGTGTGTGTGTGTGTGTGTGTGTGTGTGTGTGTGTGTGTGTGTGTGTGTGTGTGTGTGTGTGTGTGTGTGTGTGTGTGTGTGTGTGTGTGTGTGTGTATAAGAGAAATACCATTTGCACTTAATGTATTTTCACACTGTGTCTCAAGAGCCATTAGGTTGAGCAGACAGACTCCATTGAATAGATAACACTGATGAACAGAGGGTGAGACAACCTTGACACAGTTGACAGACAATGCAGGCTCCTGTCTGGTAAAAAAAATCACTTCTCACTTCTTCTACTGTCTGGCACAATTAATTTCCTCTACATTTTCTTGTAATTAATTGGATTAGTTAGTTTAGTTCCAGGACTATTAGGCTAGACCAGTGGTTCTCAACCTTTTCAGGCCGCGAACCCCCAAAAATGTATCATATTTCAACTGGGGACCCCCCAAAAGAATCATATTTTAACTGGGGACCCCCCACCCTGACACCCACTTGGAATTGTAGGAGTTGAGGCATTACATTTAGTTTGACTCAGTTCCCACAGATAAATATGGTGAAAATAGCAGATATACAAGCTGGTAGGCTTGTAGCTTGTTGGCTATTTTCAAAATAGCCTTTTGCTTATATTATTTGACAGTTTGACCAATGTTTGACCAGTTTTTATAGTATAGTATTACTTTTGATGCAGTCATTTTTAGCGGCGCTAGCCGCTCTATACCTTTAGGTATAGTATAGACCGGATCCTGCTCTATACCTGACTTTGTCCGTGTTCACCGTCAACGCTCTGATTTGTCAGACCCGTCAACGCTCTGATTGGTCAGACCCGTCAACGCTCTGATTGGTCAGACCCGTCAACGCTCTGATTGGTCAGACCCGTCAACAAAGTGATTGGTCAAGCTTCACGTGACACATGGCTATAAACACATTATAAACACATATCGATGACAAAATGTATCAAAGGCGCCGCTACCTTCACACAGGGTGTGATTTTTTTATGTCTTAAAAAGGTCTTAAAAGTCCTTAAATTGTCACTTTACTGTCATCATGGGGACCTCCCCAAGAAAATAAATATCATGTGGCGACCCACCTGGGGGTCCCGACCCACAGGTTGAGAACCACCGGGCTAGACGTATACAGCTGCGGACGGATCCAGGTGCCGGGGTGTTAAAACTGCTAATCACTGCTGTCAACCTCTGACTGCAACACTTTGACACTCTCCGCTGTGGATCAGACAGTCCTGCCCGCTCCACTGAACCTCTCACTGGCCTATAGGCTCTGACAGCCTGACCGCAGAGTCACCCCTGCAGCCCACATGATCTGTGTGTGCTGCCCCGGCCCCCTGGCTGTCACACTGATGCTATTGTCTATACACGTCAGTGCTTCTCACAACTTTTTCCAAGGACCCCCCACCTGAAAATATGTTGTGCATGCATGCATGGACCCCCAGAAGCAAACAGTTGTGTTAAAAATGTTTGCCTTAAAAAAAAAAGGATTTAACGATTTGCAGACATATACAAGATTTTTTCAAAAATAGCAGATCTACAAGCTCATAGTGCCGCGCTATGAGCTTGTATATCTACTATTTTTGAATAGCCAAAGTATGAAATATGGATAAAGGGGTTAAAATGATTGTGACGACCAATGGTCTACATCAGTGCTTCTCAAATTGTTTCCATGTCAAGGACCCCCAAATTGATATGTACAGTATTTGGCCACGGACCCCCAAATGAAAAGGTTTTATGCCAGGGACCCCCATAAGAGAAGATTTGTGTTTTTTTTGTAGATCTGCTCATTTTGATTAGGCAACATATAAATGGATAAAGTGGTTAAAATGATTGTGATGCTATGTTAACTACTTTTGCTGGGGACCCCCCTCCCCCCCAGGACCCCACTTTGAGAACCAATGGTCTACATAAGTGGTTCTCAAACGTTTTAATTTCAAGGACCCCCAGTTTGATAGCATTAAGCCACAGACCCCCATTTGATACAATTTCTTTTTTAATCTCTGGGACCCTAAATCCTAACCAAATGGACCATTATTTTTTGTTCCATTTGTCAGTGACAGAACCATAAATCCTCAAGGACCCCTGGTCTCCATCACTGTGGTTCCCCTAAAAAAAAATGTTTTCTTTGGCCGCAGACCCCCATTAGAAAATGTGTTGTGCCAGGGACCCCCATAAGAGCTAGATTTAGTCAAGAATAGACATTTCTTTAAAAAATAGCTGAACATTTTAGTATTTTGCTGAGGACCCCCTGGAACTCCCCCAAGTACCCCTAGGGTTCCCCAGACTTCACTTTGAGAAACTTTTTGTTTAAATCTACTTTAAATGTCAATATAAGAGTAGCCTAACAACATTGACATAATTCTTCAACATCGCAAAGAAGACCCTCGAAGCAGCTGTAAGGAGGGCAATAAACCACTATAAAAAGCAAGATATCATATTAAAACTCACCTCTCTGCAAACATCTGTGGTTGTCCATCTTCATCTGGAACTGCACCAAAGCGTTCATTGGCCTATTTTCTTTCTTTATACATTAGATTTTCGAACTTAAAATCAAATGAGCCACAATGTCAGTGATGGTCCTCCTGGAGAGAGAGAGCGAGAGACTACTACTAGGAGCAGTAGAGAGAGATGTGCCACAATTCATATGCGCGCCGCGCGTAAACAGTTGACTGTCTGTCTGCTCTGAGGTGCTTGTTGTTCCCATGCGCTTGTGCACCTGATCCCGCCCCCTAACACATGCACGGCGCGCACACGCGCGGGCGCGATAATGGTAAAAGCCAAGTAGTGGAGTAAAAGTACGATATTTTCCTCTGAGATGTAGTGGGGTAGAAGTAAAAGTATTGAAAATTGTAAATACTGAAGTAGAAATATCTCACATTGTACTCAGGACATGTACTTAGTTACTTTACGCCACTGCCTAATGGTAAAGCTGCTGATGATGATAACATAGAGTCTGCAGACTTTTCCTCACATAGGCTTTATTAGGCTACTAGTATGAAGGTCATCCACTGCTGCAGGGCGTCTAATCAAACACCACTTAGTATGAACTGTTAGCAATTATTGTAATTATTCAGTCCATTTCACATCATCATGACACTTTGATCATCTGAACTATCAAGTCATGCTGAGGAGCCATTGTTTAATAATTGCTATGCATTACTGCCATTTTTTAATTAATCTTTATAAAATGTATAAAATAAATCAATGCATATCATGTGATTATGATTGCTTTTAATTTGTAATTATGCTATAGCAGGGTGGGCATTAGCCTGGCATTGGCCAGACTGATACACGTTATCAGTCGGGCCAATGCCACGCTAGGTCACCTAGGTGGGCATAGCCTATAACAGGGATTCTCAAACTTTCTCATGTCAAGGACCATTTGGTCACAGACCCCCATCTGAAAATATTTTGTGCCAGGGACCCCCATACATGATTTGTGTTGTTAAAATGTTTTAAAATAATTTAATATTTTTGAAAATAGCAGATCTACGCATTGTGAGCAGATGTAAAGTTGTTAAACTGATTTAGCTGG
>NC_139939.1:21761409-21906409 GCF_963454915.1 Gymnoscopelus microlampas
TCTTCTTCTTCTTCTTCTTCTTCTTCTTCTTCTGCCTGAACCGCGCTGTCGCCTTTTACGAAACTCGGCCATATGGTAGATGGTCATGAAAAACTAAGAAATAATTCTCACAATCCTTCGTCCAAAGGTGGCGCTATAGCACTCAATTGAAAATGGCAACTTTGAACAGGTACAACTCATGCCCTGTTTGACCTAGAGCCATGAAACTTGGATACATATATGCGTCTCTTCATGCTGAACTGATCGGTAGATGGTTAGGGAACCAGTGATCTAGAGTAGTTTGTGAAACAGAGGCTTGGTTCATAATGGACGGAAAGAATTATACATATCAACAGACATTGTCAGGGAGGCCATATTACTAGCTCAATGAGAGAAGAGGCAGTCTGTGAGGGCAAAGGTTGCTGGTTCGATCCCTGTCCTTGACAATGTGTTGAAATGATCATGATTTGGCATTCTTAGTTTTACATGTAATGTTTACTAAGGTTAGGGTGGGTGAGTGGGGGCATTGCATAAAACATGACCTTGTTAATTAATGCATGTGCAATTGTTAAAGATAACATGAAATGCGTATTTGAGAGTATTTTTTGTCAATGTATGGCATACTTCATTGTGAAAATAGCTGATCTACAATCTCACAACTTTTCAGATAGCAACGAGAGTATTTTTAGTGGCGCTAGCCGCTCTATACCTTTAGGACACTCTCCTCACCTCTGCTCTGTAACCAATAAAACAACTCTGAATGTAATATTGAGGGCATACAAAGCGTCTTTATCTATTGGGGGGCACCGCAAGGGAGAGAGAAAATAACTGAAAATGAAGACTCATGAACTGATATTAATTTCAAATTCAATAATCTTTAGGTCTCCGTCTTTAGTAAAAAATAAACAAAACGATTTCGCTACTCGGACATTATTTTATTTACTCCACTGCGCCCTCTACAGATCTGGTCAATGGTAATTTATATTGACCAGATCTGTAGAGAGCGCAGTCACTACAGTGGAGTAAATAAAATAATTTCCATCTGGCGGACATTCTTTTTCTGCCCAAAAAGTGTATTATACAGAGAAAGTGGGGTGCTGAGAGAGGCTTCCCATCCTGGACAATAGACTTTCAACAACACAAAACAGCCTTTGTTTAGGTGAGCAGCGAAATAGTTTTGTTTATTCTTTACTAAAGACGGAGACCTCGCACGGCAGTAGAATTTTGGGTCTATGAGCAGCGCGCCTGCCTGGCAGAGCGTTACACGAGAGAACTCACTAACGCTCTGGACCAGGGCTACTATGATCCGGTCTAAAGCCCGCCTACTCTATGCAGTAAAGAGCATACAACACATACATGCAAGCACGGTTTCCGCATCCGCTCTAAAACCAGGCCGGATCAGCAACCTGCAAAGCGAATTGATCCCAATCTATTTCATAAGTAGGTGCGGGGAACGAAACTTATCCTAGAAACGAAAGTAAAAGGACTCCATTCCTACTACTCGTGGCTCAAAGTCTCTTCTGCGCCTTTATTTACACTCGCTTTACTGTCGAATGAAAGAGGTTAACAATGGACGAGTACCCTTACCCGCTGTTAGTGGAAGGCGAATGGGCGTCTCGTCAGGCCAAGGCCATCAAGAACAAACTTCAGATCTATTTTCAGAGTAAAAAGAAGTCGGACGGAGGGGACTGTAGGGTCGAGGTAACCGGTGATGACTCCGTGAGAGCGACGGTGTACTTTAAATGTGACGAGGGTGATTATGCTGTTTTTTAATGTACCACACTGATGTAATTATCCAAGGAGTGGGACCCCCCATCTGTTAAAAAATAGATGATCTACAAGCTTGTAGATCGCTTGTAGATAATAAGTGTCCATTTGGGACTGCAGTCACGCTGGCCGCTCTTCAGAAAGAGTCAGTCGCACTAGCCGTGCTTCAAAAATGATTGCGCAGCTACGTGGCTTTTTACGGTTAGGCGAACTGATGGTGCGTTCAATGAAATCGTAAATCCCAGTTACTTCAATATATACATGTAAAAATGTAATAAAACAATCTAAAAACATTGTTTGTGTCTAATGTTCTCGTCTGTAATTATTACCGAAATGTTTTACTGCACAAATTATTAATAATAAAATATTGAAATATTACAGAATCCAGTACAGTTCAATGTAATTTTTTGGAAAATCATAAAAAAATCTAAAAACAGAGTTATCACCCTGCAACTAAATGTTATTGTGCCCATGTGTGTCCTTTACAATATGTGAATATTACCAATATATTTTACTGTACCGATTATAAATAATAAAATATTGAAATATTACAGAATCCCATCAAATTCAATGTATTTTTTGGAAAATCATAGAACATTCTAAAAACAGAGTTATCAACCAGCAACTAAATATTATTGTGCCCAAGTGTCTCCTTTACAATATGTAATTATTACCAATATGTTTTACTGCACCGATTATTAATAATAAAATATTTAAATATTACAGAATCCCATCTATTTCAATGTACATTTTAGGAAAATCATTCAGAAAAACATAGTTATCACACAACGACTAAATGTTAATGTGCCCCATGGTCTCCTGCAAACCATGGATGATTATAAATATGTTTTACTGTAGCAATTATTACTAATAAAATATTGTAATATTACAGAATCGCTTCCATTTCAATGTAATCTTTCAAAAAATCATTAAAAAAATCAAGAAACATAGTTATCACCCAACAACTATATATTAATGTGCCCCATGGTCTCCTGTACACCTGTGATGATTATCAATATGTTTTACAGCAGCAATTATGAATAATAAATTATTGAGATATTACAGAATCCCATCCATTTCAATGTAATTTTTCAAAAGATCATAAAAACTTCAAAGAACATAGTTATCACCCAACAATATATATTAATGTGCCCCATGGTCTCCTGTACACCTCTACCAATATGTTTTAGAGTAGCAATTAGTAATAATAAAATATTGAAATATTACAGAATCCCATCCTTTTCAATGTAATTTTCCAAAAAATAATGAAAACTTCAAAGAACATAGTTATCACCCAACAACTATATATTAATGTGCCCCATGGTCTCTTGTACACCTGTGATGATTATCAATATGTTTTACAGCTGCAATTATTAATAATAAATTATTGAAATATTACAGAATCCCATCCATTTCAATGTAATTTTTAAAAAAATCATAGAAAATTCAAAAAACATAGTTATCACCCAACAACTATATATTAATGTGCCCCATGGTCTCTTGTACACCTGTGATGATTACCAATATGTTTTACAGTAGCAATTATTAATAATAAAATATTGAAATATTACAGAATCCCATCCATTTCAATGTCATTTTTCAAAAAATCATAAAAACTTCAAAGAACATAGTTATCAGCCAACAACTATATATCAATGTGCCCCATGGTCTCTTGTACACCTGTGATGATTATCAATATGATTTACAGCAGCAATTATTAATAATAAATTATTGAAATATTACAGAATCCTATCCATTTCAATGTGTTCTTTAGAAATATCATAAGGAATCCAAAAAACATAGATATCACCCAACAACTACATATATTAATGTGCCCCATGGTCTCTTGTACACCTGTGATTATTATCAATATGTTTTACAGCAGCAATTATTAATAATGAATTATTGAAATATTACAGAATCCCATCCATTTCAATGTAATCTTTAGAAAAATCATAAGAAATCCAAAAAACATAGTTATCACCCAACAACTATATATTAATGTGCCCCTAGGTCTCTTGTACACCTGTGATGATTATCAATATGTTTTACAGCAGCAATTATTAATAATAAATTATTGAAATATTACAGAATCCCTTCCATTTCAATGTAATCTTTAGAAAAATCATTAAAAATCCAAAAAACATAGTTATCACCCAACAACTATATATTAATGTGCCCCTAGGTCTCTTGTAAAGCTGTGATGATTATCAATATGTTTTACAGCAGCAATTATTAATAATAAATTATTGAAATATTACAGAATCCCCATCGATTTCAATGTAATCTTTCAAAAAATCATAAAAAATTCAAAAAACATAGTTATCACCCAACAACTATATATTAATGTGCCCCATGGTCTCTTGTACACCTGTGATGATTATCAATATGTTTTACAGCAGCAAGTATTAATAATACATTATTGAAATATTACAGAATCCCATCCGTTTCAATGTAATCTTTAGAAAAATCATAACAAATCCAAAAAACATAGTTATCGCCCAACAACTATATATTAATGTTCCCCATGGTCTCTCGTACACCAGTGATGATTATCAATATGTTTTACAGCAGCAATTATTAATAATAAATTATTGAAATATTACAGAATCCCATCCGTTTCAATGTAATCTTTAGAAAAATCATAACAAATCCAAAAAACATAGTTATCGCCCAACAACTATATATTAATGTTCCCCATGGTCTCTCGTACACCTGTGATGATTATCAATATGTTTTAAAGCAGCAATTATTAATAATAAATTATTGAAATATTACAGAATCCCATCCATTTCAATGTAATCTTTAGAAAAATCATAAAAAATCTAAAAAACATAGTTATCGCCCAACAACTATATATTAATGTTCCCCATGGTCTCTCGTACACCTGTGATGATTATAAATATGTTTTACAGCAGCACTTATTAATAATAAATTATTGAAATATTACAGAATCCCATCCGTTTCAATGTAATCTTTAGAAAAATAAAAAAAAATCCAAAAAAACATAGTTATCACCCAACAACTATATATTAATGTTCCCCATGGTCTCTTGTACACCTGTGATGATTATCAGTATGTTTTACAGCAGCAATTATTAATAATAAATTATTGAAATATTACAGAATCCCATCCATTTCAATGTAATCTTTAGAAAAATCATAAAAAATCTAAAAAACATAGTTATCGCCCAACAACTATATATTAATGTTCCCCATGGTCTCTCGTACACCTGTGATGATTATCAATATGTTAGCACTTATTAATAATAAATTATTGAAATATTACTGAATCCCATCCGTTTCAATGTAATCTTTAGAAAAATCATAACAAATCCAAAAAACATAGTTATCACCCAACAACTATATATTAATGTGCCCCTAGGTCTCTTGTACACCTGTGATGATTATCAATATGTTTTACAGCAGCAATTATTAATAATATATTATTGAAATATTACAGAATCCCATCCATTTCAATGTAATCTTTAGAAAAATCATAAAAAATTCAAAAAACATAGTTATCACCCAACAACTATATATTAATGTGCCCCATGGTCTCTTGTAAAGCTGTGATGATTATCAATATGTTTTACAGCAGCAATTATTAATAATACATTATTGAAATATTACAGAATCCCATCCGTTTCAATGTAATCTTTAGAAAAATCATAACAAATCCAAAAAACATAGTTATCGCCCAACAACTATATATTAATGTTCCCCATGGTCTCTTGTACACCTGTGATGATTATCAATATGTTTTACAGCAGCATTTATTAAGAATAAATTATTGAAATATTACAGAATCCCATCCATTTCAATGTAATCTTTAGAAAAATCATAAAAAATCTAAAAAACATAGTTATCGCCCAACAACTATATATTAATGTTCCCCATGGTCTCTCGTACACCTGTGATGATTATCAATATGTTTTACAGCAGCAATTATTAATAATAAATTATTGAAATATTACAGAATCCGATCTGTTTCAATGTAATCTTTAGAAAAATCATAACAAATCCAAAAAACATAGTTATCACCCAACAACTATATATTAATGTGCCCCTAGGTCTCTTGTACACCTGTGATGATTATCAATATGTTTTACAGCAGCAATTATTAATAATAAATTATTGAAATATTACAGAATCCCATCCATTTCAATGTAATCTTTAGAAAAATCATTAAAAATCCAAAAAACATAGTTATCACCCAACAACTATATATTAATGTGCCCCTAGGTCTCTTGTAAAGCTGTGATGATTATCAATATGTTTTACAGCAGCAATTATTAATAATAAATTATTGAAATATTACAGAATCCCCATCGATTTCAATGTAATCTTTCAAAAAATCATAAAAAATTCAAAAAACATAGTTATCACCCAACAACTATATATTAATGTGCCCCATGGTCTCTTGTACACCTGTGATGATTATCAATATGTTTTACAGCAGCAAGTATTAATAATACATTATTGAAATATTACAGAATCCCATCCGTTTCAATGTAATATTTAGAAAAATCATAACAAATCCAAAAAACATAGTTATCGCCCAACAACTATATATTAATGTTCCCCATGGTCTCTCGTACACCAGTGATGATTATCAATATGTTTTACAGCAGCAATTATTAATAATAAATTATTGAAATATTACAGAATCCCATCCGTTTCAATGTAATCTTTAGAAAAATCATAACAAATCCAAAAAACATAGTTATCGCCCAACAACTATATATTAATGTTCCCCATGGTCTCTCGTACACCTGTGATGATTATCAATATGTTTTAAAGCAGCAATTATTAATAATAAATTATTGAAATATTACAGAATCCCATCCATTTCAATGTAATCTTTAGAAAAATCATAAAAAATCTAAAAAACATAGTTATCGCCCAACAACTATATATTAATGTTCCCCATGGTCTCTCGTACACCTGTGATGATTATAAATATGTTTTACAGCAGCACTTATTAATAATAAATTATTGAAATATTACAGAATCCCATCCGTTTCAATGTAATCTTTAGAAAAATAAAAAAAAATCCAAAAAAACATAGTTATCACCCAACAACTATATATTAATGTTCCCCATGGTCTCTTGTACACCTGTGATGATTATCAGTATGTTTTACAGCAGCAATTATTAATAATAAATTATTGAAATATTACAGAATCCCATCCATTTCAATGTAATCTTTAGAAAAATCATAAAAAATCTAAAAAACATAGTTATCGCCCAACAACTATATATTAATGTTCCCCATGGTCTCTCGTACACCTGTGATGATTATCAATATGTTAGCACTTATTAATAATAAATTATTGAAATATTACTGAATCCCATCCGTTTCAATGTAATCTTTAGAAAAATCATAACAAATCCAAAAAACATAGTTATCACCCAACAACTATATATTAATGTGCCCCTAGGTCTCTTGTACACCTGTGATGATTATCAATATGTTTTACAGCAGCAATTATTAATAATATATTATTGAAATATTACAGAATCCCATCCATTTCAATGTAATCTTTAGAAAAATCATAAAAAATTCAAAAAACATAGTTATCACCCAACAACTATATATTAATGTGCCCCATGGTCTCTTGTAAAGCTGTGATGATTATCAATATGTTTTACAGCAGCAATTATTAATAATACATTATTGAAATATTACAGAATCCCATCCGTTTCAATGTAATCTTTAGAAAAATCATAACAAATCCAAAAAACATAGTTATCACCCAAAAACTATATATTAAAGTTCCCCATGGTCTCTTGTACACCTGTGATGATTATCAATATGTTTTACAGCAGCACTTATTAATAATAAATTATTGAAATATTACAGAATCCCATCCGTTTCAATGTAATCTTTAGAAAAATCATAACAAATCCAAAAAACATAGTTATCACCCAACAACTATATATTAATGTGCCCCTAGGTCTCTTGTAAAGCTGTGATGATTATCAATATGTTTTACAGCAGCAATTATTAATAATAAATTATTGAAATATTACAGAATCCCCATCGATTTCAATGTAATCTTTCAAAAAATCATAAAAAAATCAAAAAACATTGTTATCACCCAACAACTATATATTAATGTGCCCCATGGTCTCTTGTAAAGCTGTGATGATTATCAATATGTTTTACAGCAGCAATTATTAATAATAAATGATTGAATTATTACAGAATCCCATCCATTACAATGTAATCTTTAGAAAAATCATAAAAAATCCAAAAACATAGTTATCGCCCAACAACTATATATTAATGTTCCCCATGGTCTCTCGTACACCTGTGATTATTATCAATATATTTTACAGCAGCAATTATTAATAATAAATTATTGAAATATTACAGAATCCCATCCGTTTCAATATAATCTGTAGAAAAATCATAACAAATCCAAAAAACATAGTTATCGCCCAACAACTATATATTAATGTTCCCCATGGTCTCTCGTACACCAGTGATGATTATCAATATGTTTTACAGCAGCAATTATTAATAATAAATTATTGAAATATTACAGAATCCCATCCGTTTCAATGTAATCTTTAGAAAAATCATAACAAATCCAAAAAACATAGTTATCACCCAAAAACTATATATTAATGTGCCCCTAGGTCTCTTGTACACCTGTGATGATTATCAATATGTTTTACAGCAGCAATTATTAATAATAAATTATTGAAATATTACAGAATCCCATCCATTTCAATGTAATCTTTAGAAAAATCAAAACAAATCTAAAAAACATAGTTATCACCCAACAACTATATATTAATGTTCCCCATGGTCTCTTGTACACCTGTGATGATTATCAATATGTTTTACAGCAGCACTTATTAATAATAAATTATTGAAATATTACAGAATCCCATCCGTTTCAATGTAATCTTTAGAAAAATCATAACAAATCCAAAAAACATAGTTATCACCCAACAACTATATATTAATGTGCCCCTAGGTCTCTTGTACACCTGTGATGATTATCAATATGTTTTACAGCAGCAATTATTAATAATATATTATTGAAATATTACAGAATCCCATCCATTTCAATGTAATCTTTAGAAAAATCAAAAAAAAATCCAAAAAACATAGTTATCACCCAACAACTATATATTAATGTGCCCCATGGTCTCTTGTACACCTGTGATCATTACCAATATGTTTTACAGTAGCAATTATTAATAATAAAATATTGAAATATTACAGAATCCCCATCGATTTCAATGTAATCTTTCAAAAAATCATAAAAAATTCAAAAAACATAGTTATCACCCAACAACTATATATTAATGTACCCCATGGTCTCTTGTAAAGCTGTGATGATTATCAATATGTTTTACAGCAGCAATTATTAATAATACATTATTGAAATATTACAGAATCCCATCCGTTTCAATGTAATCTTTAGAAAAATCATAACAAATCCAAAAAACATAGTTATCACCCAACAACTATATATTAATGTGCCCCTGTTCTACTGAACACCTGTGATGATTATCAATATGTTTTACAGCAGCAAGTATTAATAATAAATTATTGAAATATTACAGAATCCCATCCATTTCAATGTAATTCTTTAAAAAAATCATAAACATTTCAAAAAACGTAGTTATCACCCAACAACTATATATTAATGTGCCCCATGGTCTCCTGAACACCTGTGATGATTATCAATATGTTTTACAGCAGCAATTATTAATAATAAAATATTGAAATATTACAGAATCCCATCCATTTCAATGTCATTTTTCAAAAAATCACAAAAACTTCAAAGAACATAGTTATCACCCAACAACTATATATTAATGTGCCCCATGGTCTCCTGAACACCTGTGATGATTATCAATATGTTTTACAGCAGCAATTATTAATAATAAATTATTGAAACATTACAGAATCCCATCCATTTCAATGTCATTTTTCAAAAATGATAGCGTAGCTTTAAGCAACTGCTTACTATGGGATATCATCGCCCCCTGGCGATCGCACAGAGCAACAACAGGACTCACGGAACTCCAATGTCCATTGGATAAGGGCCGTATGACGCAAACCGGAAACCGGTAGTGGTATAAATACCACTGCGTCATATGAGCTCTTCTTCCACTCTGCCAACGCGAAGCACACGGAGCCAACGAAGGCTAGCAGCCTAGCCTTTTGTTCGTCTTGTGTCTCGACGGAAGAGGGAAAAGATGGAGGCACCTTGTCACTGCGCGTTCCGAGGATGCGGTTTCCTGGTCGCTGCGGACGACGACCACTGCCTCTGCATCTCCTGCATTGGCCCGAGCCATGGCTGGCTCGCTTGCGAGCGGGGTCAGGACAAAGGCGGCTGCGGGCCATGCGGGATGTTCTCCGAGGCCCAGCTAGACCGGCGCCTGCAAAGGGCCATGGACCTAGCGGCCTCGACAAGCGGCGGTGCTAGCCCCGAAGCTCCCCCAGCAAAGGCACAGAGGAAGCTCGCACTAGCCCGGGGGCCTTGGGCCCTCCGCTCCACTCGGCCCCACGCGCCAGTGGAGCCATCAGCAAGGTCCGGGATGAGCAGGCCTCGAGGGCCGCTCCCTCATCCCCCGACCGAGAGGTCGCTGCCGAGGCTGTCGGGCCTCCCATCCTTCTCCTCCACCACCTCCATCGCCGCATGGGGAGACACTGCCACGGAATGCAGCGACTCGGACGGCGAGGACGAGGAATTCATCGTGGTGGTGGACGAGGAGGAGGATGTGGGAGGCATGCGTTAATCCGACAGACCTTTTCTCCGACTATGTGGCATCCGCGTGCGGTTAGGGTTAGGGTGCGGGTTTGGTTCGGGTTTACTGTTTAATGTCGGAGCACTGCGCTGTCGGAGGAATGCGCTGTCGGACTAACGTATTGCACCCGGAGGATGTAGGCCCAACATGGCTCTCACAGCCGACTTAGAGAGACTACAGTGGCTCGAGCTCGCCTCTGGTTGCAAGGCCATCTTGACCTCGGGTCTGAAAAGCCTCTCGCTCAAACCGGACAACCTCTTCGACACCGCTGCCGACTGGATCATCAAGACCAAGGCGGCGGAGAAGCAGCTCGAGGAGACAACCACAGGCCTCCTCTCAACCCCCGTAACCCCCGCTGTGAGGCCTCAACAGCAAGGGGCTGCGGGCGGCAGACGCACCTCTGGACGTCAGCGTGGTGCATCCAGGGCGTCCTCCACCAGAGCTAGTTCCTGGGAGCGACCCGATAGCTCTCTTGGTTTCCAGGACGTAAGGCGTAAGGACGACAAGAAAGCTGGGTAAGTACTACACCGGGGCAAGGTTCCGAGACTACGTCTGGAGAGCCGACAGCGTCTCGTATCCCCATGGGAACGGGCGCGCGCTCTGTGACGAGACCGACATTAGCCCAGCTAGCGCTACCGAGCAATGCTACAGGGCGGATGTCTACGGTGTGTGGGATTCCCCGTCTACGTCACGGGCTTTCCCCACCGTCGATCGGTCAGAGCCCGACGTGGCAGGTGACGTCAGCAGCCCCCACCATCCCCACGAACCCTCTCGTTCGATGCTTTTCCGAATGGAAAGCTTGCAAACCGAATCCTTGGGTGCTGCGCACCATGTTAACAGGATACAGGTTGCAATTTTCGAGCAAACCTCCACTATCGGGCAAGATAGTGTTCTCCCACGCGTCGGGCCAAGCGGCCATAACGCTGAGGGAAGAGGTTTCAGCTCTCCTGAGCAAGGGTGCAATCAGTGATTTATCTCCGGATCAGAACCGACTGGGTTATTATTCTGAGTTTTTCCTGGTGAAAAGAAGAGGGGGGGGGGGCGTAAGACCTATTCTGAACCTGAAGGGTTTGAACAGAATTCTGAAGGTTTTTATATTAAACTTCGTATGCTCACAACAGCGACGCTGTTGAAGACGATACGAAAAAGCAATTGGTGGACGGGTATAGATATCAAGGATACCTATCTTTACGTCCCAATCTAACCGCCGCACCGCAAAGTCCCTGCGCTTCGTTTACGAAGGCGAGACGTGCGAGCATGCGGTACTCACGTCCGGCATGTCACTAAGCCACAGGGTTTTTTTCGTGACTGTGCACGGAGGCGGCGATAGCCCCGCTGCGGCAGCAGGGTCTGCGTCTGGCAACATATGTAGACAACTGGCTGCTGGCAGCGGACTCCAGGGTGGAGGTGGCACGGCACACGGAGGTGGCCATTACGCACCTGCAGTCCCTGGGCTTCACAATCGATGCTCAGGAGTGCGCTCTGATTCTTCCCAGCTAGCCACCTTCGTGGGAATTTTGGATTCCACCACGATGGTTGCGCGCCTGTCTCAGGACAGGACGGCGAGCTCTTTGACATGTGTGCGCTCCCTGCGCCTGGGGCGCCGGGTCATGTGCAGGACATGGATGCAAGCCGCGGGTCTCATGGCTTCGGCCATACGCCTGACCCGGTTGGGCAGATTCCACGAGAGACCTTTCCAGCAATGGATGCGGTCTCTGAGGATACCGCAGACCATGGGCTCACGGAAAGTGGTAGTGACATCACAGTTTGTGTCGTCACTCGAACCATGAACACACACGGCCTTCCTATCCAGAGGGGTCAGGATACGGGTAGGCACAGTAGTGTCCTGGAAGGTGATTACCATGGACGCTAGCTTCTCAGGTGAGGATACCTGGAGTTGCTGGGAGTCTTCCTCGCTCTCGAGTTATTATAGCATAGTTATTATAGCGTAGCTTTAAGCAACTGCTTACTATGGGACACATACACGTCCCCCAGGGGAGCCCCCAGTTGTGACAACCCTTACCCACACGCTTGCCCAAGGCCTCAGGACCTGCCCCCGGCAGGACCCTGACCCCCAGGGACTAGACCTGTGGGTTTACCCCGTGAAGAGTCGAGTCTGGGCCCGCAAGGGCTGCCCCCCTGACGTGGTGGCCACCTTTCAGGGGGCGAGAGCAGAATCCACCGGAGGTCGGTACGATATCTGGTGGAATATGTTCGAAACATGGTGCCTGGAGTAGTCACCTCCGGTGATTGCTTTTCAGGCAACCGGGAGAAGCGTTCTGATCTACCTGCTGGGCAGGCTGGACCACGACTTGGCCTTCTCCACCTTGAAGCCTCAAAACGGTACTCCTGGTGGCCCTTTTTACGGAATGACGCGTCTGTGACATGCAGGCGCTCTCGGTGAGTGGGGCTGCATGTTGTTTTCGGACGACGGCAGGAGGGTTTTGTTGAAACCCAACTTGGCCTTTGTGTCCCACACCGGCGCAGTTGCGGGGACTGGGGGCTTTTCATCCTCCGCCGTTCTTTTCGGCAAAGGATGAACGGTTACTTTGTCTCTGTCCAGTGAGGGCTCTGTAGCTCTACTGTTAGAGGACAGCTATGGGCCGTAGGTCGTCTCAGCCTTTCGTCGCCTTTGGCCGAGGTCAGAGGTAGGCGATGGCTAAACCGACCCTGTCCAGATGGATTGTGGAGGCGATTCGGTTGGCGTACGAGAGTAGAGGGGTCCCTATTCCACTGGGACTGAGGGCCCTCTCTGCTCGGAGCGTAGCTGCATCTTGGGCCCTTTACAAAGGGGTGTCAATGCAGGTGATCTGCTCCGCGGCTGACTGGTCATCTCCCTCGACCTTTGCATCTTCTTACAGCCTTGACGTGGCGGCATCTACGATGGCGCGTACAGTCTTGGGTGTGGGACCTGACTCCGGGTAGAAGAGTCTGGATATGCCTTGGGGCATGTCTTTTCTCCTTGTGTGAGTGCAGCAGCCGGGTTCCGACGGGGTCTGCGAGGCGTGCTCTCTCTCCCCGTCACGGTTTAATTGGTCTTTTCTCAACCTGTTTGCACCTTTCTTACTGGTGGGGGAGTGTAAACTTGCCTTGGGGCATGTTTCTTCTCCCTGTAACTTTGCAGTGGCCAGTTTCATGGTAGGGAATGCGAGGGGTGCCCGGGGGCATGCTTCTCTTCCTACCTGGCTGGCCTTCCTTGCCCTCCTGGGACCGGCTAGGCATGGTCCAGGGAGGAGGAGGCCTTGGTTTCTCTGTCACTGGTTGGATAATCTAGGTTTTATCCAGTATTGGTGACGGACAGGATTTATGTCCGTCAAGGTTTTGCCTTTTCAGTCCTGCGCGTCCCGACCCGAGGGGTCTGGGGTGCCTGTAGGTCAGGGTCCTGCCGGGGGCAGGTCCTGAAGCATGTGGGTAAGGGTTGTCACAACTGGGGGCTCCCCTGGGGGACGTGTATGTGTCCCATAGTAAGCAGTTGCTTAAAGCTACGCTATAATAACTATGTTTTTTGAATCTTTTATGATATTTTTGAAAAATTACATTGAAATGGATGGGATTCTGTAATATTTCAATAATTTATTATTAATACTTGCTACTGTAAAACATATTGGTAATCAAATCAGGTGTACGAGTGACCATGGGGAACATTAATATATAGTTGTTGGGTGATAACTATGTTTTTTGGATTTTTTCCCCGATTTTTCTAAAGATTACATTGAAATGGATGGGATTCTGTAATATTTCAATAATTTATTATTAATAAATGCTGCTGTAAAACATATTGATAATCATCACAGGTGTACAAGAGACCATGGGGAACATTAATATATAGTTGTTGGGTGATAACTATGTTTTTTGGATTTTTTTTTATTTTTCTAAAGATTACATTGAAATGGATGGGATTCTGTAATATTTCAATAATTTATTATTAATAATTGCTGCTGTAAAACATATTGATAATCATCACAGGTGTACAAGAGACCTAGGGGCACATTAATATATAGTTGTTGGGAGATAACTATGTTTTTTGGATTTGTTATGATTTTTCTAAAGATTACATTGAAACGGATTTGATTCTGTAATATTTCAATAATTTATTATTAATAATTGCTGCTGTAAAAAATATTGATAATCATCACAGGTGTACGAGAGACCATGGGGAACATTAATATATAGTTGTTGGGCGATAACTATGTTTTTTGGATTTTTTAATGATTTTTCTAAAGATTACATTGTAATGGATGGGATTCTGTAATATTTCAATCATTTATTATTAATAATTGCTACTGTAAAACATATTGATAATCATCACAGGTGTACAAGAGACCATGGGGAACATTAATATATAGTTGTTGGGTGATAACTATGTTTTTTGGATTTTTTCCGATTTTTCTAAAGATTACATTGAAACGTATGGGATTCTGTAATATTTCAATAATTTATTATTAATAATTGCTGCTGTAAAACATATTGATAATCATCACAGGTGTACGAGAGACCATGGGGAACATTAATATATAGTTGTTGGGCGATAACTATTTTTTTTTTTTTTTCGATTTTTCTAAAGATGACATTGAAACGGATGGGATTCTGTAATATTTCAATAATTTATTATTAATAATTGCTGCTGTAAAACATATTGATAATCATCACAGGTGTACAAGAGACCATGGGGAACATTAATATATAGTTGTTGGGTGATAACTATGTTTTTTAGATTTGTTATGATTTTTCTAAAGATTACATTGAAACGGATGGGATTCTGTAATATTTCAATAATGTATAATTAATACTTGCTGCTGTAAAACATATTGATAATCATCACAGCTTTACAAGAGACCATGGGGCACATTAATGTATAGTTGTTGGGTGATAACTATGTTTTTGGATTTTTTTATGATTTTTTGAAAGATTACATTGAAATCGATGGGGATTCTGTAATATTTCAATATTTTATTATTAATAATTGCTACTGTAAAACATATTGGTAATGATCACAGGTGTACAAGAGACCATGGGGCACATTAATATATAGTTGTTGGGCGATAACTATGTTTTTTGGATTTCTTATGATTTTTCTAAAGATTACATTGAAATGGATGGGATTCTGTAATATTTCAATAATTTATTCTTAATAATTGCTGCTGTAAAACATATTGATAATCATCACAGGTGTACAAGAGACCTAGGGGCACATTAATATATAGTTATTGGGTCATAACTATGTTTTTTGGATTTTTTTCCGATTTTTCTAAAGATTACATTGAAACGGATGGGATTCTGTAATATTTCAATAATTTATTATTAATAATTGCTGCTGTAAAACATATTGATAATCATCACAGGTGTACAAGAGACCTAGGGGCACATTAATATATAGTTGTTGGGTGATAACTATGTTTTTTGGATTTGTTATGATTTTTCTAAAGATTACATTGAAACGGATGGGATTCTGTAATATTTCAATAATTTATTATTAATAAGTGCTGCTGTAAAACATATTGATAATCATCACAGGTGTACGAGAGACCATGGGGAACATTAATATATAGTTGTTGGGCGATAACTATGTTTTTTGGATTTGTTATGATTTTTCTAAAGATTACATTGAAACAGATCGGATTCTGTAATATTTCAATAATTTATTATTAATAATTGCTACTGTAAAACATATTGATAATCATCACAGGTGTACAAGAGACCATGGGGAACATTAATATATAGTTATTGGGTCATAACTATGTTTTTTGGATTTTTTCCCAATTTTTCTAAGGATTACATTGAAACGGATGGGATTCTGTAATATTTCAATAATTTATTATTAATTGCTGCTGTAAAACATATTGATATTCATCACAGGTGTACAAGAGACCATGGGGAACATTAATATATAGTTGTTGGGTGATAACTATGTTTTTTGGATTCGTTATGATTTTTCTAAAGATTACATTGAAACGGATGGGATTCTGTAATATTTCAATAATGTATTATTAATACTTGCTGCTGTAAAACATATCGATAATCATCACAGCTTTACAAGAGACCATGGGGCACATTAATATATAGTTGTTGGGTGATAACTATGTTTTTTGAATTTTCTATGTTTTTTTGAAAGATTACATTGAAATCGATGGGGATTCTGTAATATTTCAATATTTTATTATTAATAATTGCTACTGTAAAACATATTGGTAATGATCACATGTGTACAAGAGACCATGGGGCACATTAATATATAGTTGTTGGGCGATAACTATGTTTTTTGGATTTCTTATGATTTTTCTAAAGATTACATTGAAACGGATGGGATTCTGTAATATTTCAATAATTTATTATTAATAATTGCTACTGTAAAACATATTGATAATCATCACAGGTGTACAAGAGACCATGGGGAACATTAATATATAGTTGTTGGGTGATAACTATGTTTTTTGGATTTCTTTCGATTTTTCTAAAGATTACATTGAAATGGATGGGATTCTGTAATATTTCAATAATTTATTATTAATAATTGCTGCTGTAAAACATATTGATAATCATCACAGGTGTACAAGAGACCTAGGGGCACATTAATATATAGTTATTGGGTCATAACTATGTTTTTTGGATTTTTTTCCGATTTTTCTAAAGATTACATTGAAACGGATGGGATTCTGTAATATTTCAATAATTTATTATTAATAAGTGCTGCTGTAAAACATATTGATAATCATCACAGGTGTACGAGAGACCATGGGGAACATTAATATATAGTTGTTGGGCGATAACTATGTTTTTTGGATTTGTTATGATTTCTCTAAAGATTACATTGAAACGTATGGGATTCTGTAATATTTCAATAATTTATTATTAATAATTGCTGCTGTAAAACATATTGATAATCATCACAGGTGTACGAGAGACCATGGGGAACATTAATATATAGTTGTTGGGCGATAACTATTTTTTTTTTTTTTTTCGATTTTTCTAAAGATGACATTGAAACGGATGGGATTCTGTAATATTTCAATAATTTATTATTAATAATTGCTGCTGTAAAACATATTGATAATCATCACAGGTGTACAAGAGACCATGGGGAACATTAATATATAGTTGTTGGGTGATAACTATGTTTTTTAGATTTGTTATGATTTTTCTAAAGATTACATTGAAACGGATGGGATTCTGTAATATTTCAATAATGTATAATTAATACTTGCTGCTGTAAAACATATTGATAATCATCACAGCTTTACAAGAGACCATGGGGCACATTAATGTATAGTTGTTGGGTGATAACTATGTTTTTTGATTTTTTTATGATTTTTTGAAAGATTACATTGAAATCGATGGGGATTCTGTAATATTTCAATATTTTATTATTAATAATTGCTACTGTAAAACATATTGGTAATGATCACAGGTGTACAAGAGACCATGGGGCACATTAATATATAGTTGTTGGGCGATAACTATGTTTTTTGGATTTCTTATGATTTTTCTAAAGATTACATTGAAATGGATGGGATTCTGTAATATTTCAATAATTTATTCTTAATAATTGCTGCTGTAAAACATATTGATAATCATCACAGGTGTACAAGAGACCTAGGGGCACATTAATATATAGTTATTGGGTCATAACTATGTTTTTTGGATTTTTTTCCGATTTTTCTAAAGATTACATTGAAACGGATGGGATTCTGTAATATTTCAATAATTTATTATTAATAATTGCTGCTGTAAAACATATTGATAATCATCACAGGTGTACAAGAGACCATGGGGAACATTAATATATAGTTGTTGGGTGATAACTATGTTTTTTGGATTCGTTATGATTTTTCTAAAGATTACATTGAAACTGATGGGATTCTGTAATATTTCAATAATGTATTATTAATACTTGCAGCTTTAAAACATATTGATAATCATCACAGCTTTACAAGAGACCATGGGGCACATTAATATATAGTTGTTGGGTGATAACTATGTTTTTTGAATTTTCTATGATTTTTTGAAAGATTACATTGAAATCGATGGGGATTCTGTAATATTTCAATATTTTATTATTAATAATTGCTACTGTAAAACATATTGGTAATGATCACAGGTGTACAAGAGACCATGGGGCACATTAATATATAGTTGTTGGGCGATAACTATGTTTTTTGGATTTCTTATGATTTTTCTAAAGATTACATTGAAACGGATGGGATTCTGTAATATTTCAATAATTTATTATTAATAATTGCTACTGTAAAACATATTGATAATCATCACAGGTGTACAAGAGACCATGGGGAACATTAATATATAGTTGTTGGGTGATAACTATGTTTTTTGGATTTTTTTCGATTTTTCTAAAGATTACATTGAAATGGATGGGATTCTGTAATATTTCAATAATTTATTATTAATAATTGCTGCTGTAAAACATATTGATAATCATCACAGGTGTACAAGAGACCTAGGGGCACATTAATATATAGTTATTGGGTCATAACTATGTTTTTTGGATTCGTTATGATTTTTCTAAAGATTACATTGAAACGGATGGGATTCTGTAATATTTCAATAATGTATTATTAATACTTGCTGCTGTAAAACATATTGATAATCATCACAGGTGTACGAGAGACCATGGGGAACATTAATATATAGTTGTTGGGCGATAACTATGTTTTTTGGATCTTTTTTGATTTTTCTAAAGATTACATTGAAATGGATGGGATTCTGTAATATTTCAATAATTTATTATTAATAATTGCTGCTGTAAAACATATTGATAATCATCACAGGTGTACAAGAGACCTAGGGGCACATTAATATATAGTTGTTGGGTGATAACTATGTTTTTTGGATTTGTTATGATTTTTCTAAAGATTACATTGAAACGGATGGGATTCTGTAATATTTCAATAATTTATTATTAATAAGTGCTGCTGTAAAACATATTGATAATCATCACAGGTGTACGAGAGACCATGGGGAACATTAATATATAGTTGTTGGGCGATAACTATGTTTTTTGGATTTGTTATGATTTTTCTAAAGATTACATTGAAACAGATCGGATTCTGTAATATTTCAATAATTTATTATTAATAATTGCTACTGTAAAACATATTGATAATCATCACAGGTGTACAAGAGACCATGGGGAACATTAATATATAGTTATTGGGTCATAACTATGTTTTTTGGATTTTTTCCCGATTTTTCTAAGGATTACATTGAAACGGATGGGATTCTGTAATATTTCAATAATTTATTATTAATTGCTGCTGTAAAACATATTGATAATCATCACAGGTGTACAAGAGACCATGGGGAACATTAATATATAGTTGTTGGGTGATAAATATGTTTTTTGAATTTTCTATGATTTTTTGAAAGATTACATTGAAATCGATGGGGATTCTGTAATATTTCAATATTTTATTATTAATAATTGCTACTGTAAAACATATTGGTAATGATCACAGGTGTACAAGAGACCATGGGGCACATTAATATATAGTTGTTGGGCGATAACTATGTTTTTTGGATTTCTTATGATTTTTCTAAAGATTACATTGAAACGGATGGGATTCTGTAATATTTCAATAATTTATTATTAATAATTGCTACTGTAAAACATATTGATAATCATCACAGGTGTACAAGAGACCATGGGGAACATTAATATATAGTTGTTGGGTGATAACTATGTTTTTTGGATTTTTTTCGATTTTTCTAAAGATTACATTGAAATGGATGGGATTCTGTAATATTTCAATAATTTATTATTAATAATTGCTGCTGTAAAACATATTGATAATCATCACAGGTGTACGAGAGACCTAGGGGCACATTAATATATAGTTATTGGGTCATAACTATGTTTTTTGGATTTTTTTCCCGATTTTTCTAAAGATTACATTGAAACGGATGGGATTCTGTAATATTTCAATAATTTATTATTAATAATTGCTGCTGTAAAACATATTGATAATCATCACAGGTGTACAAGAGACCATGGGGAACATTAATATATAGTTGTTGGGTGATAACTATGTTTTTTGGATTCGTTATGATTTTTCTAAAGATTACATTGAAACGGATGGGATTCTGTAATATTTCAATAATGTATTATTAATACTTGCTGCTGTAAAACATATTGATAATCATCACAGGTGTACGAGAGACCATGGGGAACATTAATATATAGTTGTTGGGCGATAACTATGTTTTTTGGATCTTTTTTGATTTTTCTAAAGATTACATTGAAATGGATGGGATTCTGTAATATTTCAATAATTTATTATTAATAATTGCTGCTGTAAAACATATTGATAATCATCACAGGTGTACAAGAGACCTAGGGGCACATTAATATATAGTTGTTGGGTGATAACTATGTTTTTTGGATTTGTTATGATTTTTCTAAAGATTACATTGAAACGGATGGGATTCTGTAATATTTCAATAATTTATTATTAATAAGTGCTGCTGTAAAACATATTGATAATCATCACAGGTGTACGAGAGACCATGGGGAACATTAATATATAGTTGTTGGGCGATAACTATGTTTTTTGGATTTGTTATGATTTTTCTAAAGATTACATTGAAACAGATCGGATTCTGTAATATTTCAATAATTTATTATTAATAATTGCTACTGTAAAACATATTGATAATCATCACAGGTGTACAAGAGACCATGGGGAACATTAATATATAGTTATTGGGTCATAACTATGTTTTTTGGATTTTTTCCCGATTTTTCTAAGGATTACATTGAAACGGATGGGATTCTGTAATATTTCAATAATTTATTATTAATTGCTGCTGTAAAACATATTGATAATCATCACAGGTGTACAAGAGACCATGGGGAACATTAATATATAGTTGTTGGGTGATAACTATGTTTTTTGGATTCGTTATGATTTTTCTAAAGATTACATTGAAACGGATGGGATTCTGTAATATTTCAATAATGTATTATTAATACTTGCTGCTGTAAAACATATCGATAATCATCACAGCTTTACAAGAGACCATGGGGCACATTAATATATAGTTGTTGGGTGATAACTATGTTTTTTGAATTTTCTATGTTTTTTTGAAAGATTACATTGAAATCGATGGGGATTCTGTAATATTTCAATATTTTATTATTAATAATTGCTACTGTAAAACATATTGGTAATGATCACATGTGTACAAGAGACCATGGGGCACATTAATATATAGTTGTTGGGCGATAACTATGTTTTTTGGATTTCTTATGATTTTTCTAAAGATTACATTGAAACGGATGGGATTCTGTAATATTTCAATAATTTATTATTAATAATTGCTACTGTAAAACATATTGATAATCATCACAGGTGTACAAGAGACCATGGGGAACATTAATATATAGTTGTTGGGTGATAACTATGTTTTTTGGATTTCTTTCGATTTTTCTAAAGATTACATTGAAATGGATGGGATTCTGTAATATTTCAATAATTTATTATTAATAATTGCTGCTGTAAAACATATTGATAATCATCACAGGTGTACAAGAGACCTAGGGGCACATTAATATATAGTTGTTGGGCGATAACTATGTTTTTTGGATTTGTTATGATTTTTCTAAAGATTACATTGAAACGGATGGGATTCTGTAATATTTCAATAATTTATTATTAATAATTGCTGCTGTAAAATATATTGATAATCATCACAGGTGTACGAGAGACCATGGGGAACATTAATATATAGTTGTGGGGCGATAACTATGTTTTTGGATTTTTTATGATTTTTCTAAATATTACATTGTAATGGATGGGATTCTGTAATATTTCAATCATTTATTATTAATAATTGCTACTGTAAAACATATTGATAATCATCACAGGTGTACAAGAGACCATGGGGCACATTAATATATAGTTGTTGGGCGATAACTATGTTTTTTGGATTTGTTATGATTTTTCTAAAGATTACATTGAAATGGATGGGATTCTGTAATATTTCAATAATTTATTCTTAATAAATGCTGCTGTAAAACATATTGATAATCATCACAGGTGTACAAGAGACCTAGGGGCACATTAATATATAGTTGTTGGGTGATAACTATGTTTTTTGGATTTGTTATGATTTTTCTAAAGATTACATTGAAACGGATGGGATTCTGTAATATTTCAATAATTTATTATTAATAAGTGCTGCTGTAAAACATATTGATAATCATCACAGGTGTACGAGAGACCATGGGGAACATTAATATATAGTTGTTGGGCGATAACTATGTTTTTTGGATTTGTTATGATTTTTCTAAAGATTACATTGAAACAGATCGGATTCTGTAATATTTCAATAATTTATTATTAATAATTGCTACTGTAAAACATATTGATAATCATCACAGGTGTACAAGAGACCATGGGGAACATTAATATATAGTTATTGGGTCATAACTATGTTTTTTGGATTTTTTCCCGATTTTTCTAAAGATTACATTGAAACGGATGGGATTCTGTAATATTTCAATAATTTATTATTAATAATTGCTGCTGTAAAACATATTGATAATCATCACAGGTGTACAAGAGACCATGGGGAACATTAATATATAGTTGTTGGGTGATAACTATGTTTTTTGGATTCGTTATGATTTTTCTAAAGATTACATTGAAACGGATGGGATTCTGTAATATTTCAATAATGTATTATTAATACTTGCTGCTGTAAAACATATCGATAATCATCACAGCTTTACAAGAGACCATGGGGCACATTAATATATAGTTGTTGGGTGATAACTATGTTTTTTGAATTTTCTATGATTTTTTGAAAGATTACATTGAAATCGATGGGGATTCTGTAATATTTCAATATTTTATTATTAATAATTGCTACTGTAAAACATATTGGTAATGATCACATGTGTACAAGAGACCATGGGGCACATTAATATATAGTTGTTGGGCGATAACTATGTTTTTTGGATTTCTTATGATTTTTCTAAAGATTACATTGAAACGGATGGGATTCTGTAATATTTCAATAATTTATTATTAATAATTGCTACTGTAAAACATATTGATAATCATCACAGGTGTACAAGAGACCATGGGGAACATTAATATATAGTTGTTGGGTGATAACTATGTTTTTTGGATTTCTTTCGATTTTTCTAAAGATTACATTGAAATGGATGGGATTCTGTAATATTTCAATAATTTATTATTAATAATTGCTGCTGTAAAACATATTGATAATCATCACAGGTGTACAAGAGACCTAGGGGCACATTAATATATAGTTATTGGGTCATAACTATGTTTTTTGGATTTTTTTCCGATTTTTCTAAAGATTACATTGAAACGGATGGGATTCTGTAATATTTCAATAATTTATTATTAATAAGTGCTGCTGTAAAACATATTGATAATCATCACAGGTGTACGAGAGACCATGGGGAACATTAATATATAGTTGTTGGGCGATAACTATGTTTTTTGGATTTGTTATGATTTCTCTAAAGATTACATTGAAACGTATGGGATTCTGTAATATTTCAATAATTTATTATTAATAATTGCTGCTGTAAAACATATTGATAATCATCACAGGTGTACGAGAGACCATGGGGAACATTAATATATAGTTGTTGGGCGATAACTATTTTTTTTTTTTTTTTTCGATTTTTCTAAAGATGACATTGAAACGGATGGGATTCTGTAATATTTCAATAATTTATTATTAATAATTGCTGCTGTAAAACATATTGATAATCATCACAGGTGTACAAGAGACCATGGGGAACATTAATATATAGTTGTTGGGTGATAACTATGTTTTTTAGATTTGTTATGATTTTTCTAAAGATTACATTGAAACGGATGGGATTCTGTAATATTTCAATAATGTATAATTAATACTTGCTGCTGTAAAACATATTGATAATCATCACAGCTTTACAAGAGACCATGGGGCACATTAATGTATAGTTGTTGGGTGATAACTATGTTTTTTGATTTTTTTATGATTTTTTGAAAGATTACATTGAAATCGATGGGGATTCTGTAATATTTCAATATTTTATTATTAATAATTGCTACTGTAAAACATATTGGTAATGATCACAGGTGTACAAGAGACCATGGGGCACATTAATATATAGTTGTTGGGCGATAACTATGTTTTTTGGATTTCTTATGATTTTTCTAAAGATTACATTGAAATGGATGGGATTCTGTAATATTTCAATAATTTATTCTTAATAATTGCTGCTGTAAAACATATTGATAATCATCACAGGTGTACAAGAGACCTAGGGGCACATTAATATATAGTTATTGGGTCATAACTATGTTTTTTGGATTTTTTTCCGATTTTTCTAAAGATTACATTGAAACGGATGGGATTCTGTAATATTTCAATAATTTATTATTAATAATTGCTGCTGTAAAACATATTGATAATCATCACAGGTGTACAAGAGACCATGGGGAACATTAATATATAGTTGTTGGGTGATAACTATGTTTTTTGGATTCGTTATGATTTTTCTAAAGATTACATTGAAACTGATGGGATTCTGTAATATTTCAATAATGTATTATTAATACTTGCTGCTTTAAAACATATTGATAATCATCACAGCTTTACAAGAGACCATGGGGCACATTAATATATAGTTGTTGGGTGATAACTATGTTTTTTGAATTTTCTATGATTTTTTGAAAGATTACATTGAAATCGATGGGGATTCTGTAATATTTCAATATTTTATTATTAATAATTGCTACTGTAAAACCTATTGGTAATGATCACAGGTGTACAAGAGACCATGGGGCACATTAATATATAGTTGTTGGGCGATAACTATGTTTTTTGGATTTCTTATGATTTTTCTAAAGATTACATTGAAACGGATGGGATTCTGTAATATTTCAATAATTTATTATTAATAATTGCTGCATCACAGGTGTACGAGAGACCATGGGGAACATTAATATATAGTTGTTGGGCGATAACTATGTTTTTTGGATTTGTTATGATTTTTCTAAAAATTACATTGAAACGGATGGGATTCTGTAATATTTCAATAATTTATTATTAATAATTGCTGCTGTAAAACATATTGATAATCATCACTGGTGTACGAGAGACCATGGGGAACATTAATATATAGTTGTTGGGCGATAACTATGTTTTTTGGATTTGTTATGATTTATCTAAAGATTACATTGAAACGGATGGGATTCTGTAATATTTCAATAATTTATTATTAATAATTGCTGCTGTAAAATATATTGATAATCATCACAGGTGTACGAGAGACCATGGGGAACATTAATATATAGTTGTGGGGCGATAACTATGTTTTTGGATTTTTTATGATTTTTCTAAATATTACATTGTAATGGATGGGATTCTGTAATATTTCAATCATTTATTATTAATAATTGCTACTGTAAAACATATTGATAATCATCACAGGTGTACAAGAGACCATGGGGCACATTAATATATAGTTGTTGGGCGATAACTATGTTTTTTGGATTTGTTATGATTTTTCTAAAGATTACATTGAAACGGATGGGATTCTGTAATATTTCAATAATGTATTATTAATACTTGCTGCTGTAAAACATATTGATAATCATCACAGCTTTACAAGAGACCATGGGGCACATTTATATATAGTTGTTGGGTGATAACTATGTTTTTTGAATTTTTTATGATTTTTTGAAAGATTACATTGAAATCGATGGGGATTCTGTAATATTTCAATATTTTATTATTAATAATTGCTACTTTAAAACATATTGGTAATGATCACAAGTGTACAAGAGACCATGGGGCACATTAATATATAGTTGTTGGGTGATAACTATGTTTTTTTGAATTCTCTATGATTTTTTGAAAGATTACATTGAAATCGATGGGGATTCTGTAATATTTCAATAATTTATTATTAATTGCTGCTGTAAAACATATTGATAATCATCACAGGTGTACGAGAGACCATGGGGAACATTAATATATAGTTGTTGGGCGATAACTATGTTTTTTGGATTTGTTATGATTTTTCTAAAGATTACATTGAAACGGATGGGATTCTGTAATATTTCAATAATTTATTATTAATAATTGCTGCATCACAGGTGTACGAGAGACCATGGGGAACATTAATATATAGTTGTTGGGCGATAACTATGTTTTTTGGATTTGTTATGATTTTTCTAAAGATTACATTGAAACGGATGGGATTCTGTAATATTTCAATAATTTATTATTAATAATTGCTGCTGTAAAACATATTGATAATCATCACAGGTGTACGAGAGACCATGGGGAACATTAATATATAGTTGTTGGGCGATAACTATGTTTTTTGGATTTTTCGGGATTTTTCTAAAGATTACATTGAAATGGATGGGATTCTGTAATATTTCAATAATTCATTATTAATAATTGCTGCTTAAAAGCATATTGATAATCATCACAGGTGTACAAGAGACCATGGGGAACATTAATATATAGTTGTTGGGTGATAACTATGTTTTTTGGATTTGTTATGATTTTTCTAAAGATTACATTGAAACGGATGGGATTCTGTAATATTTCAATAATGTATTATTAATAATTGCTGCTGTAAAACATATCGGTAATAATCACATATTGTAAAGGACACACATGGGCACAATAACATTTAGTTGCTGGGTGATAACTATGTTTTTAGATTTTTTTATGATTTCCCAAAAAATACTTTAAACTGCATGGGATTCTGTAATATTACAATATTTTATTATTAATAATTTGTGCAGTAAAACATTTCGGTAATAATCACAGACGAGAACATTAGACACAAACTATGTTTTTAGTTTGTTTTATTACATTTTTACATGTATATATTGAAGTAACTGGGATTTACGATTTCATTGAACGCACCATCAGTTCGCCTAACCGCAAAAAGCCACGTAGCTGCGCAATCATTTTTGAAGCACGGCTGGTGCGACCGACTCTCTCTGAAGAGCGGCCAGCGTGACCGCAGTCATTTGGGGGTCCTTGACATGAAAAAGTTTGAGAACCACTGTCCTGTCCTAGACAACCAACAGCCCAGGTCTTGCCCAGCGTTAGCTGTAGTATACAACCCTCGTAGACGTATTTACGATTCTGATGAAAACGTCAGAATCGTAAATACGTCTACGAGGGTTAGCCCAGCGTTGACCGGGCCAGAATCTTAACCCCCCTCCGAGGGGGTACGCCTCTGTGTAGGCCTACTTTTAATGTATCTTGTGTGTGCATGAGCCTTTGCTCTGGCCTTTTGACTGTGCTCTTAAAATGTTCTTTAATGTTATTAAATGTTCTTTTGAACGTTCTATTACTAGATGATAGGCCTATATGTTTTATTCCGAGATAGACTATAACAAAACCTACTGTGGGTTTTTAAGTTTAAATACTATTTATTTTACAGTAAAAAAGAGAGTCCTTGCCAGGGATGATCACGAAATTACCATTGAAAATGCAAGCGTTAAATTGCACCTGTCACCGTCCAATGATGACACTGAAAAGCCTTCTCAACAAGTGAGTATAAACGCTATTTGTTGTTTTGTGTGTGTGTGTGTGTGTGTGTGTGTGTGTGTGTGTGTGTGTGTGTGTGTGTGTGTGTGTGTGTGTGTGTCTACTGTCTATTTTAATCTTGTGAAATTTAACATAGGGGGTCAGGTACAAATATTGTAGAAAGATCCACTTTTATGCTGTGACTGTGTGTGAGACTCATTTTGTACCTTTTGACCATTTCAACTTAACTAGTAGCCTACTAAGGCCATTTTACCTCCAGCACCAGATTTGGAGTGTATTTTGTTTGCAAGAGTTTTACTGCCACTCAGGTGGAAATCATATCATGTGCAGATAAAAGGTCTTCTGACATTTACAGCACATTTATAATAGCCTACATCACATGATTTCAATGAATCAGATAGACAATACAATGTACAACAGTATCCACACATGACTAACTATGGTCTGATGATCATACGACAAACTACATTTCAGTGAAACCTGTTTAATGCACTGATTAATATCTTATGAATATGTTCATTTTCTGACATCAATTCCTTTTTTCATATTTAAATTTCACCCATAATACATATGAATTGTATTTGCTCGTATTACAACTTTCACAATTCTGTAGTTCATTAGATAGTTGTTATAAAGATTTTTGGTTCTTTCCAGTCACTAGTCATCATACTAATTGTCGAATTATTATCAGCAGTATTCCCCTTTTCTCTCCATTATTTATCTAAACCTAACCCTGACCTGTGTTACACTACTCTGAATGCCATAAGCGTCATGATATAAAGATTGGTGTTTGTGCTTCAGCTCTCCATATCTTTCTGGCTATGAACTGTTAAACTTGATACATGTTTTACATTTTTTGTTGAATATTTGTCTCCGCCAGGCCGAAACGTATGTTTTGCACCCCGTCCGTGTGTGTCCGTGTGTGTGTCCGTAAGAAACTTCGCACACACACACTCTGGATGCCAATTCAGAACCTCTGCCCCAAATTTGTCACATGGGCCTGTTACAGCGCCACCAGGAGGCCGCTTTTTGCAAAACAACTTCTTTGATATTACTCCTTCAGACTTTATACAAATTTCACGCAAATCGGTACACATGATCTCTATAGTCATGTGATCAAGACGAATCTGTTTGATTTATCATATACCATCCTGATTGGCTAAGATTGACATCTAAAGTTTGCAGGAGTGGGCCGATTGCACACACATTCACATTACGTTGAGGAACAAATGCCACCCTTTCAACATTGCGCCACCAATAGGCCGATTTTTGCAACACATTCTTTTTTATTACTCCTACAAATGTTGTCCAAACATCACGTAAAAATCGGTACATATTATCTCAAGTGATCAAGACAGATCCGTCCGATTTTTCACATTCCAGCCTGATAGTTGAATTCCAAACACTGCTGGCCCATACTAACCTACTTGACCTGGCGGAGACCTGTGCTCTAAGGAGCACATTTTCTAGTTATATTATGTAGTCATTGTGTGTGTTGAATGAGTTTCATGACCCTTGAGACATGCATCTAAAGTTTGATACTTGAATAGGTGCCAGTTTGACAATAAGCCTTATTTTCTGTCTTCAAAAGCATATCCTTTGGTGATATGTTATTTTTTTAAATTCTAGAATACACAGTAGGGCCTATTTGTATGTCTTTTGAACAAACTAATAAACAGTGATCATTGTGTATGTGTCCTCCTCTCTCCAGACCCCTCCAAAAGTTGACAATGTCGCAGGTAAGATCATTTCAAAATATTTGTGTTTCAAAATCTGAACATTGTGGGAATTTAGGTTACAGACATACTTAAATTAAGTACTGCAGTAGGGGCACAGATGGCAGAGTGGTTAAGGCGCATACCAAAGACAGTTCTATCAATATAAACTAAGGCAGAAAAGCCCCCAAATAGTTATTTTTTAAGTTTAAATTTCCAGTTTACAAGAAGCAACCAATAGTGAAGAGGACAAGAGTCATCACCGTCGTCTCCAGGAAGTTGCTTGGTCATTGCTTTGTCAAGTTAGCCTGATTATCAGACTGAAGCTGCGTGGAGCTTCAGTCTGAAATTGGCTCCAGTGTCGGGGATTACAAGGGGGAGGGGATTAGAAATTCCCTAAACCAATCCTAAGAGATCCCCACGCCCACCTCCGCCTCTCATTGGACAACGCATTTTGTACCGGAGAAGTCTTAAGCCAAATTCCAATACCGAAAATCTCGGCCACTCGCTCACTCCCACTCGGTCACTCCGACTTCCAACCGGAAGTAGTCGCGGTCCAATTGTTCATGTGCTTCTTGGAGGAGGCGAGTGGAGTCGAGTGGAGTCGGCGAGGAGGCTCTCCACTTCCGCATTGAGCGAGTGTACATCAAGTGTATGCTCGACCACTCTCAACAGCTCCTCCGCGGCAGACTTCCGCATCACGTGTACACTTTTTTTTGTTTTTTTCCCCTTCTCCCGTGACGTATACATGGTCCTCCTCCTCCACATGTGCCGAAAACACCGGCCGCACCCCCCCCCCCCCCTCGCCGCCGCCGCTCACTCGTTGCGCATCTCTCACACACACACACACACACACACACACACACACACACACACACACACACAGTGTAAAGTAACTGAAAAGACCGCAACAAGCCACTGGCTTTATTGCGTTGTTGAATGATATAAAGCATAATACAATTATACATTGTAATATATTGTGCACACTTTCTGTCTCAAAAGCTGTTTCTATTCGTGCATGCCTCAATGCAGTACACGGACAACTATAAATGACTGAGACAAAGATTATGTTAACATTTTTAACTTCTGGGACGAAGAAAAAGAAAAGAAAACGGGAGGTGCGCGAACAGCGCGATGGAGAAGAAGGACCCGCCGATATTTAATATTGTTTGTTGGTGAAACAATCATGACTGATACACATGAAAGAAGACCCTTCACAGCTAAATAGAGAATTTTACATTTTAAGAATCGGTTCAGAATTGAATGAGTACGACTATAGTTAAATGTGAACCGGTTTCTGCTATAAATATGCATCCACCGTTCTGCGCGCCCCTTGGCTGCGACGTTTCCTTTTTGCCACGCATCTACACTTCATGGAGTACATTTTTGTACTGGGGTTCTGGGGACTGTACGAGCAATAAGAGGGACAGGTCAGGATTAAATCAATAAATGTAAGTTTGCTCATCCTGGCGCTCACTATTTCAGGAATAAATGGCTTTGCACAATAATGTAACTATAAAGAGAACGATGTGGCCATCCATCCACATTGATGAATTGTCTATTCTTATATTCTGTATTATTCTATACCTGCATATTATTCTATGCATAGTATATTTTCATCCACGCCTCTGCTGCTCTGGTCCAACTGTGTGAGACGTCATAAGTGATCGCGGAATTTGCCGTCTCTTTGAAATGACGCGCTGAGTGTAGTCCGATCCTTTGAGGGCAACCGCTCCACCACTCGTCCTCTCAAATAATCCTCGGCTCCTCGCAGGGGCGGGGCTTAGGCGCGAGTGGAGGAAGCGAGGAGAGTGAGCGAGTGACCGAGTTTTGGGGAATGGAATTCAGCTTTAGGTTCACATTTACAACTCCAGACCAAGAGGCAGTCCACTCAGAGAGTGGGCGGGGTCTATGGTATGGAACCAGGCTATTGTCAAGTACCAGTTAGGAAGCGTGCCGTTTCTAAGAACATTTTCACGGAACTAATCATTATTAAATATTAATAAGATTCCCTGTCATCATTCTGTATAATGGGTATGGCCAAATGGTTTAAACACATTTTTATTGATTTCACTGTCTATCCACTCTACCTGGGGCAGTAAATGGTAAACACAGTTTGATGTAAAATAAAACACTTTGCTTGATTTGTTTCTTTGTTGTTGTGTTTTTAGGGAAGGTGCTTTTATAAACCCCAGAGGTTATTGTTCAACATTATAGCTGTAACAATTTATATTGTATTTTTCAAAATCCATTACAAAGTCAAAACCAAAACCAAACCGCGATGTCCCTGTCTAAAGTCTGGCTGTATGAGTATTTTAATGCATGCAATGTTGCTACCAGATGTATTGTACTGTACACACATGACAACACAGCTTGTGCCTTGGATCTATTGTATGTCATCTCTATCCTTGCTTTTCTGTATAAATAAAGTATGAAAGTGCCATAAACATATTTTACATCTGTTTAGCTTCCGTATCATAGGTACAAATACAGGATGTGAATTAACTAAACTGAGCTAAATATTATCTGTTAGATTTGGTGAACAATCCAGCTGATGCTGATGACGGATCTGGACTCAGAGGCTCTACAGGTGAGGAGAGCAGTATAAAATTAGCAGACTTTATGGCAGTCCTTCATATTGGGAGGGTATCAGGATTCAGGATTGGATTTCAAACCAGTGGGTGGAGGTTTGCTAGCGTTTGCCTTTGAAAAATAATCAGCCAAGGGAAATTATTGATCATGTTTTTTTCCCCTTTACCTCTGAGTTAGAGTCTGCACATGGTGTTGCCATGGTTCTGGAGAACATCCCTGAGCACATGAACAGAGACATGCTGTCCATGGTGGTGGAAGCCGTCTCTGGGCTTGATGAGAGGAGCTTTAGTTTGGAGATCATCTGGGAGACAAAGAAAGCTGTGGTGACCCTCAACAATCCCACTGGTAGGAACAAACTTAGTCTACAGTACACCTGTTACTTTACATGAATGATATAAGCCACCTTGTAGCTGCTCATTTGTCATTGAAGTACTGGGGTTGAATTAGTTCTCTCTGAAATGTCAGGATATCTAATCCATGTACAGTATAGGATGAGGAAGAAAAGGTAATAGCAGGAATACATTTAGTGAAAGATTCGGCAGGAAACATGACGGTATGATGTCGGATGATACTGATACAGTGACATTTTCTTTAGCTGTGGACAGATTTCTGAAAGCTAGTCTGGGAGATGAGAGGTTCAAGAGGCATGGGCTGGCTGCACGGCAGCTGGAAGGAGCACAGACTGTCCGAGTGGAGAACCTCACACCGGTTGTGATTAAAGGTACACGTCTCTATATTTCACATGTTTTATTTACTTGTAGACATTTACCTGGTCATTATGCCACCTAATGTCAACTTCTCCATCTTGGCAGCACGCAGTGGTTGAATGATCTATATTCTTTAGAGTTGTATTTATTTATTTGTTAGTTTGTTTGTGTTACTCCTGAATAAATGGATGGATTTACTCAGCCAGCATGTGAAGTGAAAGCAAAGAGTTGTGAGACGTGACTATTTTACAGAGTGGTTAATGATGTGAATGGTGTAAAATGTCCCTGAATTTGACAAATTACTTTTGCAGAGATGTTGGAAATCTACTTTGAGAAGAGCTGGACTCGGCCAGTCAGCATCAGCATGATCCCTGAGGAAAAAGCAGCTGTTGCCACCTTCGATGATCCTAAAGGTGAAAAGGGGAAATGATTACCAAACCATAATACTAAGTATATAACAAGCTATCAGTTAAGTACACAATTAAGTATGCACATTATGTATTTGATTTACATACAATTATTTAGTAAAGGTTTAATGATTTGGTAATAGTTTTGTAACTATAAACTATTAAATGAACAGATGAAATATTCAATACACTACGCCTGCTGTCACTTTCCTATACTCAATTGTCCTGGTACTTTTCCAATGACTTCCTTTCCAGTTGCAGAGACAATATCCAAGATACAAGACCATATTATATGCAAGGTCCCTGTCAAGGTGTACCCCTTCTATGAGTCCCTGGGCACTGCCCTGTATGGCAAAGACAGACCAACATGGAAGATGCCTGAACCTTTCACAGAGAATGTCCACCCTCCTGTCTGGGAATTCCTCCTAGTGAAGAAACAGCAAAAAGCCATCAACCAACAAATGTTCCCTTACTTCTGCAATGTGGATTTAGAAAACCCTGAGGCAAAGCTCAGCCCTCTGCCAAGTCTATTGAAGCAAAAGGATCTGACAGCAAGACAGGTGGATGAGTGGACAAACAATGCTTTGGAGGCCTTCAGAAAGCTCTTGAGCCAATACATTGCTTTTGACTGTGTGAATATCCCTGCTTGGAAGATGATGGAGAAAGATATCCGTTCAGTAGTGAAAGAAGACGCAGTGCTGGTGTTGGATGCACCAAAAGGGATGCTGACTGTGGCAGGGCGGGCAGAAGATGTGAATCGGATCCAAGGTCCTGTAGAGGATATCATCCTCAATGCTGTGCGACAGATAGAGAGGCAGCGAGACAGCGTATCAGAGGCAATTGACATGTGCCCGGCCTACTACTATATCCTACAGCAGGAAGGGTTGCTAAAAGCGGTGTCAGATATCTCTCAGGAGTTGCACCTGTCCTATCAAGATCCCACCAAGAAGACACTGACCATTTCGGGCCTTGAAGCAGAGGTCTCTAGAGTTAAGTGTTGGATCACGGAGAGAGAGCTCAGAATGTATAAGAAACCCCTGGATGATTTGGGCCCATGTCTCCTAGACTTCCTCAAGTCAGTTGATGCCATGGAAATGTCGCAGGACTTATTCACATCTCAGGGAACCAGTGCCATTTACAGCACAGACGGAAGCAGGGTTCTTCTCACAGGAAGTTCTGAGAATGCTCTGGTCGATGCAGAGCGGAAGATGAGGAACACATTTTCAATGCAGTCTCTGCAGGTGCAGGATGAGAAGGTAGTAAGGATGCCTGAGTGGATGGAGTTGAACACACAGCTGGTGGAAACCTACACAACCTCAAAGAAAATGGTGCTTATAAATCTCCACCCAGAGAGAAAAGGCACAATAACAGTGTCCGGCTTCCTCAACCCAGTCAAAGAGGTCGCCCGCATCTTGGAGGAATTTATTGTAAATTACTCACAAGTTGAAGAAACCATCCGTGTCAAGTCCAATGCTGTGGTCCAGTTCATCCAGGATAGAAAAATACAAGAATGGACCAGTTTCGCTACAACAAATGAAGTGAGGGTCAATTTTGATCCCAGCCCGCCAAGAATCAACATTTCTGGTGGGCGTCTCCATGTCCAGAAATCCAAGGCCTCCCTACAAAGTTTGGTGGCAGCTCTCTGCACTGATGCACACACAGTGGACAAGCCTGGGGCTAAGAAGTACTTCCTGTCTCAAGAGAACAAGTTCCTTACGTCGATCAGAGACGTTGACTGCGTGGTGGTGCTTCAGCAGCACAAGGAGGAGGATGAAGATGAAGACGACTATGAGGAAGAAGGTGGGGTCGGAGGATCGATCTACTGTGAAGTTCAGACGGCCTCGGGTGTCCTGGTCTCGGTCTCGAGGACTGATATCTGTAGCGTCAGGGTGGACGCTGTAGTCAATGCTGCCAACGAGGACTTGAAGCACAACGGAGGTGTAGCTCTGGCGCTGCTCAAGGCCGCTGGGCCACAACTCCAGAAACTCTGCGATGACTACATTGCCAGGCATGGACGTCTGCGACCTGGGGATGCTATTGTGACAGATTCATGCAACCTGCCATGCAAGTATGTAGTTCATGCTGTCGGCCCTCGGTTTTCTGATTCAGACAGGAAGACGGCAGTGTCACGGCTAAACCTGGCCATTCAGGAGAGCTTGAGGCAGGCGGCAGTGAACAACTGCTCTACTCTTGCCGTGCCGGCAGTGAGTTCTGGGGTGTTTGGCTTCCCTCTTGAGCTTTGTGCTGAAACCATTGCTCAGGCTGTATGGGAATACTGCAATACTGAGAAAGCTCCCGGTTTGCTGACTGAGATCCACCTGACGGACAATAATGACCAGGCTGTGAGGGCTCTTGCCAAGGCTGTTAACAATAAGTTCATAGACCTCCAGCCAAAGATGACTCTACCACGACAGGGAAGCAGCAGACATGCTGGATATTCAAGGTATAAATAAAGTGAATGAATTTTCAATCATTTGGTCTTGTAGAAGACATGTATACTACCAGGTTGTTTGGGCAGTGGCAATTAAACGGGAGGACTTTGGTCTTGAACAAAGTTTAGAGGCTGCAAATTGTTTTGAAAAGGCTATACCATGTATCCTTTCTTTTCCTCTCCCAGTGCTCACCAGGGATGAGGCCAGTGGGGAGCCAGGGGATCTGGGGGATCCAAATGTTCGCCTATTATGACGTGCCCAGAATAGGTTCCCTTGTGTTCAAGTTAACTTCTCCAACGTGTTGACATCATTGTTCAGTTCTTTTGTGATTTGTCACAGGTATAGGAGACTAGACCATGAAATAGACCTTGAAACCACACACACTCAAGAAGGACTGAAGATTTGTCTCAGAAAGGGAAACATCCAGGAGCAGGATGTAAGGACATCCAGTGTGCACATTAGAATTTATCCTGTGCACCGGATAGGGATCGACCAATTATCGAAACGGACAATTGTCGGGAGCCGGTATTCATGATCAATATAAAAAATAATCGAAATGAAAAAAATGTATTAAAAAAGCCTCTTTGATCACTACAAATTGATATCGGTATCGGACATGAAAAACCTGAATCGGTCCATCCCTATTACCGGATCCTTTTCACAACTGACATTTGTGCCTACCTAACCCTAACCCTTGTGTTGTGGAAAAGTGTGAGGTGTAGTCAAATAAGTAAATTCCACACAAAGGGTACACAATGTGATGATACAAAGTTAGTTTATTGAGAGTTCTTAAGAGAACAGAACACATCATACAATCACTCAGATTGTCAAATCCTGTTCTAATCTGTGTACCTTGATATAGTTATAAACATACCGGCATCATTTACAACAAATGCGAGTATTATTCGCTCATTAGCTTCTGGCTATAATTTGGCAAGCATTCTAAGCATTCATTAAAAAAGGTTATTTGAAGTTCACGAAAACAATGGTAAATGATACTTTTATTTAAATACTTTTATTGCAATTAGTTCATATTACATTTCATGTTGCAGTACACAAATTACATCTTGCAATTGTTTTGTTTTTCTTTTTATATACACCCAGTGTTACAAACTAAATTGAAATGCAGTAAACAAAAAACATAATTACACAAATCTAAGTCTGACATGAGTCCATATATCTAAATCCATTATCAATGTGTGTCATTTGACATTCACAAACAGAAAGAAACAAAGCAAAATATACAAGGCTAATACTAATAATGCTAAACTGGTAAATTATACTTAATGAACGTTTGTCTATCACACTTGGTTCCCAGACTGATGTCATTGTCAACACCATCTCTGAAACCCTAAACCTGGACACAGGAGGTGTTTCCAAAGTGATTCTGGAGACAGCCGGCCCGAGGCTCCAGTCTGCGGTCAAACAAGGAGCCGGTTACGGTGATATCATTGTAACAGCTGGATTTAACCTGAAGTGTCAAAAGGTCTTCCATACCATCTGCCCCCGCTGGGACAAAGGGGCCGGGCAGGCAGAGGAGGTAAATGGTGTACTGTAGTTATAGAAAGAAGGTCTGGGGAATTTAGGGTTGGGGGGTCCAATTCATTGTTTAGCCTAATTGATACAATCCCAGATGAAGTCAAACTTTATTTGTCCCTAATGATACATTGTTGGTGCAATACCTAAAGCACAAAAAATACAACATATCATATTTTTCTGTATAAAAGGAACACAGGAGACTTACAGTATAACCTGCGACCTCAAGGGAAATATTTAGTTACAATGCCAATATTCTACCCACTCTTTCCTGTACAGTCAAGTAAACTTGAAATACTTTTAAAGAAAAAAAACCTGACCTTGCTTTCCTACAGTTGCTTTTCATACATATGAATGTTAGTGATAACATTCATAATATTCTGTTTCTTTTTTTGTTTTCATAAACGTGCTTATGTGCGAAAATTGTCATCCTACAACTCCAATCAATAATATTGATGCTGTCGTTCTGTTCCAGAAATTAAAATCCATCATCAGATATTGCCTGGAAGAAGCAGAGAAGCTCAGAATGGCGTCAGTGTCTTTCCCAGCGATTGGCACTGGTAACATGGGTTTCCCTAAATCTCTGGTGGCCAGAGCCCTGCTGGAGGAGGTTCACATCTACAGCCAGAGGAGAACACCCCAGTATCTGAGGGAGGTGGCTGTGGTACTGCACCCTAGTGACACAGCGACTGTGGAAGTGAGTTCCTACATTTCATCTCAATTCAGTTCATCTTTAAGTCTAGTTTATGCTTTGTCAATATTTTCTTGACACTTAACCCATTAAGACCTGAGGCCGATTCTACAAATGCCTTCTAGATCAGTAGTTCTCACACTTTAAGATTTTAAAAAAGAAATTAAAAAATAGCAGATATACGAGCTCACAGCTTGTATATCTGTACAATGTACAGATATACAATTGTATACTTGTATACAATTATATAATACAATATAATATATTGTACAATATATAATTATATTGTACATACAATATAATACTTGAATGTACATCTGCAATTTTTTGAATAGCCAACGCTAAAATCTAAAAGGACACAGATGCTTTCCCGGTTTTAACGGGTTTAGCCTTTAGTTCAACTTGAGTCAAAGAAAGTTTGTTTCAAGTATTTTTTTGTGTATAGCCCTTAATCACTGTTAAAGTCTCAACAAGCTTCACTGGCCCAAATTTAACAAAGGAAACAAAATGACACACTGCCATTCATCCAAATTGATTCAACTCAACACAGATCAGTTTCATTCAATCATCGATTTAATACAAATTGATTCTAATAATTTGACTGTGCATTCATATTGCACAAGTATACACTGGCTGGACTAAAACTAAAATGCAGAGCTATGGAGACCTGTCCATCTAAAGGTAGAAATGACCATCCTCTTAGCATTGCCACCTTTCCAGAACGTGTCAGTTTTTATTATTATCCTGTTCTTGTTTGTCAGAGTTTTACCAGAGAGTTCAAAGGTCAGAAGCCGGGAAATCATCAGGGAGCACGTGCTTTTGAGCCATCATCACCCTCTAAATCTACTGTACAATCCCAGCAGACCACTGGTAAGATTTTCCACCTGAAAACATTTATTTTGATATCCCTTTCTATAGCTTTTCTTTCTCTATTGATGGGGAAAGTAAGGGTTTAGCACATTTTGGACCTACGTAGGACAGGTATGTGCCTAGAGGTGGAGGTCTAAACCACTCAGTATCTACAACCCACTCTACTATCTACTACACCTTGCGTTTGTCCTCCATTCACTCCATCACTGGAAGGTTTTCTTTGCATGTATGCATTTACTTCACTGGAACAATCGTAGTCTAACTGCCTTACATAAAGGCTCTTTGACACCAGTTGTTGATGGAAAAGAATTGCTACTCAATCCGTTTCTTCTTCTCAGCTGGTCAGGAGAATTGAACCTGGACCCTTATTTACCAAGCCTGACTCTCTTCTCGTGTGTGTGTGTGTGTGTGTGTGTGTGTGTGTGTGCGCGTGTGCGTGCGTGCGTGCGTGCATGCGTGGGTTTGTGTGCGCCAGCATCCTTTAGCCAAGTGCCATCCCCTTCTCTCGGTGTGTACCAGATGAAGATGGGTCAGCTAAACTTAGAAGTCTCATCGGGAGACATCACTAAGGACAACAGTGATGTTATCATCAACTCCTCCAATAAGGATTTTAACCTCAAAATGGGTGACTATGACCTTTAATCATTAAACTCTTTGGTGAGAGTTAGGGGGGTCACTATACAGTCTTCTACTCTAGTCAATATACCGTTGATTCATGGCGCTTATCAACAAATAAGGAATAGAGGAAAGTGAGTTTGTGTTGCACAATATTAGTTGCTTGTTTCTGTCAGGGTGTGAGACAGGAGTATAGGACCTAAGCGCTGAAACGACAAGGGTATTTAAATTCAAGGGTATTTAATAAGAAATAAACAGGATACACAAGGAAGCGAACTGGAAAACCTAACTATTATGGGAAACACTAAACTATCTGTTCCAGATCTGTAGATAGTAGATACAGATCTGGAACAGACAAACTCACAGATGACAAAAAGTTATAAACTGGCAATGAACACACTCAAACACAGGGCTTAGATAGACACAGGACTAGACATGGGTGAACTCAAAGGCAAATCAATACAGGGGGATTGGCTGGGGTACAACAGGACACTGGTGGAGAACATAACTTATTAAAGGGTAGATGAGACAAGACAGGCAACAGCTACAAGGAGAACAGGAAACACCGGGACGATACCACTATATAAGGTACAAGGAGACAGATCCTGATAGTTCAAAAGGTCAATATTGTGTCATTTTGATCTAGGTGTCTCCAAGGCCATTTTAGACAGCGCTGGATTTCAAGTGGAGTTGGAATGCTCAAGGCTTGGTATGTTTTCATTTGAGGATATTTCATTTTTATAATGTGAACCATAAAAGGGCTGCAGATTATCAGTAAATGAGGGCAAATAATTAAAAAGACACTGCTCTTGATGGACAAACTATAGACGTACATCCATATGTTTCAGCCACTGGAAATGCCATTGTAAAATTATACAATATATCTATCTATCTACAGTAAATCCATATAGATGCAGTATATAGATGTGTTTATCCTTAAATTATGTAGTATTTCTTCTGAAAATAGCTTCTGTTTATCATTGTGTTTGCCATTCACTTTCTGCCTTTCTGCAGTTAACTCTCCTAGTCACCAGTCATCATCCATGATACTGACATCAGCAGGATCTCTCCCTAGTCGACACATTCTCCATATCATAGGGCAGAAGGATCCTGCCATGGTCAAAGATGTGGTCTACGATGTGCTGAAGTTCTGTGAAGAACAGAAATTCACCTCTGTCGCCTTCCCTGCCCTTGGAACAGGTCTGTGTACTGCTCTACACTGTGTTAAGTTGGTGTGACATAATTATCACATTATGCATTACAATTATATAATACAGTATAACATACCCAGGCTTTATTTGACCTTGGTAAGGGGGGTGATAAAAGGAGAGGGGGATTAGCTTGTGCTGATTGGTCAACTGCTGTATAACCCCTAGGGCTGGTAAGGCAGCTGACCAATCAATGCAAGCTAAAGCCATATGTTGCCTAGGGGCTATACAGCAGTTGACCAATCACTACAACTAAGAGTTGTCTGTGGACGGCATAAATGTTATGTGTTTATGTAAAACAAGGGGTGTCAAACTCTTTTTTGGTTGCAGACTGGATTGGTCAGTATGCAACTTTGTATGGTCCGGATTTCTTTTTGTGTGTGCTTCCAGTGCTGAAAGGCACAAATTCTATCATACTTGTATTCGGTTACAGTGCACAACACTTCTTAGGCTACTGACCTCAGGTCTAGGACTAAACAGGAATGTGTACACTATATTACTTTATTTTCATTTTATACTGTGTCAGGCATGTACTGGCGTTTTCTGCCTGCACTGTCCAAGCATCCAACCGCCTTTCAGCACATCTATGGTACACACTGCGTTGTATGACAGAGGGAGGTTTACACATGCCACTTATATAAACAGAAGCCTGATGAACTATAAATGTATTGAATTTTTTAGGGGGTACTAGATTACACTATTGATTTTGCATTAAGAATAGGTACATTCTGAGACGCTTTGTCAGCATAATACCTTCCCATGTGTTTTCCAACACATGTAACTTTTAACCACACCAAAGAACAAATTAAGATGAGAAAATACATTATTTTAAGTACACTTTAAGATTAAATTCTATCATAATATGCAGGTTTCATGAATGAGGTTGAATATGTGAGCATTGCTGCTCCATTCATTAACGCTCTCCACATCTTGTTTAGTGGCGGTTTGTGGCCTCATATGTAGCAGTTGGTGACACCAATTTTGAGAGTCAAGTTGGCCACAGCCAACCTTGAAAGCAGTGGGGGAATGACGTGCCCATGGCTTCTCAACATGCGTGCCTACTAGATTCACCAATTTTCCAGCAAGGTCCCTGATTCTCTCTGTGTGTTCAGTGCCTGTTCATCAGTCATCCATATTTGTTAGTCTGTCCATTCATCTGTATGTCTTTATCAGGTCAGGGAGGTGCCACTCCCACGGTTGTGGCAGATGCCATGATAGATGCTGTGGTGGAGTTTGTGAGCAAGAAGCACCAGCGTTGTGTCCACAATGTGAAGATCCTGGTGTTCCAGACAGCCATGATGAAGGAATTCCACAACAGCATGAGGAGGAGAGAAGGTCAGGGTGTAGAGGAGAAGAACGTCTTAACCAAGCTCGTGGGTATGTCACACAAGATGGGTTATTACTGCGAGGCTCGTCTATTAAGTCACTTTCACAGTTGCACTGTATTATGTAACACAACATTCCGGCTCAGTAGGATCGGACATGAATTTACATTTAGCGAGTGGACTTGTTGATGACGCTTCTATTTTCGAGGAGAGAAGAGCCTCCCCTCCTCCCGAGGTGTTTGGAGAGAGAGAGAAGTTGATTGAAAACCAATTTATTCATTCTGCTTTTTATTAGCGTTTGAGTTGGAAATATTCACTGATCAAACTTCCATGATCAATTGCTCATAATCGAAACAAAAAACAAACATCTCTTAATTAATAGACAACAAGCTACATCTGCGCTTTGCTATTTGATCCTTGCATCTCCCTCAGGCTGTACCTGTGTTATATTTAAGTGGGAGTAGCTAATGTGTGCGTCTACTACCCAAACTCCGGCCCTCACCTTATCAAATAGTCTAGTTACCGTCAGGTGTGAACGCATCTGAAACTGACATTCTCCTGTTACATACTACATGTGTGAAAGGCGAACACCGGACAATGTCCCGATCTGATTCCCGGACATTTTCCAGTGTTCATTTGAGAAAGGGGCTTTAGAGAGGTCTGTGTGCCTGTGTTTATAGAGCTAATCTTGCAAACCACTGGACTGATCGCCAACACAACAATGTGTTCTGCTTAAATTTCTCTTATGTCAGATAAATTTACTTCATTCTTTCGGGGACCCAATGAGGACAGTGAGCGTCCCACCAGCAACAGCTTGACATTGGAACGACGGGGGTTTGAGCCTGCAGTATTTCACCTGTGTGCCGAAAGCTCCCAGGTAAAAAACACTCCAGCCTGCATAGACTTGCAAACCATTTAGCAACAGATTGCGGTGGTACTGGGCGGCTCCTGCTTGTGAGTGTGAAGCAGGACCCCAGCTGACCTCCCGTGATTTAATATGAATATCCTAACCCCCACCTGTAGGCTCTGAGCTTGGCTAAGAAGAAGATTGAGGAGCTGATAGTGGCTGAGCAGACCAAGAGTACCATCACTGACCGCTTTATAAGTCATCTATCAAAAGGGGATATGGACCAGCTCAGTGCCCTGCAGAGGAAGTTGACCGTCAGTATCCATCTGGAGAAGGTGCAGGGCAAGGAAGAGGAGGCCTGCATTCACCTTGAGGGGCTTACCAGAGACGTCCATTCAGCAGAGTCAGATATAAAGTCAGACCAACACTTACCTATTTAACCCCTTTAGCCCCTGTTTTTTTTAAAGGTTTTTGAAAGAATATGAACTTTTTTGCCTATAGTGACATTGGCAAAAACGGTTAATGTGACCGACTGACCCTCCACAGTTTAGAAATCCTTAGTTAGATCCGTGTGTGTGTGTGTGTGTGTGTGTGTGTGTGTGTGTGTGTGTGTGTGTGTGTGTGTGTGTGTGTGTGTGTGTGCGCGCGTGTGCGTGCGTGCGTGGAAACAAGAAAAGAGAAAAAAAGGAAATGCATGAAGCAGTCACTGTATTTCCTTTCCTTTTCCCCCCTAACCAACATGTCATCACTAAGAATGGACCATTTGGCTTAAACATCCAAAGCAATAGAGGATATATTCTAAGTAATTTATTCTCAGGTCCTAAGAACTGGTGTAAACACTGCCTACTGTTGTATGATCTGTGTAATATTATGCACATACTAAATTGTACTCCAATACAATCTCCAAATCACACTGGGATTATGCTTTTTCTCAGAATTTATCTTGAAGTTTTGTGAAATAAAATTTGTATTTTTTTGTGAAATGTCCTTTTAAATTGAGTTTGTTGGCCATTTTATCAGGGACCTGATCCGGAATGCAGAGAGGACAGACAATCACAGACAGAAAGCCCTCCTGACAAGTGGACTGGTTCAGTGGCAATACCAAGACCAGCTGACTGGGCCAACACCCTTTGGCATATTTACCAACTATGACCTTGAGGAGGCACTAGGGAGCAAGCAAAGCGTGAACATAAAAATCAACAACCAAGACTATACTGCTGATGTGCAGCTAAAGAAAGCAACTCAAACCCAAGGACAGGGATGCATTGAATTAATCCGAAAAGAGAAGAAAGGTAAGTAGATATAATATTTAATTAAATAATTTTAATTGTGTAATGTTTAACAATTGTTTAATCCGAGAGCACAAAAAAACTCTGGGGCAAAAAAAAATAAAACTACTACTAAAAAACTACAACACACAGAATGACCATGTTATTGACTTAGTAATTTGTGGGACACCTTTTTGTATCTAATTGTACAGTCCTTATGTAGAATGAGCTGTCCAGGACTTCATGAATAATATTCCAATTCTTGTTAAACATGTACATTCAAATTCTAAACTCTCCTTATATAAACTATGGAACACTTTTGCAGATGAGATCGCTCTGCCTGCAAATTGGGAAGACACGAAAGGCTCACTTACTGTTCGTGTAAGACGGGGGTCCAAAGAATACAGCGATGTGGAGAGTAAATGCACTAAGACTGGACTCATCATGACAATCAGCAAAGTATGTTCACATCTTACTCATTAAATCATATAAACTGTGTTATTACCATACTCACACAAATGCAACATGTGTGCAAAATATGTTAAACTATTGCCTGAACCCATCAGGCAAGCATGTGTGCATGCATGTAAGAATTATTCATTGAGACGATTTCTAGGTAAATTACACTATACTACAGTACATTATGACCTCTTGGTCTCTAGGATAGCCTGGAAAATGTATGCTATTGAGACCTGATTAAGAAAAGAATCAGGTCCATACCAGGTCATTTGTGCAAGTAAACCGTGTTCCCAATCTTTTTTTGGGCCAGCCCCCCTCTATCCAGGTCCCTCACCGTCCCCCACACCTAATTAAAATTCAGGATATGTTTCTGGCTGCACAGAAAATATATGTGTATTCATTATTCTGTGTTAGTAATAATTAATAAAACATCTAATTGACTGTCAAATAATAGATTTTACTTTAAACTGTTTACATTAGACTGTCATGGAACATGATTGTTAGCCTACTTCCTCGGGAGAAAAGAAGAAAAAAACACCTGTAAATAAATTAGAAGCAGAATTGTATATCCATAAAATAGGACAGGGATGTCATTTTATTATCATTATTTACTGTTTATCAACAGCTACTATCTAGCTATGCAAAAAAAACAACTTTCAAAACGATTACTTTCAGCACTCCTTGATGTTCTCTGAATGCTCACTGGGTGTTTGACCACACCCATTGAGGAACACTAATATTAACAAAGCCATTGTGTTGGCAGATTGAACGTGTCCAAAACGAGACACTGTGGCAGAGCTACCAACTGATGAAGAAGCGGCTAGAGGAGAAGAACCGACATAAGAACAATGAGATGCTGCTCTTCCATGGAACCGCCTCCACCTCCATTGATCGCATCAACTCTCATGGCTTCAGCCGCAGCTACGCAGGGACAAACGGTAAACAAAAAATTCTGTACTTTCTTCACAGGGACAGTTGTTGGTTCAACATCTGGATTAAAGGAGAATCCCTCCTGGCCAAGGGAGATATTAGGCTTCTGGGCTACAGGCAAGGCTACTTTGAAACACTAGCAGGTCAGATAGACCTTTTTCACAGCAGCCATATTGACATTAAAAGTATGATACACAGTACACAGGTGTCACCAATGATACAAATTTAGGTTCAGTTCTATTTAGTGTAGCAGAGATTTTGCAGTGGGCCAGCAGGCACAATAGCAGCATTCTAAGTCTGTTTGACCTGAATGGAATGCAACCTTAATTACCATTTTGTTTTTTATATATTTAATTAACACAGCATCACTTATTCTAGTGCGATGTATGGAAATGTTCCTTTATCATCTCTTACTTCGTTTTTTAGTTTTTTTTTAATTTCACATTAAAATGTCCAAATGAATTACCTTCATAATTGCTAGTTAATGGTTGACATTTTTATAATAGCACACTACATAAGTATTTCTCCAGGTGCAATGTAGGACAATGTGTAAGTGCACTTCGTTTTTATATTTATAATGATATAAATTACATAAATAATTTAAAATAAATTGATGGTACTTTTTTATTATTTCTGCAGGTGCAATGTATGGCAATGGCTCTTACTTCGCAATGGACCCCTGTTACTCAGCACATAACTATGCCACGCTTAGCATCACTGGGGAGCGTCGCATGTACCTAGCCAGGGTTCTGGTTGGAGACGTCACACAAGGAGCACGTGGCATGAAAGCACCTCCTCAAAAGGGCTATAGGAGCACTGCAGACCTTTATGACAGTGTCACCGACAATCCAGCCACGCCAACAATGTTTGTTGTTTTCAATGATATGCAAGCATACCCAGAGTATCTTATCACATTTAAATGAATCCCAGTGGTTTTAAGCGTACTTAGGTGCAAGTGTTTGATGTTCTAGGTCTGGCTACTGTTTCAGACCTACACTTACATTTTTATTTTTATTTGAAGAAGAGTACTCAGTCTAATCTATCTTGTATATTTTCTTTATTAAGAAGGATAGTAGACATGCTGAAAGAGAGGGAGTTTGGGAGACTAAATAAGGTTTCAACAGGACACTGGACCCCACATGTGATTGAATAACCCCACACACACAACTTTACGTTTGTTTGTTTTAGTGTGGGTTGTCACGATTGATTACTATTTACTACTCGGCCTGTAATTGTTTCTGTTAGATGTAAACAGTATTTTTGATAATATTTTACTTGTTTTGATGCATCAGTGGCCCTTTTTTATGTGGCAGCCACTGCTAATTGAAAATACTGCAGGAAAAACTGTCTAATTTGTGATTGAAATATATATCGATATTAAGGAGAATCGAGTAACGTTACGTTTGTCTACTGTTACACTTGAGGGGAAATATTTCGGAATAAAAAACAGCATTTTTCACAGGAACCATCCAGCTCTTTTATCTGCATGCTACAGTATGACTCTAGCTTGTCATAACCATCCGTTTTATGGAAGGCCCAATGTTGAAACTCAGGTTCTATCATGTTATATGTCCATCTTGAAGAAACATCCACAGGAACACTAGAACATTAACATTCAATTCAAGATGTTGATGTTGATTAATAACATTTTCATTTTTGCAATATAAAGCAATCGCCTTCAACCTAAGTGTAAGTGACAGCTACTTATATAAATAAACTAATATCAAACTTCATACAGGCGGGGTGGGGTTAAATGAAATCCAAACTCAAGTAAAGCATTAGTCCGATTTTTCTCCCTTTTTTTTAGATCAATCATAAATTCTATACACACCGAACATCGACTACCACGCTGTAAAGATGAAAAACAGTGAGAGTTGTCTGCCTCGTACAATCCAGTACAATTCTCTGACTTGTCTCTGACTTGACGTGTCATTGTGTCCTGTAAACCTGAGTGCATTACCCCAATATGGCATCTTTTGATTAGCAACTCAGAATACTTGTCCTCAGATGGTAGAATCCATGGGTGCTTTTGTCCATATTCCCAGTTTGTTCTCTGAAGCCGGCCTCCCACACGCATGAGGTTATTTTCATCCAAAAAGGGTTTCAAAGAAAGCACTTTAGATTTTCTGTCCAATTCTTTTCCATTTTGTAAGTCTCTGATTTCTTTTGAGTAACCTTTGTTTTGCGTCAATCCACAGTATTATTTAGATAACTAAATTCAAAGTGATTTACACAGAATATTAAGAGCATTAAGTCACATTATAAAACATGTTTGTAAATAAGATGGTTCTGTATACTGTAGTTTGTAGGCAAGGTCTCTAAATATAAGACAAATGAGAGACAGAGGTTAGATTTTCTTTAACAATAAGTCATAATCCCAAGAAAACCAAGGCACACTGCTTTGCTAAAATGTTAAAGTTTTTATCAAATTGACTTTCTGGCATCAGTCCCTGAAGAAGACTGAGTTTAATGAGGGAGTGCATTTTTAACATCGGTGTTTACCATTGAACTACTGTATACAGAGCCACATGTGCCCCAATCCACCCCCACATGCGTGCACGCACGCGCACACTCACACTCACACTCACACTTGAACAAAGATGCCATCCTTCCCTGCCAGTTGGATCATTGACCACACAGCTGGCATCAAGGCCAGTGTCTCAATATGCAACAATTAACGAAAAGAAAAGAAAAAAAAGATACTATCAATCAAATAGCCCTTCTAATCATTCCGAATTGTTAAGACAGAGTGATAGTCGTGTGTGTTACGGCTGTCATGCCCTATGGAGAAGCTAAATTAGACAGATGATTGCAGAGGTTCTTATCCTACTTCTAATGGGCAGGAGACAGCTGGAGGCAGATGAAACTCTGACACTGTACATCAATGTCAGTTCATGCTTGATGTATAATAGTCTGTCGTGTGTCGATGTACACACAGTATTTATTTGCCCTGGGTGACAATATAATCTATATCTAGACTATAATAATCAGCTTTCATCACTAGGGATGCATTCAGCTAACCAAAGAAATAGACCCTTCTTTTCAGCTGAAGTTTTTTAACACAACCAAATGTTGCATGTCAATGTTTCCAGATGCAGATCATGTCGACTCAATACTAGATTGTTTAATTTTGAAGTACATTATAACCAAGGACACACGGAGTCAGCAGCAGCAGGTTTCGCACCGCTCGGTGCGCCCGAGCGAGGAACTGGCCGGACAGGTGCCTCGCTCGGGCGCACTTCTTGGGGCTCAAGCCACAAGGTTCAAGGTTATTAGTGTCCCCGAGGGGCAATTTGGTTTGCAGCATATAGCATCAGTACAGTACAACAACATTAAAACAGACAGTAAAAAAAGTACAAAACAGAACAGTAAAACATCCATAGCCGGTTCATAGAGTTCACATTAGGTCATAAAGCGCAAAGTGTAAGGTGCTATTCAGTGCATTGTACATGGCCATTGAAAAAGAATACGTGGACAGCAAGGAGACTGCTAGGTGCACATATTAACTAAAGGCTATCTCCTCCTTGGCTTCTCCATGATCGAGTTCAGACTGCCGATAGAAATGGGAATAAAGGACAGTTTGTGCCTGTTTGTTGTGGCACTGGGGGTCCGCAAGCGACGTCCCGAAGGAAGGAGTTCGTACTTGGTGTTAAGTGGGTGAGCAGGATCTGAACGAATCGACTTGGCTTTTTTGAGCACTTGTCTGTTAAAGAGAAGTCCAAGGCTGTTCATGTTTGTACCAATTACCTTGGAGGCAACTTTCACAATTCTACCCAGGGAATTCTTGTCCTTGACACAGAGATTACCATACCAACAGATAATAGAAAAGGAAATGACAGATTCTATGTAGGCACTGTAAAACAGTTTCATCAGAGTTTTGTCGATATTGAACTTAGCCAATTTTCTCAGACAGTATAGGCGTTGCTGGCCTTTTTTATACATCATGTCCGTGTTGAGGTCAAATTTCAGTTTATCATCGATTATTGTACCCAGATATTTGTAATTTTTTACAATATCTACTGTCTCTCCGTTGGCCAGGCTCTTCCGGGGAGATTGTGGTGACAGTCTAAAGTCAATGCAAAGCTCCTTAGTTTTTGAGACATTCAGCTGTAAGAAAGCATTGTCACACGATGACAGGAAATCATCGAGCACTTGCCCATGGCCATTTTCTTCATTGCCAAGCAGGCTGACAATGACCGAGTCATCAGCGTACTTGACTATGAATGAATTATGGAAATGGCTAAGGCAGTCGTTGGTATATAGAATGTATAAAAAAAGCAGATAACACACCCCACGCCTCTATTAAAAAGACAAGATGCCAATGTATCTGCGGTTTGCAGAAATGTATAACGGCAATGTTTTATCTCTGGTGATTGGGTTGGTATAGAGTAGACCTAGGGCTACCAAAAGCAACTTTTGGCTCTTTTCGACTATAGGGTAACCTAGAACCTTCCGTAACCTGAAACGTTCCAGAACCTGTGAAGTTCTGTAATGGTTTCTTTATGTTCCCTTAAAGAAACATAGAGAAATGCGTATGAACCTCTAGTTTAAAAAAATGCCGATCTACGAGCTCACAACGCTTCGCAACGCACCGTGTTGTGAGCTTGCAGAACTGCTATTTTCACTATTTTAGAAATAAAAATGAATGTACAAGTTCTGAGTTCCCAAAACTCAGGGTTACCACCTCCTGAGCAGGGCCCAAATTAGGTTCTGAGAACCTAATTTGGACCGAAAAACAGCAGAAAGCAGAGCGGAAAATGGCAAACTTCGATCGATCACAATTAGGATGTGTTGAAATGTTAGAATGAATGACCAACTTGCAGACAACTCTTTTTCATAGTAATTTTATTCATATAAAAATCTAACATATTATTGTCAACAGAACATTTTGAAGAAGGTTTATTTTTTTTTACTCCAGTTGTAAAAGATCAATTGTGGGTCATAATAAATTAGTTGCAGATGTTTCTATGTTTCGCTGTTTTACAAGACAACAGTAACATTTATGCCAGGAGTCCCTCTGCTTCTTCAAGGGCTTGCTCCATTTCTGCAGCTTCCTGCGAAAACATGTCCCGCTCCTGCATCAAACTGAGCCGGGCTTCTGTCAAGTCCTTGATAGTCGTGTTGATTGCCTTGAGACACACAGGAAAACGAAAAGACAAGAAATAGCTGTCAATATGTTAATATTTCCTGTAATGTAATGTTGCTTCCATGCTTCCAAGTCCATGCATGCAATCCATGAAATTCAGCAAAAGAAATCCATGAAATGAATGCATGAAATAACCAGGGACATGTAAAAAAGAATTGCCTACTCTAAAATAAATCCAGCTAAAACTCTTAGTTACGCCAAAAATGTTCTTATGAAGCCGTCTTGTTCATAGAACAAAACATCAGACGCTTTCATTCCTAAAGTGTTGGGAAATTTACTGAACAAGATTTTATGTAATTCGACAACGACTCCTGTTCCCACATTAGGCTTGCCAATATGGAACATTGTCAGTGGATTTACAGCGTTCAGTGCAAGTGGAAAACGGGTAATACATTCTCACCTCCACTAACCCTTAAGTTAACTGCAGTAATGATGAACGACAATAAAGGCATAACTGGGATTATATTATAATGTTCTGTTTACCTTTAAGTGAGGAACTGAAATATATATATAATTATACTTTTATTGCAAGCTGTTCATATTACATTTCATCTTTGCATTACATATCGTTGCTGTCCGGCAGAAACCAGCTAACTCCATTTTTCCGCTTTTGCATTTTTTTTCCCATAAATCAGTGCTATTGAACACCCTTTACGTCTGTGTGTTGATAAAAAAATATTGAACCAATAAAAAGTATTAAAAAGCGCATCTGGCAAAACCAGCTAACTACATTGGATCCTCAAACTTTCTGCTAAACCAAGTCCACCCCCTTTTGACCTCCAACCTCATTGAGAGCTTGGAGGTCCATTTAGCTGTTCTTATCATCAATGATGAACAAAACCACAAGTCCGCTCCACTTTTTGTTTTGTCATTTCCTGAAAAATGGAGTTAATAGCTGGTTTCTGCCGGACAGCAGAGATATATAATATCTGAAAAAAACTGAAATATTAAGCGCATAAACATTTCTCTACAGTTGTGCTATGTAACACACTGAGAACATTCCATGTAACACTAGTTGAAATATTTATTATAATAATTTGAAAAGAAAACTGGTATAACTTATATGAAATGGAGAGTTCAAAAGTCTAATCAAATAGATTTACCTCCAGTTGAACACGCTGCGTTGACGCCATGTCCCCAAAAGTCTTCAACTCATTTAAAAGATCCTTGGACACATTCTGAAATCGAGGGTATGAAAGAGACATGAGGTGATGTTAGCTTTACTCCTTATACCTTACCTGCCACAACCTGTGTGTAAGGACGGTGTTAGCACATGGAACATACTGGAAAAGATTTGTTTTACAAGTGTGTGCTGTGAAAATGAAATCCTAGTGTCCTTTATGCTGCTCCTTGATACTCACTGTACGGTTTCCACATTGCTTTACCTTGTTTGTGTGTGTGTGTGTGTGTGTGTGTGTGTGATAATGTGCTGTAATTTGATGTTTAATATGGGACAGTACAAGTAAAAGCTTACTGTCTGAAGTTAAGGGCAAGCTAATTAAAATTGTGTTATCGTTGTATGTTTTGTCTGGTTGATGTAGTTTGAATTGTCTGTAAAAAATATATTTTGTCTTAATGTATGAAGTGTATTTTGTAACTTGCGGACCATCTTGTTTTCAAGGGGGTCCCCCTTGAAAAAAGATGGTTCATCTCAAGGGGTTATTCCCAATAAAGAATTTCAGACCAATAAAGTACGTACCTGTACTTCTCTCCTTTGATCTTCCTTTTGAGCATTTTCACCAACCGTCTCTCCTAGAACTGAACGAGCAAGAAAAACTTCAACCCGTGTAGAAAATCAGATGTGTGCTGGCAGTGGCACTGACGTCACTTATTGACTAAACATCTTGTTTTGAAGTAAGGGTACATATTCACCTGGATCAATTTTCGCAGCAATTAGGGCAACGTGGCAGTCGTTCAGTGATTTCTTCATGTCTGTATTCTCCTTTTCGAGCTCACTGAATTGCTGCTCCAGCTCATCAACCCGTTGCTGTAACACAAAAGACTTGGTGTTGTTCTTATAGAAACACAAATTGTAATGACAAAATCATGTCTGGTGCAACACACCTGGGGGGTGAAACCTTGCCCACAACAATAACTTTTGCTATGCAAGTTAATGATATGATATCTTGGTTGGTTGATTGATTATTTTCCGCTCCTAAGATATAACGATTATGTAATTTTGACCGTGCACTCACATATAGATAATGCAGTGCAGGAACACTCACGTCAAAGTAGATTTAACCATTATTGCAACAAATGGAATACATTTCAGCTTGGCGTTAAAGGCTCCGCTCTTGGAGATACTCCCTGAATTTTGTCCAAGCAGCATGCTAAGCAAAATCAGGGAATGTTAAGCAAAACACCCATAGGGATACAATATTCAAACAATATGCAATACATTGACATATTGACTGCAAGACAAGCAGAGATCTAAATGCAAAGCCGTATTTAAAGGAACCTCTTTGTTAAGCGTGAGCTCTGATTGGAGTATGAATGTGTGACTTAATGACCAGCAGAGCTGTGAATGGGGAATAGGAGGCTAGGCTGATGTTCACATCAGCTGACTGACAGCCGATTACAGCTGAGGCGTGCAAGACTTCCGTGTTCTGCATGAACTAACTCTATGCTTCATATACACAAACAAGAACGATCACAGCACCCTGAATGTTTTTGTTTGCATAGTATGTAATACAAAATTAATTGAAATCAGCTGACTGACAGCCGATTATAGCTGAGGCGTGCAAGACTTCTGTGTGCTGCATGAACTAACGCTATGCTTCATATACACAAACAAGAACGATCACAGTACATTGAAATGTTTTGTTTGCATAGCGTCATTAGCGTGTAACACAAAAATAATTGAAAAACATACTGTACCTAAGGAGCAAGAAAACTGCATGAAAAGGTCTGTGAGTCTATCATGTCTGGATGTCACATGAAAATCATGCAGCATAAACAGTACTTTTTTTGTGTCTGCTAAGTCAGTGGTTCTCAAAGTGGGGTCCAAATCTTTCTGGGGACCCCCGGGAACCCCCTCAAGGACCCCTGGGGGTCCCAAAAATGTTTTGTTCATATAGCTTTTTACACTTCAACTGTTCTTAAACAGCAGATTGTGAGCTTGAAGATGTAGATCAGCAGTTTTCAAAACAACTGAATAATTTGGGGAAATTGTGAATGCTTTTGGAACATTTTACACAAACCTTCTCTTATGGGGTCCCTGGAACAACATATTTTTCAGATGGGGGTCTGCAGCCAAATACAAATCAATTTGGGGGTCCTTGACAATGAAAATGTTTGAGAACCAATGTGATAAGTTGTGTTAGTAATACCTGCTCACTCAAAGTCTTATCTCCTACCTGTGTCTCTGAGAGGTTCTTCTGCAGGTCCTCATTGGTAGCCACCAAAAGCTGGTTCTGGTCCCTTAGCTCTGCCTGTTGACCATTTCTGGTCAAGGGTCTATCAAACAGTGCACAAGGAGAAAACAGAGCTTTAGCTGCAGTGGTTGACAAACAACTACACAGGTTGTGGCTACTGATAATTAAATTAATATTTTTCGCGTTAAAGACCTACATCAATCACGACTCAGAGGAATGTACTTCAACTATATACTAATACTTTGTTTATTTTAGCTTTTACATCAAACGCATTGACTGAGATAGAAATATTTGATTTTTCAAGGTCTTTGTCTATATTAACGTATTGGTGACCACATGATTCAGAGTAACTAAGAGCCCATTGTAAAACCATGAGTTAAAAAGCTGTGTACATGTCCTGTCATGAACAGTATTTTCTGATAGCAACCCATTAGGTATTCTATCATATCCATTACAATTTCACCTGTAAGGTTTGACAAGTCAAAAACAAACACTGACATAAATGTGTGACTTACACCCCTTTGTGAACCTTGGCAGCCACATTCTTTCTGCAAGACAGCAATGTGGGAATAATATTATTAATAAACTTTATTTGTACAGTATAACACCGTTCATACAAACCATGCAGCTCAAAAGTGAGAGAGAGAGATTACGTGTGAAAGAGCAAACAACAAAGCTGTTTAAAATGTTCCACGGTAATGGAATAACAGATTAAGGCTGTTTCTGAAAACAGTACAACTGTACACCAAACATTACGGAGCTTTGAATAAGTCCAGAAAAGGTGTGAAAGAGTACCGTCAGGACCTTTATACCTGTTGCACAAAAGCGACAGATCAGGAAAGATTCTGTGCAGTTTAGATTGTAGTCTATGCATTACATTGTAATGAATCAGTTGAAGCCTAGCATTAACAGCAGAGTTTTCTGTCCTGCTAGTACACTGTCCCAGATATCATCAATCTCAATATCTAGTTCTTCTTCCCAAGATTGTTTTGTTCTCAAAGTGGCCGGTTTCTATAAACTTCACTTGAGAAGATCCCCACAAAGGCAGCTAAGACTACATTTCTTGATTCATCAGGCAGTGATTTGAATGACATTGTTTTGCAGCAAATATCAATAATCAAATACTAATAATAATAGAATTGTGTTTTAAACAGTGAAAATATAGATTGTAAATTGTTTGAATAGAGATCTTCATAGTAACTAATACCTTTCTGGCTCCACTCTCTAAAGGCAAATAAAATACATTTTATTATCAACCCTAGCCCTAGAATGGCTGTGATATTTCATACATTTCATCTATTATAGAGACAACCCTTGTAGTGCTGCGTGTGTACTCACCCGTTAATTAACGGCTGCGACTTGGGGTCAGCTGTTGTCACCTAGTTTCATATCCATTTTAAACTTGCGGCAGATAACGTGTTTAGTTGTAAAATATCTCCACTATTCACATTTTCTGTAGGTGTAGGTGATGGGTCCGCATTCACAGTAGCACTAAACACAATGTAAAATTTTGAGTAAAAGTGGAGATATTTGACTAAATACACGTTTTCTGCCAAAACGTTCAACTGGATAGGAAACTATATGACAAGAGCTGCTGACCTCAAGTCACAGCAATTAAATTATTGGCCGAATAAATGTTAGAGGTTAAGTACATATATTATGTATTGCTATTTTTTTTTTTTTTTTACTTTTTTGTATCCATATTTGTATTCTATAAATGTTGAGGAAGCTTGGAGAGTAATCTCACTGCCTGCAGTGTTGCTACTGTAGCTGCATAGAAAAACAACCTTGATTCAAATGAAACCGCATTATGTGCAACTTCACAACATTGAATTACATACAGGTCAGGTAGGGGACAAAATTTGTTCGCTGCCAGCCTTGAATGTGAATTGAAATATCACCATTGGGAGAACAGAAGAAAAGTGTCACAGATGGACATTGAGATTGGTTAACTTACCTTGCTATGTTATCCTTTTTTGGTTTAAGGATACCATCTGCAAGGTGTGCAGCTAGAAGACAGACAGAATATGGCTAATCAGAGATTTACATTTATTGATGCAAGGAGTGTTTGGTCGTGTGGTTACACAACTCTGACAAAATATAAAAGTTTGAGCTTACATGGTGCAGCTTTGGGGATCTTTGTTGCCATCTTTGATTAATTCAAGGCGAGGATTAACCACACCTGCAGAGAAATAGTATTTTGATGATTATTGTATTCCAGTAGTTATCATTCACAGTGCTCTGATTTTAGCATCAAGTGTGACTGAATAGAAATGAGGTGTTAGTATTCAACATAAAGCTATTGTGTCACCACTTCATTAAAGATTATAACCCATGTAAAGTTCTGTTCCTCTTGGTGATATACCTGATCATGGCATAAAATCAATCTTTACATTTATAACCGTATCTTTGCTAATTAACTAAAGACATGTCTTTATTCAACTTTTTCCTTCTTATTTTTTTTACACATCACATTATTGTGACTATTGATCAATTGATGCTATTCAATGTTTAGTAGGCATAGATGTGCATTTCTTTCCTAGCCCCATATAGTACCTCTCCCTCCGCTATGTAGCTCCGAGATGAGGTCCTATATCGTTCTCTGCCGTTCGGCTGAAAAATGTCCGCACATTTGCCACTTTACATGTTTCTTACCCCTTTCTGCACATCCGATCCAAAAAGTGAAAGTATTCTGAAATGATCATAGATGTTTGAAATTTTAACTCACCATAAAATCTAACAAACGAGTTGAAAAAAGCACTTTATTCGCCTCTCTCCTCAGCCGGTTCAATAATATTATGCATTAGAAGATGCAATTCAACATTTGACCAGTAGGGGAATCAGTAATGTTATCTCTATGGGCGCAACTCTTGCGCAATGTCTTAAAAACATGTAACTGGCGGAGGAGAGAGGCGAATAAAGTGCTTTTTTCAACTCGTTTGTTAGATTTTATGGTGAGTTAAAATTTCAAACATCTGTGATCATTTCAGAATACCTTTACTTTTTGGATACGATGTGCAGAAAGGGGTAAGAAACATGTAAAGTGGCAAATGTGCGGACATTTTTCAGCCGAACGGTAGAGAACGATATGGAACCTCATCTCGGAGCTATACAGCGGAGGGTGAGGTTCCGATTGGAGCTAATTTCTTTCCCTACACCAAGTTTTCTCACTGGTGCATCATTTTGGATTAAATCTTATTGGGTGGATATTTACTAAATGTCCCCAATTGTTTTGTTATAATTTTGTAGGTTGGAGCATTAAAAAAAATACTTGACATATCAGTATTTTGTTTGCATCTAGTAATTCTACAGGACTGTTATCACTGTGATCAAGCCTGTGTATGTCTTCCTGGTTCCCTCTAACCAAAGTGGCTGATATATTTCAAAATCCAATAGACATTTTTTTGTAAATATACAATATATATTTACCAGCTTAATAGTATTTGTTTAACCTATCACCATATTAACCTATTTTAAGCACCTCTTCCAGCGCCCATGCACTAAACACTCTGTACTAAAATGCTATACTTAAGTAAAAGTATCAATACTGCAAAGTAGAAATACTCTGTTAGAAGTATAAGGCCCGGAATTAAAAAAGTACTTCAGTAAAAGTACACAAGTATTGGTATGGTATTATTCTAGTGCTAGCAGTAGCTCCAATCGGAACCTCTCCCTCCGCTGTATAGGAGCTACATAGCGGGGGAGAGGTTCTAAATGGGGCAAGGGCTAGCAGTAGCCTAGATGCGAAAAGGTCTACAGAGGTACAGTACTACAGTCACTTGTCTCACTATCAGTTGCTAATAACACTATCATTTGTTCAACATTATCTAAAGTGACTTCTTCAACAACGCTCTTACCTAAACGCAGTGGTTTGGTTTGAAGAGAGGCTGAATGACCAAAACAACAAGACAGTCCGAGGAGGATTTGAAAAAGTGCCGCTGCCACTGTTGCCAGATCTTGTGAGAGAAACAAGCAACCAGGACTAGGTGGAAAGACTGCGAGGTTAATGAAAACAAGCCCAAAAGAAGCGACAACGACAAGGCTACATGAGCGCTTTAAAATCTACTTGAAAATAGCCGATCTACAAGCGCACAACGCGTCGCTATGCGAGTGTTGTGAGCTTGTAGATCGGCTATTTTCGGGGAAAAAATGACACATTTAGCATATTTTATGAAACATTTTAACAACAAAAATGGAAGGATCCCTGGCACAAAATAAATTTAGAAGGGGGGTCCACTCCAAATTCATGTGCATTTTGGAGTCCTTGAAAAGGATAGGTTAATATGGTGATAGGTTTGTTTGAGAAACACGTTTAAACATTGGGAAACAAGCCCAAAGTCGCTTGTAATAAGCGGACATGGCAACACTTGCTGTGGTACGCCGAAATGTGTGACCCATTTGTTTTACGTCGCTACTGTAACCTCGTAGTGCGCATGCGCGACGGCTATAAAATCAGGAGAGAAGGAGTGCGCATGTGTTTGACGGAGTGAGGCGGAGGGTTCAAAACAAACAACGGTAATTTATGTGCTTCACCTGAGCTCTGTCATGTTTTTAGCTGTGTGTCCATTAGCCCTGAAACATGACTGTCCCATGGCTATGTGTGTCCATCAATCGGTGGGCTTGGAATTGTTTTATATGGGACCGCCGTGTATTAAAAACGCTTTGGTGGGGACACACACACGGCTTGGCGTCAGTAGTGGAAAAAGTACTGCATTGTTTTAGTCAAAGTATCAATGGTGCTATGTAGAAAAACTCTGTTACAAGTGAAAGTCCGGAATTCAAAATGTACTTGAGTAAAAGTACAAAAGTATTGGTATCAAAATATACCTAAGTACAAAAGTAAAAGTTCTCATTGTGCTAGCCATGGTTCATGACAGTCATGTTTCAGGGCTATCATCATTGTCCATAATGTCCCATTTGACAAGTTCAAAATGTATTAAAAAATCATTTGAAAATATGCCAGATAGCATAGGGTCCAGAGCATCAGTGAGTTCTCCCTAACGCCCTGCCAGGCGCTTGGCTCTGCTAGACATAGAATTCCACTGCGCTGCAAGGGCTCCAACTGTAGTAAAAGACAAGTAAACAAAACGAATTCGCTACTCACCCAAACAAAGGCTGTTTTGTGTTTAAAGTCTGTTCTCCAGGGTGGGAACCCTGGAGAACAGAGCACCCTACATTCTCTGTATAATACACTTTTTGGGCAGAAAATAAAATGTATCCGCGAGACGGAAATTCTTTTTATTTACTCCACTGCGCCCTCTATAGATGTGGTCAATATAAATTACCATTGACCATATCTGTGTAGTATAGCAGTGGAGTAAATAAAATTACATACATTACGGACATTTTATTTTCTGCCTAAAAAGTGTTTTATACAGAGAAGGTGCGGGTGCTGAATATGCTGAGAGGCCTCCAACTATGGCTCCCAAACTATGGAATGAACTCCCCATTGCAATTAGATCTGCCATAATCTGAAGACTCACCTCAGCCCGTAGCACTTGCCCTAGCCTTGACGACCTTGCGGGATTATGCAAACGCTAAAATATAACTTAGATAGCATGTTATGTAGACAGATGCCATGTCATTGTTAACCTGGCATCCTATAGTGTGTATAGTTTCAATGTAGGCTGATGATAGGTTCTTGGTTTACGCATGTATTAGTTATTATTAGAGTATTGGTTTACTTATGTATTACTTTATTATTAGATTACTATTTTTATGCATTTGATGTGTTTATTAATTATGTGTATTATCTTGTGCCCTTGCTTACTGTAAGTGCTAAATGCCTTAACTGTAAACTGTAAAACATTCTTTGTTTTGGTGAGTAGTTTTGTTTATTTTTTACTACAGTTGGAGGAGCCCTCCAGGGCAGTACAATTCTTTGTCTGTAAGCAGGGCTGGGCGTTAGAGTGAACTCACTGATGCTCTGGACCCTCAGGGTTAGGGTCAGGTGTCATAAATGCTGCGCTGCAGAAGTCATGACAGATGACACGCAGTAAGAGATACTACGAATACAAATTTACTTAAATTAATGAATTCATAGAAAACGCATACAGTTACAGAAATGTACAAAACTATGATAACTAAGTCCAAACCTCAAATGAGACATGGCATTTAGGACCATTTTATTCATGTACTGACAGACACATCTAGAACGACGTATAGAACCGCTTTAAAAGTATTAATTTTCACAGCCCCAATCTTTACTTGTGCTGCACCATCCAGGCCCCATCCAGTAAAATCATAGTTCTGAGTAAACACTCATGGCATCATTAGCTACTTGACATTTCTGTAAACTTGGTTTTGTATAGCTTGACCACAAGTGGGCAGTGTAAAGTGTTGTGCAGTACACTCTAAATGGAGTGATCTTGAGCACATGCTGAACTTGCATGCGAGGAGGCTGTTTGCCTGTGCACACATCCTGCGGCTGCACTGTCTGTAAAGTCAGACCCCCAATCTACTCCTATTTAACTCTGACCCTGTACAAATGTCAAGACGGTGTAGCCTAGGCTGCCTAACCAAATGGACCCGGCGTAACCTTACAGGTCTATGTGTTCATTTTGTACAATGTCATATACAGGCCCGTTCTACCCAAACTATCATCGATCATCTAGCTGGGCACCCCCTGGAACCCCCTCAAGTTCCCCTGGGTGTCCCCAGACCCCACATTATGAGAACCAGTGACATGAGCATGTCTCTGATTATGATTTATATTACTGATTTCCTTAAGTGTTTTGACATGTAGATGCATTGATTTAACATGAGCATAACAGCCATTTATGCCAAAACTATTCACAGCAAATTAGACCAAAATGTTGCCTTCTTCAGCCTTACTGATCCATGTCAACTGTCAAGTGATTGGTTGGTAATATCAGGTTCTTCTCCGACTCCTTTTTGGTTTCCCTTCCCACAGTTGAAGATGGAGCCACATGATGAGGATGCTGCTGCGAGGGGCAATGTGTGAGTGGCAGGGTTGTGGTGTTTTGAAAAGGCATTTAATCTTTGGTATTATTAGTGCAATGTAGTATCACCACTTAATTAAAGATGGCCCACGTAAAGTTCCTGGGAGGGTGTTAATTTCCTATCATGCTTTGATCCACAATCTGGCCCAGGGGAAAAGGTTTAACGGTGCAGCAAGCGATATTTGTTTGTTAATATAAGTGCGCTTTATTCTGACGGTAATCATTACTATAGTGTTGTTCATTGCTCCAGCTCTTGTTGTGTAAACAGAAAAAAAACCTTTTCAGGTCAGGATACCAGTTTACCAAGTACAGTTGTAACTCAGGTCTGTGTTACTAAGACTGGAGGGTTTATGTGGTTCGATGTGATGTTTTCTTCAGTTACAGTGACACGGTTGGCCCAAAAAAGCCCAGGCGACGCCTGTCATCGGTCAGTGCTACATGTTGTGATGTCTATTAATTGTTCTTTTTTTCTAATCATAAAACCGACACATTTTATAATGAGCTTTTTTTTTTCTTCCAGATTTTAAAAACCCCAAGGGTCTCTGTCAAAGAGAGTGTGGCACTCCAGGTATAAAGGCTCTTTTGTTTTACATTTTGGTCTCTTTGGCTTTTATGACCAATTTACTCTCAATGGATCACTGACAATATTGGCATACAGTGCTTTTTCCATCAAATCACCAACAAATTGTCTTCTTTATTCAATCCAATCAAGCCTGTCCCTCATTCCATGTAAACCATAACTGTGGTACTCCTATACTTGAGTATGAACAACATGCATATGAGTGTTTCCCCTCTATGCATTAAGCAGTGGCTGGCCGCCACCCCTTAACTCTGGCCGCCACAGTATGATCTTTTTCAAAAAAGAAAAAAACTGCTTTTTAGAGTACTTACTCCACCACTGTCTTTTTTGTTATGTATGACAGTTTGTCTTTATGTCGGCGTGCGCACACACTGCATATTGTAGCCTATCTTATCGTATATTGTAAAACTGTTCCATTTATTATTTTATAAACATTTTAAAATGGTGAAAATAGCCGATCGGCTATTTTCACTACTTCTATGTGACACTTTTGTATGATAAAGTAGGGCATTCATTTACGGACAAACATAAAAAGTTAAAATATGGGGATAACAAGGTTTCTGTCCAATGAAAACGATACTCACGGTTTTAAAATGTTCTCTATTTAAAGGTGGAGGTCGCCAAAGCTGTGGACAAGAGGCTCTCAAGAAGAGTCAGTTTTGCCCCGGCCAATAATGTTCTTCTGTTTTCAGAGTGAGATTCTAGAACATATTCTTTCAGTGTTCATTTCCCAAGTTTTTGCCCCCCGCCCCCATCAAGACATTGTTAGTTGACATTCTTTCTCTTTTTGCATTTACAGTGATACTGAAGATGGAACTGCTGTCTGCAGTTCTCTACACACCCTATCAACAAGTAAGTGTTGTATGCAAGGGCTAATCAATGGGGAGCAGGTCATTATTGACAAATGCACCCCAACAGGGTGATTAGACCTGACATGAAGCAGAGGGGTCTCATCACACTGGAGGAGACAGATGATGTATAAATAATAAATTGTGGAATATCCTCTGTATCTTGTGTCCAGCTAATCTGCTGGATATTTTCTCGAAAAAACATCTGAACATGTAACATGACACAAACCGCTATGATTGTCCATGAAAGTAGACAAACAATTGAATCTGGAGTATTGATTTTATGTGTTGTAAAAAGTTCATATTTCTTTGTTGTTCTGCACATAATAGCTGACTGGGTCCGCATAATTAGATTTTAATTGAGATGAGTGATAGTGGTGCGTCTAAAAAGTAAGCTGACCTGCCCATCACTAACTTTACATTTCAGTTAACATTTTTTCAAATGTTTTTTCCCATTGCTGCAGCAGATAACTCTGATGGGAGGTAAGTTGATTTAACTGAGTCCTTTCTAAACTTTCTACATTTCGGATTGATTAACTGTGACCAGCTAAACTTAATGCAAACCTCCGAGAAACATTCATGTCAAGGTCCTGGAAATTGATAGGCATTTGGCCAAGGATCCCTATAATTTCAGGGACCTGCATAAGAAAAGATTTGTCAAGCACTTGTTTTTCTGCCGTAAAAAAAAAAACTGTATTTAAACTGTTCCTTGTTTTGCTGGGGATCCCCTGGAACCTCCAAGGACCCCTGGAGGTCCCCAGACCACACTTGAGAACCAGTGTTCTATAGGAAGAGTAATATTCAAGGTTTTGTTTTTATGCCTTAGGGTCCAGGTGGCCATCACTGATAAAGGAGCTCAACCCCTCACAGGTAAATTGCTTTTATAAATGTGTTTGCACATTTTGTCTGTCTTGCATTTAATACCGTGACATGTTATACTATTAAAAATCCTGCTTTTTATTTAGATATGGAAACCCCTCTACATGAAGCTCAACAAAGAACTAAGGTCAGCCTTATGTAAAATATCCATATTTGCTATGGAAGTAAATTTCATAACTATGAAGAAATTACCATACACTATGTATTAATTCAGTCCCACTCTTCAGTCTGCTATTACATTTTTCATAACCTATTCAGTTGTAAAAAAACACAACTTGGCCTAAGGCATTGAGTCCCACCTTTTCTGGATCACTGCCCAATTGAAAATCTTGGAAGTGTTCGCGGCCCACCCATCTGACCACTGATCACATGCTGCCGTGTTATGAAATGATGGGTGGGCCGCGTGCAATTTCAGAGCATGTTTATTTTAATCGATTCGATCGATTAACCAACATGGTATACTTAAATTCCTGTTTGACCCATTAAGACCAGGAAAGCATCTGTAATTTTAGATTTAACCATTATCTTAACTTTGGCTATTCAAAAATAGCAGGTATACAAACTCATGTCAAGTGCCCCAAATGTGAGCATGCATTTATTTATGCTGTCACTGTCTTCATCAGGAGATGTTCGGAGTCTACCAAGATCCCCAAGATGACTATGGAGAAAGGACAATGATGTTTGATGGAGATGGTGCTGAATATATGGATATGACCCACTGCCACACTGTTTTCATTGATGATGATGATTTGGAACCACATGCCGATTTTCCTGAATTTAACTTAAACATGCCTACTCGTAGAAATATGGATTTTACCTTCTCCATTTCAAATAGAGAAGCTGAGACTGTACCTCCTTTAAAAATATCCTCATCAGACCATGGCTTGCATCCAGATTCAGAATTTGAAAACGTCCTCGCTTATCCTGTGACCAAAGTGGTGCACAGTGCTGCAGCATCCCTGCAAGATCAGACCAGAGCTCAAGCAGCCGTTGATGATCCAACCTCCTTCCTCGCTAAGATCAGAATGAGAAGATCAGGTGTGGATAAGGAGAATCAGCGTCCAATCTTTACATCAACTATGATGGAGCAGAAACAAGGTCGAAGTAGTAACATTGAAAAATCCCCCTTAGCCAGCAATGTCTTTGAGTCTGACATGGAGTTCACAATGTCTCAAACTAGGGCAGGGCTGAGTGCTTCAAAAGATTACATCGGAATGGAAGGTGCAAGGCACGTTACTGCTGAATCTGATGACATCATGGATATAACAAAGAGCCAGACGGTTGCCATCGATGCCAAAATGTTTGATACAGTCCCTCTGCAGAACAAGAAACAAATGCGTCTGTCCATCAGGACGACTTCCAACACAACTTGCAATGAATTTGAAATGGACATGACAAGAAGCCAGACAGTTGCCATCAATGCTGAATCTGCTGACATGGACATGACAAGAAGCCAGACAGTTGCAATTGATGCAGAAAGAGTCTATCAGTATTCCATCAAAGACCGAAAGAGTCTGGCATCCATGGCCTTAATGACGCCTTCCAACACAACTTGCAATGAATTTGACATGGACATGACAAGAAGCCAGACGGTTGCCATTGATGCCGCAAGAGTCTATCCATATGCTGTCACAAAACGAAAGGGTCTGACCTTCATGACAGATTACAACAAAACTTGCAATGAATTTGACATGGACCTGACAAGAAGCCAGACGGTTGCCATCAATGCTGAATTTGCTGACATGAACATGACAAGAAACCAGACGGTTGTCTTTCAAGCTGAATCTGCTGATATGGACATGACAAGAAACCAGACGGTTGCCATGATAGCTGAACCGGACGACATGGACATGACACGATGCCAGACAGTTTCCATTGATGCTGAAAAAGTCTATCCATATCCCATCAAAGACCGAAAGAGTCTGGCATTCATGGCCTTAATGACCCCTTCCAGCAAAACTTGCAATGAATTTGACCTGGACATGACAAGAAGCCAGACAGTTGCCATCAATGCTGAATCTGCTCACATGGACATGACACGATGCCAGACAGTTGCCATCAATGCTGAATCTGCTGACATGGACATGACACGATGCCACACAGTTGCCATTGATGCTGAAAAAATATATCCATATCCCATCAAAACCCGAAAGAGTCTGACCTTCATAACGGCTTCCCAACCAGCTGATGATGCCTCGAACGACGGTCGTTGCATGCATCATATGACTAAAGAAATGGCGACATTGAACAGAACAGAAGATGATTCTGATGACATGGAGTTAACATGTCAAACTGGGGTTGTCGAAGCAAAACACCTTGACACTTTATCCTCCACAGAAATTGCCTCTCAGAATATTTCCCATTTCCCCCAAAGGAACAAAACCTCGGCTGAAGAAACTAAGAAGACGGGTCACATGTTTTATTTGGACGATATGGAGCAGAACTGAAGTCAGACAAATGCTGTTGTCGCTGAAACCACAACAATGGGGAAACGTGCTCCTCCCACTAATCGGGCAGAATGTGTTGAAATGATTAATCAATTTGGGAACCAAGGCCTCAGTCATGTCACTTTCATGCCTCTTGAGCTGGATATGACAAGAAGCCAAAATGTTGCTATTGACTCAACAATTGACTATTGTCCATACACATGCACTGCAGATCATGTGACTGAGAAAAGTGGTAACCTTGACTGCCCTCAGACGAGCGTGCCATCTGCGCACCTTTCAAGAGACAAACGCAGCAGTCGAGCGCAGGTTTTAGCATTACTTACTTTAGACTACAAGAATAACACTCTAGATCGACCTACAGAACTAAGAGACAAAGAAGTGGCAAATATCTCATTGTCTGCCAGTGTGTTGATGGAAGAAGGTTGTGAAATGGCCTGGACCAAATCCCAGACGATGCCATTTGAACAGGTGGATGTAACCTGTCATGGAAGAGAAACGGTTACAATTCCACATTCTCTTGAGTCGGAGGAAATGCACCAGAGTACAGATCCTGACCTGAGTCAAGAAAATGCCTCTTCAGCACACGGATCAGAAAGCTCAGCCGCTTCTGGTCCCGCACTACACACAGTTGAGCGATGTTCATCAGATGCCAAGACCAAACCACTGACTTTAATAGACCTGCTGTCCAAGTTAAAGCGTGTAAGCCTTAGCCTTAAGAATGAGCCCAGTAAAATGTTGACCATGGCCAGCAGCACTACACCTGTATCTCATTTGGAGCAGGCCTTGGATACAAACGCCACAGAGCGCATATCACTGCCCGTTGTGGAACCTGATTCTGAAGCTGCACAGAATGACAGGTATGCCTGTCACAATTGTTATATCACCTCATTAATAATTTATTTTGTAGAATCGTTTCCATTCATCTCATTGGCAGAGCATTTTTATTTATACTATGTTCAAAGCCAAAAACAAAAATATTGTTCATGGTGGTTTTGCAGGGCCACTGACGGGGAAGACGAAGTGCAGTGTGAGCGTTTCCCTCCAGAGGAACGGTCCGCTGTAACGGCTCCTCTGAACCTGAAGAGTAAACGTCTCACATCCAGGCTGTCCATGGGCTGCTTCACGCCCAAACTGCCACAGAGAAACAAGCCATCACAAACCAACCGGCTGGAATCTTGCACTACAAGACAAACCAGCTCTCAGGCCACCAAGGACACCTATCAGCTGAGCAGCGACGTGCTGATGCAGGTAGGGTTGCGACTAACGCTGTTTTCTTAGCCATTATTCCTATAGATTATAATTACCACTTTTTTGATTAAAGGAAATAATCGAGGAAAGTTACATGGTGCAGCTTGGTGCAGCCAAGTCATTTTATAGTGAAACGTGAAAACAAGCTAGCGGCGCATTGTGAGCTTGTGAACTGCTATTTTCATGTTTTTGCCTATGCCTGCCCAAAATGGGGATTGATTATTAAATGATGATAAGCAATTAACTTACTTTCATTAACTGTTGCACCCCTAGATGAAGGAATGTCATGGTGGCATTCATGACGAAGTTCTACCCAACTGGCCGGACCACGAGGATTTTTCAGAGACCCTGGAGGTTGAAGCCCCCCAGGGGAATGGTGAGGAACGACAGCCTCTCCGAGGACGTGACATGGGCAATGACTTGGAGTTTGACATTCTTGACGAGGTCGTCCCCAGCGTTGTTCAACACAAGAACGCATCCCTGTCAGAACATGGTCATGAAGATGAAAAGAGAAGGCCATCCATTGACAGCATCCAGGAGATGGTAGGTCAAATCAGAGAACAGTATATTCGAATATAGTTGCTGTCGGGCAGAAACCTCTTCCTGTTATGTTTTGTTTTTGTAAATGAATGCCTTACTTTGTTGCGAACGCGGAAGGAGGCCTCCGCCCAAGTGGAGCTTACTATGAAAGTCTGCTCGGCTTGTGTGTGTGTGTATCTGTCTGTCTGTGTGCAGTGCACTGCCTGGGTGCGGCCGACAGAGGGCGCCAGAGTGCAGCTGCAGTCAAAACACAAACACACACACACACACACACACACACACACACACAGTCCGTAAATACACAATATTTTCGAGCTGCGTTCGCGCGTCTTACTTGTCATACTACAGTGTCACACAAAAATGGCAGATCTACAAGCTCAAAGCGTGTCGCACCGCAATGTTTTTTGAGCTTGTAGATATATTTTTAGATTATATATATATATATACCGCAACGATATCTCAACCAGTTGCAAGAAATTGCAGTGGTCTGGACTGACCGTTGCATACCGGTGCCATTTAGGGATAATGGCACTAATAATTGCAAGTAGGGATGTTCGATATTGATGATCGATTTTTATCAATATCAGATATACCGACTTTGTCCAACTCCTAATTTCCGATACCGATATATGCAGGCCTTTTCACCAAAAGTCAACTAATTGTCAGGTAATAACATCACATAAAATGGCTATAATGTCAATCTAAATCTAATATAATACAGTTGTTAGGTTTTCAATAAAGTGAGTCCCGGGACCCACTGGTGGTCATTTGAATGATTAGATTAGATGTTGGCCTATTTGACAGTGCAGAAGCATGATTGCTTTGATGCCTATAGCATTACTAACGAGTGTCAGCTGGACACACACACCTGCCCTCTGCAGCAATATGATTAAGGATTACTGTGATTATGGTAAGCTCACATTTCATATCATACAGCAGGAACTCCTTTTTTTTTTTATACCGATAGATTTCACGATAATATCGTGAGGCCGATTATATAGGACATCCCTAATTGCAAGTAGTTGCAGTTGCAAGGAGTTGCATTGGTGTGGACTGGCCTTTACTTGTGAATGACTATCAAGCCCTTTTTTTGGGGGTCTTTTATTCTCTCCAGGTACCATCTGTTGTGAGTGACCGTATCAGAACTGCAGCTTCAGGCATCATTACTCAACCCATAGACACTGCAGCTTCAGGCATCATTACACAGCCCATAGATTCTTCCAACAGTAGCAGCATGGCCAGTCTTGGATTGGAAGCAGAAGAGTCCAGTTTTCAAAGTAAATGGATATATGTTTTTATTGCTCTACTCTACTCCTGTGGTTCTTAATCTGTAGATTGGGGCCCCCAGGGTCCCCACATGATTTTGGGGGGGTCCCCAGATGACCGTGAAGTGACAATTTAAGGACTTCTAAGACCTTTTAACACCACAAAGGAATAAGACCATTTCTGCATCAAAAAGAATCAACAAACTATACTATATAAACTGTTCAAACATTGGCCAAATTGTCAAATAATATAAGGAGGCAAAATGTTAGAAATAATAGCCACCCTACAGCTCACAACGCCGAGGTGTTGTGAGATCTGTTTTCACAATATCTGTGAGATCTGTTGTTTTCACAAGATCTGTGGAACGGAGTCAAACAAAATTGAATGCCCCGACTCCAAGGGTCGCTAGTTCAGATATGATTATTTTGGGGTTTCACTGCCTAAAAAGGTTGAGAACCACTGCTCTACTCCACCTTGTCTTTTTAATACAGCGTACTCCTGTGTTGTAGATATTTTTTATTTTTTTTATTTTTTCAGGTTTCAAACCAAGCCTGGTTGAATCCCATCTTGAAGATATTACTGACTGGGGTAATACCTTACATAAGGTAACCTATATTTCTGTTGCTAAACGTTAAGTTGTGGCTGGATCCAGTGTAGTTATTATTTAGTCACAAGCTCATGTTAATACTTTTCATTGATTCAATAGTTATAAAACCCACAGACACTCTTAACCACTTCACTTTAGCACATCTATTCTACAAGCTCACAACACGCTGTGCTGTGTTGTGAGCTTGTTCATCTGCTGCTTTTACATCTGCCATTCACTATTTGTGAAAAAGTTTTGAAAGATTTTGCCATTTTCACTATTTGTGAAAAGTTTTGAAAGATTTTGCTTATAATGTGCCCAAAACAGGAATGCCATGTTGAAAGTGGGTAATTGTTTCAAACCTCCATTTCATTTAGATATAATTTAATTTAGTATGTTCTGTTACAGAAACTGGAGAATGAAAACATAACAATGTTGGAGTTTTTCAAATGTTTCGGTGTTGACTTTGCCTTCTATAACCATCGGCAGAGTGTCACTACTGCAAAGGTATGTTTGTCAAACCATATAATTATTTCCCAAACAAATGGCTCGGGACGCAATTTCTTTTATGGGTCACGAGTAAATATTTGCTACAAAGTTTTTGTATTTCAAAAGATTTTCAAAATCTAATGTTTCAGAAATGGGAAATGTATGTACGAAATCGCAAATTCTATACATTTTATATACTTAAAGCCTCACCACGTGACTTTCTTTTAATGCATAAAATGTAATTGTGACCAATCTGTATGGTGCAGTACAGTATGTTAATAGAATATAACTTATACAATTGTGGTTGTATTTTGTCTCCCTGCTCTTCTATAGAGACATTTAGATCGTGTCAAATGTCATGTCTCACCTAGACACAGGATCTGACACAAATTCTGACCCAACGGTCAAGATTCAATTTATCCCCTGAGCAAGCAGGCAGGCTGGCTCTATAGAGCGTGCCAAAATTCCTGAAAGGGGCGTCAACAAGTGTCTTTTGGTAGCGGCGGACATCTTTGAGGGGTAAAAACCAGGTTGACTTAACATTGCCCAATGCCAACGCCCCCCGTGGTGACGACACGTTGGCACGCTCTATAGGCTCAATAGTAAAAATGTCAGCACTTGCGCAGGAAACTGACCGTGTTCAAATCCAGGGTAGTGAAAATGGCAATGTGACAGGTTTTGAGCTGATAGATTGGCTATTTTCACTAGTTTGAGTCCTGGGGAGACATCAAATTTCCCTTTTTTAGATCGCGAGCAAAAAGGTTTGGGAAACACTGAACTATAACACTCTAATGTTGACCAAATATAATGGCAATACTGGTATAGTCATGTGAATACTTATTATTACTTATTTTTTGTATAGCTTGCTTCTGATCTGGATTGCAAACCAGAGGATCTGCTCAGACAGCGCCACATCAGCCGTCCTAAAGAGATCGTATATGAGAAGGACTACAACCACCTTGCAGAGACGATGGAGGGGTTTGTTTTGAAAATGTTGTAAACAGTTGAGAAAGGTGTACAGTTTATCGTTGCTGTTGGGCAGCATATTTTAACTTTATTTTTGTAAATGAATGCCCTACTTTGTCATACTACAGTGTCAGACAAAAGTAGCAAAAATAGCCGATCTACAAAGCTCAAAGCGTGTTGGCGTGCCTTGAGATTGTAGATCTGCCATTTCTATATTTGAATCCTGAAAAAGACGTGTGTGTACTGTACTTTATCCATGTGACCTCGATACGTTCTTCTGGCAACTCTCAAACCCCCCCCCCCTTTGTTCTTCCCAGATTGGGGGTTCGAATGAAAGACAAAGATCGTCTCGTAAAGGATGTCAACAGACCTCTTTGGGAAGCAGTGAGAGACTTCTCGGAGAAAGAGGTACTACGTGTGTGTGTGTTTGTGTGTGTGTGTGTGTGTGTTAACTTACGCACTCGGGTATGCAAGCCTCAGAGGCATCAACACGGTCTTCTTTGATTGTGCGTAATTATGTCTTATTGTTGCTGTCGGGCAGAAACCTTACATTTCAAATTTGTTTGTTAATGCATAGCGGCATGTTTTGTAGATTGGCCAATAGAAAAAAGAAACTTTTGTGGACATGCAAGGTTACTGCCTGACAGCAATGATATAATGTGCCCCTTATACAATGTGGAAAGTCATTAAGCCAGCAGTGTGAATAGCTGCTGTAGACGGATGTGCCAAAGTGAAATGACTCACTAGGGGTACAACTATCCATTGTTTTCTTAGCGATTATTCTATAGATGATTTCTTGATTATAGTCGAGAAGCGCATTTGTTTAAAATAACAAACTTAAAGTGAAAAAAAAAAGTTTTTATAATCGACTAAATTGAATTAGTCTGATTAACCAAAGCTGTTTATAGCTGATTTACAAGCTCAACATACGTGGCATTGCAACACACTGAGCTTGTAGATCTGTTGTGCACATGACTGTATTTAAACCAAGAGACGTGTTTGGAGGAGATGTACTGGTTACGGCTTTCAAAGGGCTAAGGAAGTTTTTTTTTTTAAACACGCCTAATCCTCACTGTATCCTCTTTACTGTCTCAGCTCCAATGTTTTGGTGCAAAACTGAAAGAGAAAAGCAAATTCTTCAGAAGAAGAGCCAAGGTTCAGTCGCATGAAATGAAAGAGGCCTTGTACTCGAAGCTTCACCACGCCCATCAGGTAAGAGCCACTACATTATATAATATTTTAGATGTTATCCATTTGAGTACATTTCTATTTGATTAAATGTGTGCCATCAACCTTCAAGGAGGAGCTGCAGAAGTTGAGAGTAAAAAATATAGAGGCGGATGAGATGCTGAAAAGTTTGGACGACTGTATTCATGACTTACAAACCGGTAGGTCACATTTGAAATGTACCAAGCACCAGCCGCTATGTTGTGATAGTGTGACACTAAGTTTATTTAATTTCACCTTTAGAGCTTGATGCAGTTGAAGGAAATGACTTGAATATCAGTGGACCAACATTGGCGTCGAGGCAACAAGGTCATTTTGTTTCAAATATTTTTATTGTGAAGCACAAGTTATAGTTGTACATTTAGCTTCCTTTTTTTTTTTTTAAACAAAAACAAACAGACATAAACACAAAACAGACAGGTAACATGAAAAAAAAAAAAAAAACTTAAGCAAAAAACAAAGGGACCCTCCCGCCTCCCCTCCCCCTCCCCCGAAGTGCTGCCCCAGATTACGTGCGACACGGGTCATCCACAAGGATTAGCCTTTCAACCTTTAAGAAAGGAGACTAAAGGCTTCCAAATCTTTTCAAAATCTTTCAGTTTATCTTTGAGTATATATCTGATTCTTTCTAAATGTAAGGACTCTGTCATCTCGTTCAGCCAGAGTTTGATTGTGGGGGTCTCTTTCTTCTTCCAAAATAAAAGTATCAATTTTTTTGCAGCAATAAGGCCATATGAAAGAAGGCGTTGTTGAGGTAGTTGTAGTTTCTTCATCCCTTCTGACACCCCCAGGATGACTAACACTGGGTCTGGATCTATCTCTACCTCTAGTATATTGGAAAATAGTCTGAATATCTCTATCCAGAAATTCTGTAGGTTGGGACACAGGGCATAACTGTGCAGTAGCGTTGCATCTGCTGATTTGCACTTATCACATTGGGGGGAGGTGTCTGGGAATATTTTGTGTAATTTTACTTTTGAGTAGTGTAACCTATGTAATATTTTGAATTGTATTAAACAATGGCGTGCATTAATCGAACAAGTATGTATGTATTCCATACTGCTATCCCAGATGTCTTCAGTCAGTTGTACGCCCAGTTCCGCCTCCCAGTTGGCTTTAATAGAGTCAGTCGAGACCGGAGTCATGTTATGTAAGGTGTCATACAAAAAAGAAACGATGCGTCTAGTCTCAGCTGCATGACTTAAACACCCATCCAATTTGTCTGGCCTTGCTAATTCAAAACCAGGAATATATTTTCTCACATAACTCCTAATCTGTAGGTATCTAAAGAAATCTCGTTGCGGGAGGCCGTACTTCTCTTTTAACTGTATAAAGGAAGCAAATACCCCGTCCACATATAGATTTTTAATGCAAATTATTCCTTTCTCCTTCCAGTCAAGGAAAGCACCATCTAGCTTAGAAGGGGCGAACGAGGGATTTGCTGCAATGGGTAGCAAAAACGACATTGCCCTAAGCTTGAAGTGATTTGTGACTTGTCTCCAAATACGTATAGTGTTATAAATGATCGGATTATAATTGTATATCTTTTTGTGTAGTAATACCGGTGATAAAATGACTGCCCCTATGGTAAACGGTAGACAATCCTCTCACTCCATTTCCAATCCATCGGGCAGCAATGCTGTATCATCCAACCAATAGGAGAGGGATCGAATACCAGTGGACCAGTAATAGTGGCAAAAATTTGGAAGAGACAACCCCCCATTAATTTTGGACTTGCAAAGATGAGCCTTCCCTATTCTATGTGTTTTGTAATCCCAAACAAAATCAAGAATAATGGAATCCAATCGTTTGAAGAATGCTTTAGTAATGAATACAGGGATGTTCTGGAGTATATATAGCAGCTGTGGAAGAAATACCATCTTTACAGCATTTACTCTCCCCACCATAGAGAGAGGAAGTGTTCTCCAAAACTGGATGTTATTCTTAAGTTTGTCTATCAAGGGGTCCAAATTAGCTTTAGATAGTGAGTTATAATCTTTAGTGATGATTATTCCAAGGTATTTAAACCTTTCCTTTGCCACTTTAAAAGGAAGTTGTGGTAGCCATTCCTTATCTATACTATGGATTGGCATAAGTTCGCTCTTCCCCCAGTTGACTCTATATCCTGCGAATGTTCCAAATTGATTGATCAAAGCCAAAACTGCCGCCATTGATGTCTGTGGTTGCGTTATAAAGAGGATAATATCATCTGCATAAAGTGAAATCTTATTAACAGTGTAATTTGTGTTATAACCATGAATGTCTGGGTGCGTTCGGACCCTTTCAGCAAGCGGTTCGATTGCTAGCGCGAAGAGCAGCAGGCTCAAAACGCAACCCTGTTTTGTCCCACGCTTTAGTCTGAAAGTAGTGGAAAGAGTCTGATTGGTCAGTATTTTGGCACTGGGGTTGTTATATAATACTTTTATCCAAGAAATAAAACTATCTCCCATTCCAAATTTTTCAAGGACTGCGAATAAGTAGGCAAATTCCACTTGATCAAACGCTTTTTCCGCATCTAATGACAGTATCGTGAGCTCTTCATCGGGATGACGTGAGGTGTGCATGATGTTAAATAGTCGCCGCAAATTAAAAAAAGAATTTCTCTGGGGGAACAAGGTCATTTTGGATACCAATTATTCTCTGCGACTTGGTTTTCAATTTCTATGTACTGTACCAGTACTCCCACACTCTTAGTGCGCTTTCAACAGGATTGTAAAATTGCTACGAATCTTTATTACATTGCAGATATTAATATTTTATTTTTACCATAGAATTGGAGACTGTCAAAAGGAAGTTGGCTGATGGTGAAAGGTAGGTTGAACCTGCCGTAGCATAACGTCTTTGTCGGGTGGAAACTCTGAGATTTGGTTAAAATATAAAGTTTGTTGCAAATAAAATGTATTATTGTTAATTTACGAAAAAACACAAAAGTTAAAATATGGAAATGAGAGGTTTCTGCCCGACGGCAACGATAATTAAAAACGGCCTCTTCATGATCGTTTTCACAAGGAATTTAGTCAATGAGATTTATTTTGTTTGTTTCTGCCACAGGGAAATGTTTGAGCTGGTGCTGGAGAACAAGCAGAACAAGGACAAGCTGACCAGGCTGAAAGCTGAGACCGGCCAGCTTCAGAACCACTGCACCACTCTGGAAATGTCAGTCTGATGGATGTTCACATTTCACAGCAACTGACTTTGAATTTGAAATAGTTCAACTAATTTGTGGCAACATTGGTTTCTCCAGTGTCGTCGTAAAGTACTGTACTTAAGTACATTCTTCTGGTATTTTTACTTTACTGGAGACTTTACTTGTGAAACGGGACATTCTGCATAATGAGTACTTTTTACTTTTGACATTCTGCATAATGAGTACTTTCTACTTTTGATACTTTAAGTCAATTTTTCATACCAATACTTTGTACTTTTACTCAAGCACATTTTAAATTCAGGACTTTTACTTGTAACAGAGTATTTCTTCATTGCAGTATTGATACTTTTACTCAGCGAAATAATTTATACTTTTTCCACCATGGTTTCTCCATAACCATAAGGGCAATCGCATAATTTCTTTCAGCTTTCGTTCAGTAAGATATCGTTGCTGTCGGGCAGAAACCTCCGATCTCCATATTCTTTTATTTCTTCTTTTTTTTTCCCCCTTAGTTTTGAGCTTGTCAATCTGCTATTTTTTTTATCCTGAAAAAGTAAGTTTTACACTCGACAGACACTCATTTCTCTTCTAATTTCTTCACTGCAGGTTGAATGAGTGGAAGCTGAAGGAGGAAACGGGGAACCATGCAGTGTACACGTTTGTGTACAACACCATGTACCTAGACGTGGAGTTTGAAGAGCCTCATGGTACGTTTGAGTAGCATCATGATAAGACGTCTGTTACCAGCAGAGGTTGATCTTGCCCTTCCGTTTACAATATTTAGGGATGTCCGATATTGGCTTTTATGCCCATTTACGACATCTACCGATGCAGGCTTTCTACTGGTACGCAGGCTTTTTTTCACCAAAACTAATGTCGGGCAACAACATCACATATCTCCTGTTGTGGAATTGTCCCACTGGATGCATTCATAAATGCATGCAATACTTTTAAAAAAAAATAACTACTTCAAAGTTGTGGAAAAACGTGCCAATATGTTTCCTCAAACAGTTAAACATATCGTATTGTTTTTATTTATTCATCTAATGTACCTCTAATTTGTAACATTTACTCAAGTAGGTGACTGTCCTCGAGTCTGAAATGCTTTTACTTGAGCATGTCCATTTTGTTTAGACTTTGTACTTTGTACAAATGCTGTACTTTTTACACAAATACAATTATTTGACAGCTTTATTAGATTATTAATACAAGCCACTTTATTGTAAAGACCCCATTTTATACTTTGGATATTTGAAAATGGCTCTAAAAGCTCATATGTCTCATCACGGCACGTTGTGAGCTTATAGATCTGCTATTTTAGAAAAAGCTGGACACATTTGAATTACTTTTACTTTGGTGCCAAAAGGACTTTTACTCAATAACATTTTTGAATTCAGGCCTTTACTTGTAAAAGTATTTTTATATTGTGGCATTGCTACTTTTAATCAGAGTGCTTCTTCCACAACTGGTGTCACTGTTAAATCTACTGGTGTGCTTGTTGAATTGTTTCTAAGGAGACCATACTGATGCATCTGAGCGGCGCATATCCAACATCACGTTGACACTGAAACTGGACGGTAAGGCGGTCAAATAGTAGCTACAGTCAAATGACATTGTCTGATTCACCCTGCCTTTCTGTGTGTCACAATTCTGGTTCTCAGCTTAACTCTTAACCTTTGTATCAGACAGTGTGAATATTGTGTTTGTTTCAGAGTCAGACTATGAGCTGGGCGATGTGACAGTGCTAACAGGATATTTATGGACCAATATTTGATGTCGTCGTAGTGTCCCATTTTCTCTAAATGTCCATAATTAGTACAATTTTAGCAGTGTTATTCACAAGTCTGATTGCGCATCGATGTTTTTATTTGCTGATCACAAAGTTACAGGGGAAGCAATAGAGATGAGTTTGAAATATTTTCCACACATTAATCTTGTATATGTATTTTTCTGTGTGCCCCATGTATCTTGTGTTCTCTCGTAGCGTATAAACGTCTTGTTGGGCTGGACTGAATACACTTGCAGTACTTAATAACTTGTTTTGTTTTTTTATGTAGATAAGAAGTCAAAGTGTCACGCCCGGCTTATTCACAAACTGCTGGCCCAGTACATTGAGGGAAACTCTGCACTGAAGGAAAAGTATCCAACCCGTCGATACATCCCAGAGGTAAGTGTAAATGGAAGGTAAAGACCAGAACTCTTATTTCACTACATACTGTGTGCTTCACTTAACTTGATGCTCGGCTCAATGCATCCTTGAAGCCTCTTTCTTGGTTATACTGTACTTTCTTGCTGTCGGGCAGAAACCTCTGTATTTCAACCTTTGTAATGCACTACTTCGTCATGCTACAGTGTCAAGCAAAAACGGCTGATCTAAAAGCTCAACGTATAGTGATGCGACACGTGAGCAGGTAGATCTGCTATTTGTATTTTTTTTTGTGAAGGTGGTCAAGTCTGTGGCCTTAATAATTATTGAACCAATGAAAACTATAACAAGAGCTTGTGACTAAATATCCACATTGGAGCCATTGGAACACAGGTTCTCTCCCATTTCCTGAAAAGAAACGGTTTTGGACATGCAAGGTTTCCACCCCGACAGCGGCGACTTGTTGGTTCCAGTGGTGGAAAAAGTACTGAGATATTTTACTTAAGTAAAAGTGTTCAAAACGTTACTTGAGTAAAAGTATTGGCATCAAAACGTTACTTGAGTAAAAGTATTTGCATCAAAATATACTTAAAAGTACTAAAATGTTTGAAAATAGCAGATCTACAAGCTCAAGTAGATTGGTTATTTTCAAATATTCATGTATAAATGTATGTATAAAATAGGCCTAAAGTGATTAATGTGTGTTTTATAATTTATAAAATAGGCCTAAAGTGATTAATGTGTGTTTTATAATATAATAATTTATATTATGCAAAGTAACTAAAGTTTTCAAACAATTGTAGTGGAATAAAAGTACAGTATTTGTGTCTGAGATGTAGCGGAAAGTAAAAAATACCTCAAAATTGTAGTGCAGCACTTGAGTAAATATACTTTGTTACTTTACACCATTGGTCGGTTCCCATGAAAATGTCTCGGAGCAAGATGTTTGCTCTACTGTCTCTTTCTCTGCTGTTCCATTCAGCTGCTTCACAGTGTGAGTGTGACTGTGGGTCGCTGCCGTCTGCTGGGGCTGGAGGTGGACCTGATGGCCAAGTGGGGCGCTCAGAGGCTGAACCTGCTGGAAATCAGCTGTGTGGACACACAGTAAGAATTACTTCTAAATGGGAATGACCACTAATGAAAACTTAGTAGGATAAGTGTGGTTCTCAACATGGATATAGAAACTTGGATACCTCATTGGCCTCTGCAGTTCATTGGAGTGACCTGTATCGCGGCCGCCATTTTGGAGAAGGCAAGCTTCGTGACTACTGGCCAATTACAGCGAGTCTTTTCCGGGACTTTTCAGAATCTAGTTGTATAAAAATATAACAGGATATTTTTATAAAACTAAATTATGTCAAGTCCCGGAAAAGACGCGCTGTGATTGGCCAGCAGTCAGGAAGCTTGCCTTCTCCAAAATGACACCCGAGATACAGAACCGGAGGAGGCGTCTACCTTTTTATGTCTATGGTTCTCAACCTGTGGGCTGGGGCGCCCACTTAACGATTTTAATAATATATCGTTGCTGTCGGGCAGAAACATCTTGTCTCCCCATTTTAACTTTTTGTGTTTTTTTTTGTTGTAATTTAATGCCATACTACAGCATCACACAAGTATCAAAAATAGGTCTGCAAGCTCGAAATGTGGCCCAATGATGCGTTTTGATCTTGCAGATTTGCTACTTTGCTGTATTCAGTTTTGGGCAGGAGTTTTCCACCCGACAGACTATATTTAAAAAGTGATATCAATGATAATATAACGTTAACATCCAACCGCCACATTCATTATAATCCTATTTATAGATCCGCACCGCAGGGATGCACATGGGATTCTATATGGATACGTACTAATGTCACAGATATAGTGACTGTTTACATCCATATCCATGGTAACAACAAGCCCTCTGTTATGAAAAGTTGCGATGTGAGAAAGTGAATGAAGACCTACTCAGTCGGTGGCAGGGTTAAGAACTTCAGTAAATCACTCCCACGCCAAACTGTTATTCCTCCCTTTTTGTTTTAAAAACTCCGTTAAGTTTCTCTCTCACTATAGCTGTTGGATGTGGAAGTAAGCATGTGTAGTAGGCGGCTAATTTGTGCCTGATGGAAAAATATGTAATATTACAATGCCACAAACGCCGATATTTTGTGCTTTTTAAAAGCTATAATAGGCCTATAGTAACTATATTATGAGTTAAGATGTCATTTATTTCCCGCATTATTTCACCTGCGGTTTATCCAATATGAATCACTAATTATATTTGCGCGGCTAAATCTGCATCTCTAGTTTGAGTACTTTGTCGGCCACTGCAAGTCACATACTATTGCATTTACTCCTTTCAGGGTGTGCCTGCTGTTCAGCAGTCTGAAGGCCTTCACCAAGTTCCAGCTGTCCATCGAGCTCACCTCCGACTACCCCCACTGCCCTGTTCACCTTCGCTCGTTCAAAAACCTCATAGGAAACACAACGTAAGTGTGGCCATTAAGAAGACTGGAAAATGTGCTCCCAATGTTCCAGGGACAGAAAATCAGTAACTTGGAACTAATTGAAAATGCCATGTTTCCATGATGCAGCACTACATTACACATGTAAAATACTGTATTGGACTTATATAATGTTGACTTGTACATGGAAGTTGCTATGCACTTTCACACACATCTGCATTTCAAATGCGCTGTAGGGTGGAACCTGTTTTCTGACCTCTTGATGAAATGACCTGTAATTTCCAGTCAAATGTCATCCACTTTCTGATATTAATTGGGACTCATCAACATCATTTAGAACTGGGGTCACAAGTTTTTCAGGCCAAGGACCCCTTAGCTGAGGGAAGAGATGAGGCAGGGACCCCCACTACATATGTATAAAATATCAGTGTTGTGTGAATTTAACCATTTTAAACTCTCAATACTTAGTGAACTTGACTTTTGGCTCGGTACTTGGTCTGCTCTTTATTTCCCTATACACCAAATCTCTTTTGTGAAAATAACCGATCTACATCTACTATTAGAGGAAAATGCCCCCCCAGAATAGGAATGCTAGGGTTCAAGTGTAAAAAGGAAACATTCTTATCACACAAACATTTGGCAGGGGTCCTGGACCCCCTGTTGAAGACTCATGATTAAGATATATTCTTAAGCCTATTCCAACCATGTCGTTAGTGCTTCTCAGGTGTGGATGTGATTGTTTTGATCCATGTTTCTGCAGGAGAAGTCGGCTTGAAGAGTTGGTGGCTTCGGTTGAACAGGGCAAAAACATGCTGACCAGAATTGTAAAGAGGATCAATGACTCTCTCCTATGCTGAGGTAACTTCATTGATAAAGACACAAGGTGTTAACAGCTGATTTTCAGCTATTTGGATCAGCTGCTCCTTATAGCAGTGGTTCTCAAAGTGGTAAATAAATGGTGCATTTTATATAGCGCTTTTATCCAAAGCGCTTTACATTGATTGTGCCATTCACCCATTCACACACACATTCATACACCGATGGCGGAGGAAACCATGCAAGGCACCAACCTGCTCATCGGGAGCAATTAGGGGTTCAGCGTCTTGCTCAAGGACACTTCGACACTAACTCTGGGGGAGCGCCCCAGCCCGGGATCGATCTGGGAACCTTGCGGTTTCCAGTTCACTCTACCCGGCCACTCTATGAGCCACCCCCGCCCCAGTGTGGGGTCCGGGTATACCCAGGGGTCCATGTGGGGGTTCCGGGGGGGCCGCACCAACATTTGTTAATATACCATCAAAATCAGTTTAACGATTCTCACCCTATGTAAAAAATAGCTGATCTATCGTGACACGTTGTGAGCTTGTAATCTGCTATTTAAACAAAAAAATCGAAAACTGATCTTGTAAGGGTGTCCCTGGCACAACAGGGGTCTGCAGCAAAATGCGTATTAATTTGGGGGTCCTTGACATGAACAAGTTTGAGTACCACCGCCTTGTAGTACACTGATCAAGTACCTCCTCAGGGTGAGAAGCCACAGGATCTTCAGTGGCCATGCTTAAAGTAACGCAGTGTTATCCCATTCCCAGGCCAGCTGGCAGACCACAATTACGGCACACAGGTGCCCCTCTACCCCAAACTAAACGATATCTTGCGGCCACGCCAGCCAGGCCGCCACCACTGTTAAACCTTCAGCCGACTGCCTACCTGCTATCGAAACCACAGCCTTATGGGAAAGCACATAGCGGGACCTCTAGACCTCCCCTTATGCCTTATCCGTTTGGTTGTTTACAAGGGCACGTCTCGGCAGGCAGCTTCACTTGGACACAGTTTAATCAATTCATATCGCGATTCGCTCCCACTTGTCAACGATTGGTATAATAAAAAATTCTCTAGATCAGATATGCGTTTAGGAGAGATTTGGACATTTCTGTCATGCTCCATACAGAGCCTCTCTGTGAGGAAGAATAATCTTCTTGCATCTGATAAATATTCTCAAATAGCCTGTTTTTGTGCTTCTATAGGTCAGGAAGAGGATCCCGAAGCCCCAACCTGAACCACTCTGAAGACTTATGTTTTTAAAGCACTTGTTGTAGCACTTTAATGTTTGTTATATCACTGAATAAAGCACAGTTGAAGCATTATACTGTTTGCAGATTTTTCCTTTCTTTACTTGACAGCAACTTTTTCCATTTTTTGGTTAGGTTTGTATTGTCATCTCCATATTTAAACTTTTTTTCCCGCCCTACTTGATCATAGTACACAAAAGTAACAGATCTACAAGCTCGATTCGTTGCTGTGATGTCATATGATATCGACTTCCAAATACCGATGTTAAAATATGGAGTCATTTGCCTCTCTGACATCCACTATAAAGTTTGAGTACTTTCAAATGTTTGGTTGAAATGCTGTATACTTTTTCAAGATTGAATGAAGCTTTGTGGTTATAAAGTAATACAGATAGATCTAGGCTTTGGGAAGAATAAATAACACATAAATAAATGATTTATTAAAATAAAAGTGATTGGTCTATTCCACGTTACCTCTAATCTTTGTTGGTTACTCTTGGAACAAGCAGAAACGAAACGAGTTGGTTAAGGCTGGTTAAGAATTTGTTGATACATTGACTTCCCTCCCAGTCACACATGTGATTCAAAATATACTAAAAGTAATCATTATGCAGAATGTCCCAGTTCACAAGTTTCAAGTTTTAAAAAAAATCAAAAATAGCCGCTCTACAAGCTGTAAGTGTAAAATGTGACTTAATTGGTTGATGTATATTTAGTAAATATCTTGTAGCCTAACAAGTTTTACAAGGCATTGTAGTGGAGTAAAAAGTACAGCATTTGCCTCTGAAAATGGAAAAATAGGCATACTTAAAGCAGCACTATGTAACTTTCTTCTTCTACCACGGATTTGAACTCTGTTTCCTAAGTCCTGAATTTCTTACCATTGAACTAATAAATTGAATTTTGTCCCTCAGGTCAAAATTCGTGTCAGATCTTGTGTCTCGTGAGATGTGACCTTTGACACGATCTTAAGTCTCAATGGAAGAGCAGGGAGACGAAACACAACCACCCAAATTGTATGAGTTATATTCTATTAACATACCATCTACCATACAGATTGGATGATTTTTTTTTTTTCATTAAAAAAAAGTTATAGTGCTGCTTTAAGTAAAGAAAAAGTACCTGTAAATGTGCCGAGTTTCAACCACTGCAATTTTGTCTGTCCAAAACAAAATGAAACGGGTACGGTTCCTTTTTTTTGTTGGTGAGTGCTACCATATATATATCCTTGGATGTTTAGATTATTTAGAATAAATTGGTCTATCCTTCATCTCTATCCTTCATCTCTCATCTGGAGAAATGAGTCATCATAATAAAATGGCATTAATTGTCCATTGGCATAATGGTGTCCCAGAAGGCTGCCTTCAGACCTGCAATTATGATGGTGATGTGCAAATGGCAGCCACTTTTCATCAGTTCCTCTTTTTTTCCCCCTTGGTCATCATCCATTGAAATTACTAATGTGTCTTGTGCAGTGAACTATGAGATAGTTTTTTGATATATTTTCTTCCTTACCTTTCCTGTCTGTCTCAGTCTTAATTCCGTTTGGCTCTGCATCTCATCTTCTAGAGTGTACCTTTATGTTGACCTCCCCTTGAGGATTTGAAATGACATCCAAAGCCCTATGAGAGGAATAACTTGAGTGATCACAAATCAATAATTAATTAAAGTGAATTATTTTGCTTGACTATCATTGTCAAATCTCTCTAAAAAAAAAAAGTCTCTCCCTAAAACCTCAATTCAGTCAGGACAGCTAAGGAATTTAATTAAATGAATATTTTAATGAATATAAAATGAGCAATACATTTGGTTTGACGATGAATGGATTTTAGGTACTCTGAGGGAGCACGCATCTCCCCTATCTAATAGGATGCCTTCTGAATCCCCCCCATAGTATATAAATGCAGATCAAAAACAACAGGTGGTAGCTGGGGTAGTGGAGAGTGAGCAGTAATTCCTAAAAGGGCGGCAGCAGCAGCAAATGAACAATTCAAACTTCCCCAATTAAACTTTAATGTTTATTAACGAAGTGTGTGTACTGTATGTGACTGGTTGAGGGTTTAACTGAGCCAGCAACTGCAAAGAGTTTGACTATACCCTCTAAACATACAGGGTATAAGTGGTTAATTTGCCACTCATCCTAAAACACAATAGCTGATGTAGATCTAAATAAACAAATAGAGAAGTACTATTCAAAGACTCAGCTGTGACTGCAGTCCCAGTAGCTCAATAATATCAGTCCATGGATGGAGTATCTATTCACACACACACCCTCACACACAAGGCTATCTACTTGCAGAGCCAATTCCCACACACACACTCACACTATCACCTCTTCATTGATTATTAAAGAAAAGGTCAACATTTTGGACACAAGGACCTTTCTCAAGCTGATGTCTTGAACCTTTTTAAGAAATAATTGCAGAGGTGATACGTGTGTGCACTGTGCAGAAACTTACTATTTACTTGGAACACACTGTTTACTCTGGCTCTCTCTCCTGTCTGCAAATGCCACGTTTTGTCCTTGAAAATCTGTTATTTTCGTATACGACGCTTATACTCTTGATTTCCACACACACGCGCACACACACACACACACACACACACACACACACACACACACACACACACACACACACACACACACACACACACCCACCCACCCTACCCCTTTATCTGTCCCCCTCCCCATCTGTGTTCTCAGCTCGTGAGGAAATGAGAGATGCTATCAAGTAAATGTATCTAATAAAGTGGATGGAACTTGATAGTGCCTGGAGCCCATTAATGGGAGGTTTAGGGACATTGACTGACAGCAGTGGAAAGCCTATAAGTCTGCATTGCAGTAGCCACAGGCTCTGTATACCTTCAAACACTCATATGGGTGGGCATTGTTTTGATCATATAGATTAGACCACTAGTTCTCACCACCAGTGGTCCAAATGTGCCTTTATGGGTCTGTACCTCTGAGTGTGTACAATGGCTTATCTCTGGGACCCTGATCTAGACTGTACAATCTGCAGTGTTCATATCAACTCATAGACCCCATTTTGTATTTTGAATACATTTTTATAGAAACATGATCATCACATGTTTACAGGTGTGAAGAAGTGGGTGAGATTATTTTTTTGGAAGGTCCATCATTCGTTGTTTTCGGGGAATCCTCCTCCATCAGGCGGATCAATCCCTACCCCTTTGGCACATTTCTGATTCAAACAGATTCTAACACTGATCCATCCCCACAGCCATTACCCTGCTCAACACAGATTAGATTGTGGCTTATCCATCATGCCATAACCCGGGCCGTAGGCCATGTCCATGACAAATTGAGAGGGCACGGTGAGGTTGGTAGCGCAAAAATAACACATTTATTTACAGAAATAACTAAATTAAACATACAGAGGTGTGTACATCAGTAAAATCAGTGACGTCAGCAATGTGTGGATGTTTGATCAATGTAGTGTAGGGTGTTGTAGAGTGTGTACACTTAACCAAAGGAAACTAAAGAGGAACAAACAAAAGGTGCTGTCATCTAGGGGAGAGGGAGGGAGTAGAAAGGCTGGCAACCACTCTTTTTGGGCCAGGTGCTCCCAATGTAACCTGACGGAAGATGGAAGAAGTTTGCTTCACATTTGTTTCATAACCTACTTCCGTCTGGGACCTCGGTAGCCCAACCGCTGCAAGACGGCCCCCCGAAGGCAACCACTCCTATACGTGGCTTTGTCTGTGTGTCCGTATGTCTGTATGTCCGTGTGTCCACCAAGCTAACATTGGTCAAGCATCACGTGACACGTGACAATATGTTGAAAGGGTGTGCTTTGATTGGCTAGCGAGACGCATGACGAAATAGAGCCCTATAAATAGGTGTGTCACTTTGAAACATTGTTTACATGTTTCAAAGTGACATCAGTGCCATCAGCCAAGCTAACATTGGACATGTTAACTTGGCTGATCGAACATGTTAGCCAAGCTAAGCAAGGTACCACTCACTTCACACAGGATGTGATTTTTTGAAGCTGGGTGATTGGATGGGACTGTCTGTCTATCACCGTCTGGGCGTGCTAACTCCAACCAATCATATTGACGTGTCTATATGACATATAGTAGCTGCGCAACTTGTAGTGTTGTTGTTCGTGGTAACCATAGACATAAAGGTAGACCTCCGGCTGTGAGGCATCTGTATCTTGGGCGCCATTTCTGTGAAGGCAAGCTTCCTGACTACTGGCCAATCACAGCGCGTCTTTTCCGGGACTTGTCAGAATGTAGTTGTATAAAAATCTAACAGGATATTTTTATACAACTAGATTCTGACAAGTCCCGGCAAAGACGCGCTGTTATTGGCCAGTAGTCAGGAAGCTTGCCTTTTCCAAAATGGCGCCCGAGATACAGGTCGCGCCAATGAACTGCAGAGGCCAATGAGGTCAATCTAGGTTTCTATATCTATGGTGGTAACGGCCATGATGAATAGTGAAAGAACTACAATGCAATAGGCGCTTCTCGATGGCGTCACACCCGGTCTCGCCAAGATCCCGCCCGTAGCTGCCACTGATTGGTTCGACCGGGCGCGGGTCGGTGTAAACTCCAATCTCTGAGCGTTCCCAAATGGAGGCTGTATTGTGAACTTAATGTGAACTCAATACCTTAACTTAATGTGAACTCAATACCGCCCCATCTGGCGGAGTCAGGTTACTCCCAATGCACCTAATGCATTGGTTCTCAAAGTGGGGTCCGAGGACCCCCAGGGGTACTTCAGGGGGTTCCAGGGGGTCCCCAGCTAAATGATGGACAGAGAGCAGCTAAATGATGTACAAATGGAACCAAATGGACCCTAACGGGTTCATTTGGTTCCATTTGTACACTCTCAGAGTTAAATTAACATTGATTTTACAATATGAATTGGGGTCCCAGAGACATACATGCCATTAAATGGGGGTCCGTAGCCCTAATGCATGTCATACTGGGGGTCCTTGAAATTAAAATGGTTGAAAATCACTGCTAGAGAGCCGTAAAACTCTTCTATTATGGGGGTCCCTGGCATATCTTTTCAAGATATGGGGGTCCGCGGTCTAATAAGTGTCTATTTGGGGGTCCTTGACATGAAAAAGTTTGAGAACCACTGACCTAATGAACCCTTAGCCCAGCCTACAGGACCTGTGGGAGGGTGCACCAACACAAGGCAGGGGAGTACACAATACACAGACACGGGCCCTGATGGTCAGGCCAAAGTGTAGGTAGGCCTAATGTTAGGAGATGACATGCTGACTTCTGTTTATGTTGCTTGGTGCTTTTCGTTGACGTATGTTTATATTGTAATGCTAGGTCATACTTGATGTAAGGGCATGACAGGTATAGTCATCATTGTATTGTTCTTATTGCTGACTGCTTTGATGAGTATGCTTGTTCATTGATGCAGTCCTGCTGAGTCTATGCTGCCTACAACTCACTAATGTGATTTCATGTTTGTTAGTTTTTTATATTGTACTCCATGCTGCAAAACCAATTGCCCTTTGGGGACAAATAAAGTAGTCTAAGTTGTTTAGCAGAGAGCAGAGCTGTCTGCAGTAGATGTGTGGAGGGAGACACGTCCTCCCTGTTCTCTCCAAGGGACCATTCTTTACAGTAATGGCAGACCATCAAGCCTCTCAATAGTTCTCGCCTTTAGCAGCGAATAGCAGCATTGCAGCAGAATAGACTGTTTATGTCTAGTCACTTTCTTTTCTTTTCAAACAATTTTTTATTGAGATTTTCAACAAAAGTTCACAGGGTTGGGCACAATGGATGCAGTAAAGTAACAGTAAAAATGCAGTAAGAAATGTGTATGGAATGGCATTTAATGCCTAATTAATATTAAATTAATAAACAGACCCTTTCCTTTAATGTTAACAGTTAGGACAGCACATCAGGCGGTTAGAGTGCAGTGGAATACAAATACAATGAGCAAAAAAAGTGGGACAACTGCAATGTGGGATAAGAGAGAGGAACAGCTTCAATAATGAATGACTTTCTAATTATGTCCATCCATCCATCCATCCATCCATCCATACATCCATCCATCCATACATCTTCAACCGCTTATCCAAAGTTGGTTGAAAACTGTCTGTGGGGCTGAGAAAAGCCTGAGTAGACGACAAAAGGACACCATTTTTTTTTAAAGTGAAATATCCCTTTAAGTATATATTGGCGCTGTCGGGCAGGAACCAGCCAACTCCATTTTCAGCTTTTTGTTTTCATAAATCAACGCTATTGAACACCCTTTGCGTCAAAAAGGATAATTTATTCTAATATATTTTTTGTAGGTGGAATGGAATGTGGGTACAATTTGAGATGAATGTTGAATATGTATGTGTTCTGTTGTGAAGGGACGAGTAAATAATGTTTTTCTTTAGGTGAACTGAGGTTATGATGGGAGAGGATGTTTGCTGAATATGTATGTGTTCTGGGGTGAAGACACGAGTAAATGTTTTTGGAGGTGAACTGAAGCTATGATTGATTGCTAACATCATTGTGAGAGGATGTTTGCTGAATATGTATGTGTTTTTGGGTGAAGGGATGGGGCAATGGAATTAGTCAATGTTTTAATGAAAGTATTGACGCATAAAAAAAAGACAAGGTCAATAAAAGTGTTTCACAAGAATAACAGAAGCAAAAGTATCAATGTGTATGAGGTTAGTTGGTGTCTAAGCAGTGTGTGGGTGAGAGTGTATGCGTTGCAAGGCAGTGGTTCTCGTGTCAAGGGCCTCCAAATTAATACAGTATGTATTGGGACATGGACCCCCATCTGAAAATATGTTGTGCCAGGGACCACCATACAAGATTTTTGTTGTTAATATTCAAAGAAAATTGATCTTTTTCGGGATTTTATTCAAATAAAAGATATGCAAGCTCACAGCGCATCGTGGCATGTGGTGAGCTTGTAGATCGGCTAATTTCAAATAGCCGAAGTATATAGGGTTAAAGTGGTGAAAATGATGAAATCCTAAAACTTTTAAAACATTTCCCCACTGACGATAAAAATGAATGACCAGGGGGTATATTAAAAGCATTGGCAAGGACAACCCCAGCAAATCAAACCCTGCACTTTACTGTATGTTAATTCCATGCAGTAATGAAACCTACAGTATTCCCCATACGGTATCTATTCCTACAGTATACCGCCTACTTTCTTTCTTACGCCTATTACCTCTTCTGGGGCTTAGTGGCCGGCGACAAGAGTTCTCCAAGCATCTTGGTCCTGAGCCAACATTTCCAGCTGTCCCCAAGTGTGGCCCATTTTCTTGGCGTCTGCCTCCAAGTCTCGGCGCCAGGTGTTTCGTGGCCGTCCTCTCTTTCTTTTCCTTTGGGGGTTTCCACTTGAGGGACTGTCTTGTGGTGTTCAAGGCTGGTTTACGGAGAGGATGGCCTATCCATCTCCAACGCTGTTGAAGGATTTCTTCCTCTGCTGGTTTTTGATTGGTGCGTTGCCAAAGCTCTTTGTTGCTGATGGTGTTAGGCCAGCGGATCTGGAGGATCCGCTGGCCCAACACCTGTCACAGACAGGTGTTGATGAATGACTGGATTTTGTTTGTGGTGTTGACAGTCCATGTCTCAGCACGATACTAGATGCTGGATTCTGCAATAGTCCAAGCATGCCCAGTGATGCCCATCAGGGTAGCTTGATTTTCTGGTTAGGAAAATAATGAATAGGGGAATATAATGAATTCATATCTGTACTAGACCCGAAGAGAATGAGCCATTATACTTGACCAGTTGTTCTCAAACTTTCAAGGACCTCCCATAACTCTGAAAGTGAAAGTGTGCAAAAGGACCCGTAATTGGTCCATTAATGGTCCATTTGGTTCCATTTGTACACTCTCAGTGTTGTCAGCATCCATTTGGAACCGCCTCAAAGAACCCTGAGGGTCCTTGGACCCCACCTTGAGAACCACACTACTAGACTATTGGCAGTGCTATGGTCATTGGTCAATGAGGCTAGGTCCTTTGAGTTCTTGTTGTGTCAATAGTATTTTAGGACACAAGCATTCACTGTTGTAGAGTGACAAAATACACTATGAATACACTAAAGTAAAGCAACAATAGCCAAGATGGAGCCAGGTACAAAAGACAAAGACACCATTGTTGGAGTGGTTGGAATGAGTCTTTAACCACAATTTGATGTAAACCCTTGCCTATCTTCATCTCCAAAAGTTGTAACTTTGCACTTGGGTAATTCAATATATTTTCATATATTTATTTTTTACTGTATTCCAGCATGACCCCTGCTGCCTCTGTCACGGTCTCTCCATATCATCCAGGTTGGCACCTTATCTTCACCCGGTCACTGACTTTCCTGTCTCGTTTTTAATCACACTAGGCTAGCTAAACCAACACAAACTGCATTTGTCATTTCCCGTCCTTGTTACTATGGCGACTCTATGAGGAATAATGGTGATAGTATAGAAATAACGAGAGAAAATAAATTGTGTGTAATACAAGGACAAGGGCATAGAAGCACTTGCACTCTATTTATAGCTTACTAGTGGTACCCAACCACTGAAGAGGGTTGGATGTTTTTGAGAGGAAACTGGTCTGAAAACACTCTTTTCCAAAGCCAACTCTCTTTTCGGCTTTGGTTGTGTTTGTGCTTCAGCTGGAGGCTAAAAGCTCCATTCATACTTTGTCATTTAAGCCAGTGCTTCTCAAACTTTTTCATGTCAAGGACCCCCAAACTGATATGTATTTGGCCGCGGACCGGACTGAAAATGTTTTGTTCCAGGGACCCCCAGAAGAGAATATTTGTGTTAAAATATTATCAAAAGTATTCAACATTTTCGATATTTTTCAAAAAAGTTCAAAAATAGCAGATGTACAAGCTGGCATTATGAAATTGATTTGATTATGAAAATCATTAAAGATGCATATTATCAGATTAGTATGCATATGCCTGCTCAAGCTATCAGATGGAATTCAGAGAGAGAGAGAGAGAGAGAGAGAGAGAGAGAGAGAGAGAGAGAGAGAGAGAGAGAGAGAGAGAGAGAGCAGTCTAATCTAAACATCACTGAATTAACCATTTGTGGAAACAGATACATTGATTAGTTCCTGCAATGGATCAAACTGCACACACTATCACAATCATAGACAACTATTGCCATCTTGTGGTTAGTATGATCAACTACACGAATAGATCACATCAAATGTGTCGAGGTGCAGTAAGGCAGTGGATAGTTGGTGGACTGGACACCTCTGTGGGCTTTGGCACAGAAAGCCACACGGCGACCAGGGCCACAGGTTCAATTCCCATCTCTGCAAGCAAGGCCACAAGTTCAAGTCCAGCCTAGCACCGGCACCGAAGCCAATACTCATGGATGTACTCAGTACAGTGGGGGCGTTGTTTCCACACAGTAAAAGTGGGTGTTATGGCAAAAATAAATAACACCCGCTTGAACTTTTATAAAAAACAGTGACTTGTCATCATGGACAGACTGGAAAACTGCTGTTTGGACGCCATCTAGTGTCCATCATCAGACACTACATGTGTATGGAGATTATTATGGATCTATAAATCAGTTCTCAAACTTCTTCATGTCAAGGACCCCCACATTAATGTATGCATTTGGCCACGGACCCCCATCTGAGAATATGTTGTGCCAGGGACCCCAGAAGAGAAGATTTATGTTAAGAAATTCAACATTATTCAAACTTTTCCAAACATTTTCGAGATTTTTCAAAACATTTCAAAGCTGACAGCAAGCCACGAAGTGACGCTGTGAGCTTGTAGATCTGCTATTTTTGAAAAGCCAAAGTATAAAATGTGGAGCTTTCTGACTCCACACAGGTGTAGATGGTTTAGTGTTGATGATGACTGATAGCAGTCTGGGGATCAACATCCGGTCGGAAAACGGAAACGGAAATGGTGCGTCTATGTCTTGTTCGGCGCACCGGATCCAGTAGGCGGGGCTTTGGACCGGATGTGAATAAAATTGGACGCAGGCGCACAACGCCTTCTTGATTCGAAAAGTTTGGTGTGAACCGTGCCACTATGTGCTCTGAAGGTAATGTTTGATTTATATCAACATGACACGTTTTTATCCACTAATATTTAACACAATTATTATTTAAGCATTCGAGGTGTTGTAGGACTGTGAATTATTATGACACCAAACATGGACAAATATAAGAAATATTGTGTTTTATAACCGAGGGAGAAAATGCATCAAATTAGTCATTTTTATCCGGTCTTGACTTTTACTTCATAGATATAATATGCAAATGTCTAAATCGATTAATTCATCTATTATAGGCCTAGTCTTGATTCAAGGCTATAGCATCAAACATACATATTTGTTCCAAATGATCACAACTAAATTGTCACCTAAAGTTTAAACCACACTCACTGTGAGTGTTAATATAAAGTGAATATCTGAAAGCCACAGATGTTATCCTTACATACGGGGTGTTAGTGTTCAGTTAATATTCAGTATAGTTTAATAAAGAAGTGTTTTAATCCCGTATGTGGATGAACGTCATTGTATTTCCTGGATTACATGGGGTGTAATACCGGCGTTCACCTGCTCCCACTTACACCCATTGAATGATACAGGGATGTTCAGACAGACCAGATTGAAACATTTATTCATTGAATAATACGGAATATTACTGAACATAAAGGGTCCGTATGGTGGGATAACATCTGTGCCTTTGAGATAAACACTTTATATTTAGAATTGATACATTTATGGAGATGTTTGAGACTTTAACAATGTTTGTAGTTAAATATATAACTACAAACACCATTTTGGAGAGTTGAAGAATGTCATAGATGAGATCATAATAATAATAATGTTTTATTTGTGCAGCCCTTTTCACATTTCATACTTGTCATAAAATATCTAGAACAAAACAAATGTAAAAGCCTAAGGATAGGATAGATAACGGAGCTAAGGTATAACATAACACTCAGGCAGGAGAATAAGTAATCTAAACTAAATATCGATTATCAAACTCGATAACAAGAAATCTGAGTCTTGATCCAATGCTAAAATGAAACTATAATATAGTCTTTATCGGCAGGAAACCTCAGAATGTCCAAAACTGTTACTTTTCAGGATTCAAAAATGGCTAAAGTAGCAGATCTACAAGCTCAAACCGTGTTTTGTGCGTTTCAAGCTTGTAGATCTGCTACTGTTGATGCTTTTATGCGATGCTGTAGTATGATCAAGTAGGACGAGAGGTTGAACCACTTTAACCATTATCTTATGCTTTGGGCTATTCAAAAAATAGCAGATCTACAAGCTCTACGGCACCGAGTGCCACGCTACCTACGAGCTTGTAGATCTGCTATTTAAAAAAAAAATCATGAACATTTTTGCACATTTTTCAAAATATGTTTTAAAGATTTACATTTTTAACTCTAATATTTGCTTCTGGGGGGATTCTACAAATGTCTTCTAAATCATAACAGTTTTTTGAAAATAACATGTTGCTATAATCAAACTTTTTCATGTCAAGGACAAGGACCACCCAAAATGATATGTATTTGGCCGTGGACCCCCATCTCAAAATGTTGTTCCAGGGACCCCCCAGAAGCAAAGATTTGAATAAAATAAATATGCACATTTTCACGATTTTTCATAAAATAGCAGATCTACAAGCTCATAGCGCGGCACTCGGTGCCTCGCTATGAGCTTGTAGATCTGCTATTTTTGAATAGCCAAAGTGTAAGATAATGGTTAAAGTGGTTACACTGATGCGTTCCCGGTCTTAAGGGTTAACACTATAGCATACATGGGCAACTGGCGGCCCGGGGGCCACATGCGGCCCTCACCTTCACTTAGTGCGGCCGCAGGTTAATAGTGATATATTATTGATTTCAGCTGTTCAAATTCCAAACATGCAATCATGACCCGCTTTAATTACTTCAGTCTGATATTATTAGTTTAATGACTGTCCAATGTATTTGTATTTAAGTTCACAAAGTTAACTTAAGTATAACTAAATGTATTTGAAATTAAATAAAAAAATATACGTTTCAGGATTCCAATTAAAAAATACCAAAAAAGAATTAAGGATTCCGAAATAGCAAAAATAGCAGATCTACAAGCTCTGAGCTTGTAGATCAGCTATTTTTTTTCTGTCCGACAGTAACAATATGCAATGTGTCCCTCGAGTGAGTGTGGAAATATAGTGGCCCTCTAGTCTACATCATCAAAGTTGCATCACCCCTGCACTATAGCCTACTTAAAAACTCGATTTTCTATTATTGTTTTTATTATTATATGTAATGTTGGTGTATATCTGTGTCTTGCAGGTTAATCCTTCTGCAGAGTGGACTAAATCTACTTCATACAGTGAGTTGAAAACGCTGAGTCATGGCTTCTAGCTATGACTCAGCGTTTGACTCGCTGTATGAATGCTTCAGGGAAGGTTCAAAGGATGGATGGAGTCATCAGGAGATAGCTGGTAATAGAGTGTCTGTAACTCAGGACAAGGGGCAGGAAGATGGAACCTCGACAACGCAGCAACGAGCCCTGAGAGCTGAAACGTATAACGGTGCCAACGAACGCTCTCCGTTGGAGATACAAGGCGTACGGTGCTCGGGACGTGGTGCCATACAACCAACGCGGCTCTATTAATACCAGCTATCTTCAACCACGCGGCGGGAGACCCCACACGGTACGTACCTGGATCACACCTAGCCAGCAGTGGTGGAAAGTAACTAGGTGCATTTACTTGAGTACTGTATTAAGTACAATTTCAAGGGATGTGTACTTTACTTGAGTATTTCCTAATTTCAATACTTTTACTTTTACTCCACTACGTCTGGGATCCAAATATTGTACTTTTTACTTCACTACATTTATTTGAAAACTTCAGTTACCAGTTACTTTGTAGATTTGAATTATAATTACAAAAAATGTATTAACCACTTCAGCCCTATATACATTTCGGCCATTTGAAAATAGACGATCTACAAGCTCACAATGTGTTGCGATGCGACACATTGTGAGCTTGTAGATCTGCTATTTTCAAAAGATTTTAATATATTTTGAAATTTGTGAAACAGGATATTCTACATAATGAGTACTTTTATTTTTGGTACTTTAAGTACATTTTGATACCAGTGCCTTTGTACTTTCACTCAAGTGAATTTTAAATTCCGGACTTTTACTTGTAACAGAGTATTTCTACAATGCAGTATTGATACTTTTAATTAAGTAAAAAAAAATCAGTATTTGTTCCACCACTGCTGACCATTATAAACTAGGGCTGTGTCACCATTATGTTATTATTATTATATATTATTAAATATAAGTTGACGATTCATTGTCACATAAATGATTGCGATCAAAGATTTAATTGTGTTTGACGTTGAGCATTGGAACATTATGAATACAAATGTAATTTATTTTAGGCTTTTAGGGCTTCGTAAATAAAAGTTGCACAAGGCAGATATGACAAATAATATACATTATTTAATTACAAAAAAATACATTCATAGTGGGATTAGCAGAGTGGAAATAGCCAATCTACAAGCTCCAAACGTGTTAGGCTATTATGTAATAATTGTGACAGGTCTAGTATAAACCCTAGGGTTTATACTCATGGTAACTGATGACTGGTATCAGACCACACTTTGAGAGCCACTGGTCTAGCGGCTCAGAGCTGAACGAAGACGCCTGTGGTTTTATTTTCAAGCCGAATCCCAACCCTCAACATTCTGCCGCCACCAGTGTTATGGAGAAATTGGTGACCTGACAAAAGATGTGTCCATCTTGTGGACTTCACATGTCAAACATCCAAAGTCAATCGCTGTTAGTTTATGAACGGAGTTGCTCTGTTCATAAACAAACGGTTGTTATTTACATTTGGACATGGTGATGTTTTTGTGAAGTCCACGAGATGGTCGCATGTTTTCTGAAGGTCACCAATTTCACCGTAACACAACACCTTGCTGGAGGTAGGAGGCACAAACTGGAGTTTTGGAATCACCGGCCATATTGGAAATAAATTGGGCCTCTTCCTCACTTACCAATGGTGCTAATGAAGGCTCTGTTCCAAACGGACCCTTACGGGTGTGTAACTCTTGAGTGTACAGATGTAAACAAATCACAGGTCCATTTGGTTCCATTTGTACACTCAGAGTTATGGGTGTCTTTGAGAACCACTGTGCTGCACTAAATAGAACAGAGCCTTCATTAGTATTACATATGAAGGAAGTAAGGAAGAGGCCCAATCCTTGGCCAAATGCATATTCATTTGGGGGTCCTTGATATGAAACTTTTGAGAGCCACCGTCTTTAGTTGTTTCTGGAACTTGATGAAATGATAAGCATTGTAGACTTTACTTGGTGTTTGATACAGGAATAGACGGCACCTCTTTGCTAAATTGGCAATGTTTCTCCCAAAATGTAAAACAAATGACGAATTTGCAAAATGTTCTTAAAGCAGGGGTCTTCAACAGGGGGTCCGGGACCCAGAGTTACTACAGGGGGTCCGCCAAATCTTTTTTACATTAACCACTTGAACCCTAGCATCCCTTTGCTGAGGAGAACTTAAGCCAAAAATAGCAGATCTACAAGCTCACAACGCCTCGGGCTGCAAGGTGTAGTGAGCTTGTAGATCGGCTATTTTTAGCAAAGAGTTATAGGTGTAGAGGGAAAAAAGAGCAGCAAATGTTTATCTCAAACACAATTTTATACAATATAGAGGGGGTCCCTGCTTCATCTCTCTCTCAGCTAGGGGGTCCTTGGCCTGAAAACGTTGAAGACCCCTGTCTTAAAGGGGTAGTTTAAAACACCTTTTCCTATGGATTAGTCACCCCATGGAGACTTGAATTCATGGATATGTTTTTGTCTGATTCCTAAACCAATAATTTGATGACCGGCAGCGGTTCCGGTAGGAGACACAAAGAGTCTCCTTTGTGTCTCCTACCGGAACCGCTGCCTACCGGTCCATAATTCAAGGCTCCGTGGGGTGACTAATCGATAGAAAAGAAGTACGTTTTTGGGTGAACTATCCCTTTTTAAGTAATGTAAAGTATACATGATGTGAACATGTACGGGTGAGTACATCATTATCAGACCTAAAACGTATTGTTTTATGCCCACAGTGGCTGTAGGCCAGTCAAGCATCTTCAAATCATGTACTTAAAGGAGTAGTTCACCCAAAAAAATACTTATTTTCTATAAATTGCACACCCCATGAAGCCTTGAATTCATGATTTTGTTTTAGTTTGTCTCATTACTAAGCCAATAATTTGATGACCGGGTGTATTTCCGGTAGGAGACACAAATAATTTACTTTGTGTCTCCTACCGGATACATTAGCCGGTAGGAGACGGGAATATAATTATTGGCATAGGAATGCGACAAAAACAAATCCATGAATTCAAGGCTTCATGGCGTGTGCAATTGATAGAAAATAAGTCATTTTGTGGGTGAACTACTCCTTTAAGTTACTTAATTACTTACTTTGAGGAATAGAAATGGCCAATTACACATTGAAGTGCCCACTTTTCCCGGGTGCCCACTCTTCTGGTTACAAAAATGTTAATTTATTTTCAAACATGTTCAATGTTCATGTACAATACAATTAAATCCTTAATCGCAATTATTTGTGACAATTATGGTGGCACAGCCCTGTCAGTGACCAGTTTATGGCTCTACAGACCATCTTGGCTTCCAAAATGTCACCCTGTAAGGCCTGCTCAACTCAACGTTTTTGTTTTCTTTTTTGTGTCTTTACAGAACACGAAGAAGACGTCCGTAAGTGAAGATGGCAGGAAGGTAGGAACCTTTTGATTGCAGCTGCTGCTTGTTAAGGGGGCTACATGCTACATGCTACATGCTACCATACCATGTATGTGGTCATTTGCGTTGTCTATCGTTTCACGTCATTTGCATCGCGTCATTTGTGGGTAAAGCTTCATTACGTCGGTCCACATCACATAGGACCATGTGGATTTATGTGATTTTATTTATTGTTTCACGTAATTTGCGCCCAAAGCTTTGATCACATCGGTCCACATCACATACGACCATATGTGGTCGTAACTTCTCCTCTTTTTCTCTATTCTTTGCTTTAATAAAGCAATAACAAAATTATTTGTTTTTATTTACTTTTGTGTCCGAGTTATTTGATCGATTTTTTGTTTTTGTCTTTCTTTCTTTAAACAAACACATTTCTTTCTTCTTGCCTGTCTATTGCACTAGTTCTTCACTAGTAGTTTGTGTGTACAAATGTATGTGATGTGGAGCTATGTGATTTATGTCTGGTATCATTATGGTAGCATGTAGCCCCATTAACACCGTGTTTACAGTCATCTATGCTGTAGGTCTGTGCAAACTAAAAGAGAAAGCAAATGATGTGTGTCATTTGCTTCTTTCTTAGTGTTTTTTAATTTCATTTGCTGTTTGAGTCGTGGCTGCTGTTCAAGGTAAGTGATAGTAGTGACACAGTCTATCATTGGTTGTCGGGCAGAAACCTTGTGTGTGTGTGTGTGTGTGTGTGTGTGTGTGTGTGTGTGTGTGTGTGTGTGTGTGTGTGTGTGTGTGTGTGTGTGTGTGTGTGTGTGTGTGTGTGTGTGTGTGTGTGTATATATATATTTTTTTTGTCGTAAATACATTTCTTTACTTGGTCATACCGTGTGACAGTGTCACACACTAAAGCAGTACAAACAGCCGATCTACAAGCTCACAACGCAAAGATCATGATAATTACATTGGAACACAGGTTATTTTGTGTCCATTTTAAAAAGTAACAATTTTGGACATACACAGTTTCTGCCTGACCTCCATACTTTAACTTCCCCTCTTTTCTCTTCATTATTTGCTTGAATAAAGTTATAACTTTTTTCTTTTCGTGTGTCTTGTGGTTTTTGTGTGTACAAATGGAACCAAATGGACCTGTTACTGGTCCATTTGGTTCCATTTGTAGTACTGACAGTATACGTATACCAGGCTGTTTATGTAATGACAGGGTACAGTATATGTAGGCCTACGCTAAGCTGTATAATATAGTGACAGGGTACAGTATATGTATACTAGGTTGTATAATATAGTGACAGGGTATAGTATATGTGGCTCTTGGTCACATAGCAAACTCACATAGTTAAACCTATTTGTGCTTTATATATTTTTGATAAAGTTAAAAATATAGCTTTTTTTGCCCTGTCATAGTATCAACTAAACATTTTTTTAGCTTTAACCGTAAAATTTGCACTATCAGCGCCGTTCGCGTTGCGTCATTTAACGGGTGGCAGGCCAGCGGTTTGCGTCGTTTGCGTTCAATGCCCGTCATTCGTGAAGAATAAGTAAGAAGGGACTGGACCAGTGTTTTTTATTATTGGGTCACGGCCAGCGTTTATGTGATTTATGTCTCGTAGCATTTTGCGTTAAGTAATTTGATTTGCGTCGCGTCTCAGGATTTCACGTCACCGTGCAGGTAAGTCTTCATCACGTCAGCCCACATCACATAAGTCCATGGTGTAGTGTAGTGTAGTATGTGATGTGGATTGATGTGATGTATGTGTTGTCATTTCACAACACATGCGGGTAAAAATTACTTTTGATTTCACGTCGCTTCCGTCATATGCAGGTAAGTCTTCATCACGTCAGCCCACATCACATATGACCGTACAGGGGGGCCGTATGTGATGTGCATTGATGTGATGTATGTGTTGTGTTGTGTCATTTCACAACATATGCGGGTAAAACATCATCACGTTAGTCCACGTCACATATGAACATATGTGGAGGTATGTGATGCATGTCGTCCTTTACGTCGTGTGTCGTTTCGCGTAATTTGATTGGCGTTGTACCGTTTCAGGCTATTTGCGAGTTAAGCTTCATCATGTCAATCCACATCACATAATAATAATAATAATAATAATAATAATAATAATAATGACACATTACTGGTCGTATGTGAATTACTGGTCGTATGTGATGTGGATTTATGTGATTTTGTGATTATTTCACGACATTTGCGGATAGCTCGTCATTCACATCGGTCGGCATTTTTTTCTTTTAGGCGAGGTACACGCTGTTGTTTACAGTAGGTCAGAACAGGGAGAGATGTAGGGCCATCATTCATATCATATGCATTTAACCTATTAAGACCTGGAACTGTGTCATTTTTAGATTTGAGCTAAAAAGCTTTATTTTACACTTTGGCTTTTCAAAAATAGCAGATATACAAGCTCATAGCGCAGCACCGAGTGCCGCGCTATGAGCTTGTAGATCTGTTTTTTTTTAAATTCGTGAAAGTGTGTGCAAATCTTTGAATATATATATTTTTAAAGCAAATATTTTTTAACTCAAATCTTTGCTTCTGGGGGGGTCCGTGGAACAAAATATTTTGATGGGTGTCCGCGACCAAATACATATAATTTTGGGGGTCCTTGACATGAAAAAGTTTGAGAACCACTGATATAGAAACTTATGTTTTTCAGAAAACTGTTGGGATTTAGGAGACATGTAGAATCGGCTTCAGGTCTTAAAGGGTTAATGACTTTGGTTATTCCTGTTGCTTGTGTTGTATGTTGTGTATTAATGTTATTCATAGTGTTGTATGTTGTTTACTAATGTCATTCATAGTGTTGTATGTTGTGTACTAATGTCATTCATGCTGTTGCTGTATTGCTGACAATTATTGGCACAATTTATTTTGCGTTGCGTCATTTGCGTTAAAGCTTAATCACGCCAATCCACATCACATATGACCAGTATGTGATGTGAAGGTGTGTGACGGATGTCGGCATGTGCATCACGTATAGTTGCTCGTTATTTGTGCCGTCATTTGCGAGTAAAGCTTCATCACGTCAATCCACATCACATAATAATTATAATAATATAAACGATACATACAACCATATGACCAGTATGTGATGTGGACTTCGTTTCACGTTGTTTGCGTACAATGCTCGTCATTTAGCAGGAGAATAATGAAGAAAATGGACTGATGCTGGACTGAGACTGATGCAGAGAACATGAAGCAAAGAATGTTGCTGCCATTGCGTCATATGCGCCTCGTATAATTTATGTCAATCGTCCAAAAATGATGTAAATTATACGAGTCTCTCTATCTCTCTCTCTATCCCTCTCATCTCTCTATCTCTCCCCCTGGTGAGTAGGTTGGCGAATGTAATGCACAGTACAAAGTGCTTTGGTTAAAGGTACTATAGATAAATGCACCATTTAAATTGTAAACTTTGAATTGAACTCATAGGCATCAGCTAGCAGCCACTGTGACACTGTGTAAGAGGCAGTTCAGTCACTGTAGACTGTATTACTTCTGGAAAATAAACATTAGTCATAACTGTGTGATTGCATTATAAATATTACAGTCATAACTGTGTGATTGCATTCTAAACATGTGTCATAACTGTGTGATTGCATTCTAAACATTACAGTCATAACTGTGTGATTGCAATATAAATATTACAGTCATAACTGTGTGATTGCATTCTAAACATGTGTCATAACTGTGTGATTGCATTCTAAACATTACAGTCATAACTGTGTGATTGCAATATAAATATTACAGTCATAACGGTGTGATTGCATTCTAAACATGTGTCATAACTGTGTGATTGCATTCTAAACATTACAGTCATAACTGTGTGATTGCAATATAAATATTAGTCATAACTGTGTGATTGCATTATAAATATTAGTCATAACTGTGTGATTGCATTATAAACATGTGTCATAACTGTGTGTTGCATTCTAAACATTACAGTCATAACTGATGTCAATCAAAATGTTTAAGCTCTATATTTAACTGCTACCAGGCATTGAGCCACTGCAGAGGTTCCCAAACCTTTTAGCTCAGGACCCAAACTAGTGAAAATAATAGATTTGCAAGCTCACAACAAGCTTGTAAATCTATTTTCACAAACAATTTTTTTTTGTTTATAATTTATTGCTTAGATTTTTTTTTTTTTTCATGAAATAGCACATTTTTTTCTTTCTTTTAATTAATTTTAATTGTACTACAGACACAAAAGAGACGTGATGTCTCTCTGGGACCTAGTGAAAATAGCAGATCTACAAGTTTGGCTTGTAGATCTGCTATTTTCACTACTCTTTTAATATTTTAAACAGAATTGATTTGTTTTTAAATGTATGGGGTTCTTTTGAAAAACTTTGTTTACTCAAAATTGTTTTATAACCCTAACCTTTTATTTAAAATAAATTGTAGCTGACGATGGTCCTTTGACCCAAACGTTTGCTGCTGCACTTTTCACTTTTAGCACTTGGAGCTCTTTATGAGCATGACAAAATAAAACACTAATATATTTTCTTAGTCTCTGTCTAAGGAGTTTTCCTTAAGGTTTTTGTGCAGTGAGTCTTTTCTTCAACCGGTTTTCCTTTTGTATAAAGATGTTAACATGGCTACCCATTTATGGTCTGTAAATTATTAAATTAATATTTTTTTTAGATATTCTGAGGAGTCAAGATTTTATTTCACACTTGTAAGTTATTGTTTACCTGATTAAAAGCATTATCAGGTTTTTATTAAAACAAAGTAACAATGTCCACTGAGCTTTAAAAAGTGTTGAATAAAATATAGTTCCTCTAAAAATGATTTTAATTGTGAAAGTTAATTAAATGTTGCTCATGTACAGAGTGTTAACCGATAGGGTTATGTTTTCATCTGCCGTAGTTGTAGATCTTTGAAATGTGTAAATCAGTGGTTCTCAGCCTTATTCTGGATCTGACCACTTAACATGGCAGCCGTTTTAAGTGGTCAGATGGGTGGGCCTTTTCAGAGCATGCTTTAAAGACTAAGACCAATCAATCCATTGGAACTAACTTAGTATACTAAGTTATTTGGTATAACTTTTTTTTTATATTAAATCTTAATGTTTTTGCCAATTATTTAGGTGGAGAACCACTGGTTTAAATTTCAACTAAATGCAAGTTGTATGTTAAACAAATGTTTACCCTACTTTATGGAATTGCTTTTCTTTCTTTTTTATTTACTTTATGAAATTCGTTTGAGCTTGTGAACTTGTAGATCTTCACTCTTGTAGATTTTTGTTATTTTCTTTTCTTTATGGAATTTTTTATTTAGCATTTTCTTAAATTACATTATTTTGAATGTTTTATTTATGTGACATTGATCTTGTAGATTGTCTATTTTAACTTTTTATAATGTTTTTTGGACATCAACAATATTCCAATATGTCTTATCTGCTCCATGCAGAACAAACCGGTGTAATTTTCAAATGTATTTAATACATTACAATGTTCAATGAACTGTAATCCACGGGCCAATCACCTGCTGGAAGCTTTGATTGAATACTTAATTAACACGTTTTGGGGGGGGGGGGGTTTATTTACTCATGACCCAAGAAAATGTGTCCATGACCCACTATTGAGTCCCGACCCATAACTTGGGAAACAGTGGACCAGGGTCCATTTGGTTCCATTTGTTGCCTTAAATGTACGAGGTTCCTTAGAAAAATAAACTTTTTATTTCTGTAAATATGTTTTTTTTTTTATTGTAGGAAACTAAAAGGAAAAAGAGGAATATTTACTGACTGTAGCTGGTCTCAAAAACAAAGCAAAACTGGCAGAAAAAAAGACTCCCTCCACAAACTCCTTAGACGGAGACCAAGAAAATCTATTTTTTGTTTTATTTGTTTCATGTTCATAAAGTGCTCCAAGTGTTCAAAGTGAAAAGTGCAGCAGCAAACATTTAGGTCATAGGACCATCGTCAGTGCTATATCAGATCTAATCATTTGCGGTTAAAGCTTCATTACGTCAGTCCACATCACATATGACCATAGTGTGTGGGGTGTAGTGTAGTGTAGTGTAGTATGTGATGTGGACTTATGTCTCGTATCATTTCGTATAATTTGATTTGCGTCCCGACTTATCATTTCACGTCACTTAAGTCATGTGCAGGTAAGTCTTCATCACGTCAGTCCACATCACATATGACCATAGGCGCTGTATGTGATGTGGATTTATGTGTTGTCATTTGTGGGTAAAGCTTGATTATTCACGGCGGTCAGTAGGCAAGGCACTGACGATGGTCCTTTGACCCAAACGTTTGCTGCTGCACTTTTCACTTTTAGCACTTGGAGCTCTTTATGAGCATGACAAAATAAAACGGTAATATATTTTCTTAGTCTCTGTCTAAGGAGTTTTCCTTAAGGTTTTTGTGCAGTGAGTCTTTTCTTCAACCGGTTTTCCTTTTGTATAAAGATATTAACATGGCTACCCATTTATGGTCTGTAAATGATTAAATGATTACATTTTTTTTTTTTGATATTCTGAGGAGTCAAGATTTTATTTCACACTTGTAAGTTATTTTTTACCTGATTAAAAGCATTATCAGGTTTTTATTAAAACAAAGTAACAATGTCCACTGAGCTTTAAAAAGTGTTGAATAAAATATAGTTCCTCTAAAAATGATCTTAATTGTGAAAGCTAATTAAATGTTGCTCATGTACAGAGCGTTAACCGATAGGGTTATGTTTTCATCTGCCGTAGTTGTAGATCTTTGAAATGTGTAAATCAGTGGTTCTCAGCCTTATTCTGGATCTGACCACTTAACATGGCAGCCGTTTTAAGTGGTCAGATGGGTGGGCCTTTTCAGAGCATGCTTTAAAGACTAAGACCAATCAATCCATTGGAACTAACTTAGTATACTAAGTTATTTGGTATAACTTTTTTTTATATTAAATCTTAATGTTTTTGCCAATTATTTAGGTGGCGAACCACTGGTTTAAATTTCAACTAAATGCAAGTTGTATGTTAAACAAATGTTTACCCTACTTTATGGAATTGCTTTTCTTTCTTTTTTATTTACTTTATGAAATTCGTTTGAGCTTGTGAACTTGTAGATCTTCACTCTTGTAGATTTTTGTTATTTTCTTTTCTTTATGGAATTTTTTATTTAGCATTTTCTTAAATTACATTATTTTGAATGTTTTATTTATGTGACATTGATCTTGTAGATTGTCTATTTTAACTTTTTATAATGTTTTTTGGACATCAACAATATTCCAATATGTCTTATCTGCTCCATGCAGAACAAACCGGTGTAATTTTCAAATGTATTTAATACATTACAATGTTCAATGAACTGTAATCCACGGGCCAATCACCTGCTGGAAGCTTTGATTGAATACTTAATTAACACGTTTTGGGGGGGGGGGGGGGGGATTTATTTACTCATGACCCAAGAAAATGTGTCCATGACCCACTATTGAGTCCCGACCCATAACTTGGGAAACAGTGGACCAGGGTCCATTTGGTTCCATTTGTTGCCTTAAATGTACGAGGTTCCTTAGAAAAATAAACTTTTTATTTCTGTAAATATGTTTTTTTTTTATTGTAGGAAACTAAAAGGAAAAAGAGGAATATTTACTGACTGTAGCTGGTCTCAAAAACAAAGCAAAACTGGCAGAAAAAAAGACTCCCTCCACAAACTCCTTAGACGGAGACCAAGAAAATCTATTTTTTGTTTTATTTGTTTGATGTTCATAAAGTGCTCCAAGTGTTCAAAGTGAAAAGTGCAGCAGCAAACATTTAGGTCATAGGACCATCGTCAGTGCTATATCAGATCTAATCATTTGCGGTTAAAGCTTCATTACGTCAGTCCACATCACATATGACCATAGTGTGTGGGGTGTAGTGTAGTGTAGTGTAGTATGTGATGTGGACTTATGTCTCGTATCATTTCGTATAATTTGATTTGCGTCCCGTCTTATCATTTCACGTCACTTAAGTCATGTGCAGGTAAGTCTTCATCACGTCAGTCCACATCACATATGACCATAGGCGCTGTATGTGATGTGGATTTATGTGTTGTCATTTGTGGGTAAAGCTTGATTATTCACGGCGGTCAGTAGGCAAGGCACTGACGATGGTCCTTTGACCCAAACGTTTGCTGCTGCACTTTTCACTTTTAGCACTTGGAGCTCTTTATGAGCATGACAAAATAAAACAGTAATATATTTTCTTAGTCTCTGTCTAAGGAGTTTTCCTTAAGGTTTTTGTGCAGTGAGTCTTTTCTTCAACCGGTTTTCCTTTTGTATAAAGATATTAACATGGCTACCCATTTATGGTCTGTAAATGATTAAATGATTACATTTTTTTTTTAGATATTCTGAGGAGTCAAGATTTTATTTCACACTTGTAAGTTATTTTTTACCTGATTAAAAGCATTATCAGGTTTTTATTAAAACAAAGTAACAATGTCCACTGAGCTTTAAAAAGTGTTGAATAAAATATAGTTCCTCTAAAAATGATCTTAATTGTGAAAGCTAATTAAATGTTGCTCATGTACAGAGCGTTAACCGATAGGGTTATGTTTTCATCTGCCGTAGTTGTAGATCTTTGAAATGTGTAAATCAGTGGTTCTCAGCCTTATTCTGGATCTGACCACTTAACATGGCAGCCGTTTTAAGTGGTCAGATGGGTGGGCCTTTTCAGAGCATGCTTTAAAGACTAAGACCAATCAATCCATTGGAACTAACTTAGTATACTAAGTTATTTGGTATAACTTTTTTTAATATTAAATCTTAATGTTTTTGCCAATTATTTAGGTGGAGAACCACTGGTTTAAATTTCAACTAAATGCAAGTTGTATGTTAAACAAATGTTTACCCTAATTTATGGAATTGCTTTTCTTTCTTTTTTATTTACTTTATGAAATTCGTTTGAGCTTGTGAACTTGTAGATCTTCACTCTTGTAGATTTTTGTTATTTTCTTTTCTTTATGGAATTTTTTATTTAGCATTTTCTTAAATTACATTATTTTGAATGTTTGATTATTTTTGTGACATTGATCTTGTAGATTGTCTATTTTAACTTGTTATAATGTTTTTTGGACATCAACAATATTCCAATATGTCTTATCTGCTCCATGCAGAACAAACCGGTGTAATTTTCAAATGTATTTAATACATTACAATGTTCAATGAACTGTAATCCACGGGCCAATCACCTGCTGGAAGCTTTGATTGAATACTTAATTAACACGTTTTGGGGCGGGGGATTTATTTACTCATGACCCAAGAAAATGTGTCCACGACCCACTATTGAGTCCCGACCCATAACTTGGGAAACAGTGGACCAGGGTCCATTTGGTTCCATTTGTTGCCTTAAATGTACGAGGTTCCTTAGAAAAATAAACTTTTTATTTCTGTAAATATGTTTTTTTTTTATTGTAGGAAACTAAAAGGAAAAAGAGGAATATTTACTGACTGTAGCTGGTCTCAAAAACAAAGCAAAACTGGCAGAAAAAAAAATCCCTCCACAAACTCCTTAGACGGAGACCAAGAAAATCAATTTTTTGTTTTATTTGTTCCATGTTCATAAAGTGCTCCAAGTGTTCAAAGTGAAAAGTGCTGCAGCAAACATTTAGGTCATAGGACCATCGTCAGTGCTATATCAGATCTAATCATTTGCGGTTAAAGCTTCATTACGTCAGTCCACATCACATATGACCATAGTGTGTGGGGTGTAGTGTAGTGTAGTGTAGTATGTGATGTGGACTTATGTCTCGTATCATTTCGTATAATTTGATTTGCGTCCCGTCTTATCATTTCACGTCACTTAAGTCATGTGCAGGTAAGTCTTCATCACGTCAGTCCACATCACATATGACCATAGGCGCTGTATGTGATGTGGATTTATGTGTTGTCATTTGTGGGTAAAGCTTGATTATTCACGGCGGTCAGTAGGCGAGGCACTGACGATGGTCCTTTGACCCAAACGTTTGCTGCTGCACTTTTCACTTTTAGCACTTGGAGCTCTTTATGAGCATGACAAAATAAAACACTAATATATTTTCTTAGTCTCTGTCTAAGGAGTTTTCCTTAAGGTTTTTGTGGAGTGAAAACATGGCTATCTATGAATTTTCCATGGCCAGTTATTTGGGATCAATATAAGTAGGAAAAAAAAGGCCGTTATTCTAGTCCGGACTTGTCCTTTAACATGGCAGCCTTAAGTGGATAAACTAAATTGGTAAATGGATGAACTGTGACGGGATAGATGGAGGTCAGCAAGAGTTTTTTTTTTTTTACAAATATTAATTTGAATATCTGTTAGTTTATTGTATCTATTATCTGTATTTTGTTTTAGTTTTTCTCCTTTTATTGTTGTACTGTTAATTATTGACATGTATGTTGTGCTATTGTTTTCCTGTTTTCTTCTTAGTCATCATGACTTCATAGGCCTGTCAAAATTACATAATAGCATTAGTCTATGATGGATAATATCATTGGAAATTATGTAATATCCACAAAAAAAACAGTTGTAATGTATGTTTTGTTTTAACTTCCATTTACTGGATTTTAATGTGATGTTTTTTTTTGTATTTATTGTTTGTTTATTGTATTTTTTTTTATTTTATAAAAGGCGCTATATCGCTAAACATTACTGTATCTAATCTCAGTAGGCTCATTATCTGTAACTGTACAGCTGTGCTGCTTCAGGAATTCTATGTGACCAACAGCGTAAATCATCATTGTTGTAATGTGAAGACTCTCCTCTTCAGACTCCACCTCAGCCTGTAGCACTTAGACGCATTTTGAGCATGTAGATCTAAGTTTAAATAGGGTTAATGTTTGTGTGTGTGTATGTTTTGTAGTAATCAAAATCTACAAAGTAACTAAAGGTTTCAAATAATCGTAGTGGAGTAAAAGTACAATATTTGCCTCTGAGATGTGGTGAAGTAGAAGTAAAAGTACTGCAAATTGGAAATACTCCAGTAAAGTAAAAAATACCTCAGATGCTGGGTTAATTTATTGACCTGGTTAGTTGACCTATAGTTTCTATGTACAGATTATTAATGTATTATACTGTTTATTAATTTATTATACTGTTTAGACTGATGCTATCTTCTTGGTTTACCTGTGATCCTAGTTTACTGAGACACTGCACCGTCTCTGCATTCTATGTATGTTTATGTATGTTGTAAGTCACTCTAGATAAAGAGATTAGATGAATATCTACATTGTAAATTGTGAAATGACTTTACTGTTGAAATGTAAATATGTGAATGGTACCATGTGATTATAAATGACAACAAAACAAAAACAAAGGCTCTGGTGTGGTTCTCCTGGTTTACCGGGATAGGGTTCAATTCCCTGCAGTGCCCTACTCGTAGTGTTGTATTTACCCTTTATATGGTCTGTTTTATTTATGTTCGTAGTGTTGTATTTACCCTTTATATGGTTTATGTTTTATTCTTTACGCTCATTGTGTTGTATTTACCCTTACATGGTTTGTTTTATTCTGTGTTCATAGTGTTGTATTTACCCTTTCGTGGTTTGTTTAATTCTTTATGTTCATAGTGTTGTATTTACCCTTACATGGTTTGTTGTATTCTGTATGTTCATTGTGTTGTATTTAGCCTTACATGGTTTGTTTTATTTTTATATTCATTGTTGTATTTACCTGGTTTATTCTTTATGTTCATTGTGTTTTATTTACCCTTACATGGTTTATGTTTTAGGTTTATGTTTTATTTTTATATTCATTGTGTTGTATTTACCCGGTTTATTCTTTATGTTCATTGTGTAGGGTTGGGATCCTTCATTATCATTATAATTGTTGATGACCAAATGGACCATTACAGGTCTAACTCTTTAGTGTACAAATGGACCCGTTATGGTGGTCTTTGAAATGTAAAAGTTTGAGGACCACTGGTATTGTAATGTTTTATCTGACGTGAAGTCCACACACCAGCTCTGACAGTGTGATGGATACGGTTCCCAATGCTAACGCAGCTACAAACACCCTGCAGCTCTTAGCCTGTCTCAAAGTGGGGTCCGGGGTCCTTGGGGGGATTTCAGGGGGTCCCTCCCCAGCTAGATTAGTTAGTATAGCATCATAAACATTTTAACCACTTTATCCATTTATATGTTTGCTATTCAAAAATAGCAGATCTACAAGCTCACAGCTCGTCACTTCGTGCCGCGCTGCGAGCTTGGACATCTGCTATTTTTGAACATTTTCGAAGGCCCGCTCTTGTCCTCCGACGGCCAGGACGCGCTCGCCTCTTTCGCCGTCTCCATGCTATGATCCCTGCCAAGACAAAGGGAAGATCTCCCACAAGACAAAGGGAAGATCTCCCACCACCCAGCCGGTGGAGGGTTATCCGCGAAAAAGTCCGGAATTCTGTGTGCGATCGCTGTGCTGATGTCCAGAAGTGCTTGTCTGTCATAACTCCTTAGACACCTGACGGTGTAGGAAAAAAATAAAAGGCTTAAAAATACTAAAAAGGAAAAACGTTGCGACGCTGAGGAGCGTGTACGGAAGCAGCCTTCCCCCTCCATTGGCGCTCCCATATAATGGGAATTCAATACCCATATAACAATGAATTAAATACCCATAATTCTAGCTTCACATGTGTACTTTTTATAGAATGTCATATCAGAAGACCGAGCTTCGCAGTGTAAAGAATAGTCATACCCTTCCAGTCAGAGCTCTTATGTCTTGAAGGACCCTATGTCTGTCCCGAATAGAGCGAGCTCTGAAAGCAGAGATGCCTCCTCTGACCAAAAGGAGCCTTGCCTTTAGGGAAGTGTGTTGTTAGGATTCTGTTCTAACATTAATAGAGAGTTGATTCCAAGTCCTTGGAATCTATAAGCGAATAATAGTTGCCCCTTCCTACCGGCGTCTATAAGGTATATGTTGCATTCTGACTTTGACTCTTGCCTTGAAGACGACTGTGTCCGCCGGGATATGACTCTTGTCTGGAAGGGTATAACTATTCTCTATGCTGCAAGGGTCTGCCTTCTGATATGACAATTCTATAAAAAGTGCAAATGTGAAGCTAGACTTCTGGTCATTAAATTTGTGCAATAATAATGCTGAAGTCGTAAAGATGGCTAATTTGGGGTGTGGCGATCAAGCTCAGCGTAGCCATTTAGCACAAATACATATTTAGTTGATATAATAAATATATTTAATTAATCATGAATAAAGAGTACATGTAGTACTAACTATTATTTGAGTAGACAATAATAAATCATGGTTATCGATGTATAGAAGTACCTACTGTAAAAAGTTCCATTTCTGAATACATCTGACTTTTGAGTTTGGTAATCTATATATAGAAGTACAATTAACTAAAAAAGTTAAGTTCTGAATACTTAACTTTAATACAAACTTTTTAGGTAAATGATTGCCTGAAAAGTTTTGAGTATTGATACTTTTACTTAAGAAACTTTTGAGTACTTTTTGCCGGCTGATAGGAGGGGGGTTGTTGCCATGATCACTACATGGTGGGGAGACTCCTGTTACTGAACAAACACTCTATGGCAATGATTATTACTATCAAAATATAGTGCTTTAACCTTAACATTTTTTTGTTTAAACCCAAAAATATTGGTGTCAATCCGTTTCTCTACAGTCGAATCAAGCAGCTCTGTCCTTAAAGGAGGAGTTCACCCAAAAAAATACTTATTTTCTATCAATTGCACACCCCATGAAGCCTTGAATTCATGGATTTGTTTTTGTTTTTGTGGCATTCCTAAGCCAATAATTTGATGACTGTGTATTTCCGGTTGGACACACAAAGAGTCTCCTTTGTGTCTTCTACCAGATACATTAGCCGGCAGGAGACAGGAATCAAATTATTAGCTTAGGAATTCAAGGCTTCATGGGGTGTGCAATTGATAGAAAATAAGTAATTCTTTTGGGTGAACTACTCCTTTAATGTATGTTGAGTGATGTCTGTCTGTCACAAGGACAAACAGAGAGACTAGAGAATAGTCGTCTCCATTATAGGACAAGTTGAAAATAACTTTATATGGGGGCACGGTGGCGCCTGCAGTCGGTAGCGCTGTCGCCTCACAGCTAGAAGGTCCTGGGTTCGATTCCCTCCGGGGGTGCTGGGGGCGTGTCCTCTCCTCCGCACCATCAGTACCCATACCCTAGGTGGGGTTGGCGAAAGGGCCTTTCTGTGTGGAGTTTGTATGTTCTCCCCATGTCTCCTAGCGTCCGGGTACCCTCACAAAAATCATGCAGTAATCCTGGTCTCTATACCGCCTCCCCCTGGCCAGCCGGGGCTCCTGATGGAGGGGAAAGGAACTGGGGCCTGTTCCTCAAAAGGTGAATTAGAGCTTAAGCCTGGCTTTAACACCTATCCTGGCTTAATTTAGCCAGGATTAGGGCTGAATCGGTTCCTCAAAAGCTGAATTATCTTGAAGATTAGTTTAGCCAGTTCACCCTGGCTAAGTTTAGCCATGACCCGATTCCTCAAAATAGAATTGAAGCAAGCCTACCTTAGTTACCATGGCAATTTAGCTGTGAAGTTAGCCTGGTCAGGAGCAGGCTAACAGCCAAGCTTACTTAATCCAGTGCCTTTGTTCTTCAAGTTTGTCCACAGTTAATTCAACACATGTGTTTGTATATGGACCAAGGGGCAAGGCTTGGATATTTACGATGAGGCCAACACGGAAGCTTATGAATGGCCAGAGTGAGGCACTGTTTTACCCTGCGCCGACCGGCAGTGTCAGAAAGAATTTATTTTAACACAAGTGAATGGGTTTTTGACAAACTTTAGACTAGATTTTCTTACCGTAATAAAAATTGTCATAAATTCTATATGCTTCCAGTCACTAGTTTAAAGTCTCCTTTCAATCATCATGATATGCGTTTTGCTAAATTATTTATTCTAAAATTGACGATAAAGTAGGCTATGCTCCAGGAGGGTCGGGATGATTTGATTGACAACCTACACAACCAATAGCATTAATTCCCCGCCCTACTCTTGATTGACAAGCTACCCAACCAATAGCATTTTTGGGGGTTGTTTTCCGGTTCGCTGGTCACGTGTCTGGTCTCAACCAATAGCGTTTGAGTTCCGGCTTGGCCAACTGTATATATTAACGATGGAGGAATGCATGTTCCTGAACTATCGGCTTCATTTTCGTTCTGTAGAAAGCAGGGGAGTGGCTTTGTCCATTCTTTTTTACAGTCTATGATATGGACTCATTGAATGACCCTGCATTCAAATAAAATGAAATAAATACAATAAGATATAATCAAATTAATTATATTACTGAAATAGTGTGTGACCATGAATCATAATTTTTTCACAATGACTCATGTGATATGTCATTGTCACTCTGTTAACACTATAGTTCATATTGCTGTTAGATGTTTGATAATATATTACAGATTTTTTTTAATATTATAAAAAATGTCTGACATTATATATATATATATATAGGTCGCAGCACAATTTACGGTACACTAATTTGACATAATAAGCCGTTATTACAAATAATGTGTTTCTTATTAGCAATAATGTTTTTTTATTAGAAAGAAACAAACGTTGTTATACCCTTATTTTCCACTATTATCCCTTAATTATGTTCTAAATAGAAATTGAATGAAACGTAACAAAAGATGTTATTAGAAATGGTGTTCTCTGCTATTAGACAGAAACAAACACAGTTATACTCTAATTATGGAACATAAATCCTAGAGGCTAAAAAAGCCTAATAAGACCTAACAAAGCCTAATAAGAACCCCGCAACTACTAACTACACAATGTGATGTTAGGCTACTATTAGTCTACTGTAAGGGTTTCGTTAGAACAAATGTGTTCTTTATTATGCCTTTATTTAATGTTATTTCCACTTACTTCAAGTTACTTTACATATAATTACAACAGAACTGTACCGTAAATTGTACATCAGCCATTCCGGGCAAACTTGATGACACATTATTTTCTTCCTACCTTTTTTGCTTAATACAAATTATTATGTTGTTATTAGGAACAAATTACCTCTCATTACTACAGAACTGTACCGTAAGTTGTACACCAGCTATTCCGTGCTAACGTCATGACACATTATACTTCTGCCTACCTTTTTGCTTAATAAGAATTATTATGTTGTTATTAGGAACAAATTACTTCTCATTACTACAGAACTGTACCGTAAATTGTACACCAGCCAGTCCATGCTAACGTCATGAAAGGAGAATGCATGCTCGTTGTATATCAATATTCGCTGATTATTAGTCTAATTTCTGACAAACTGTAGGCCTACTTCCAAATAACTTACCTGCTCCAGAAATGTTATGGAAGCCCATTGCACATGAATGCTATACTGCTCACTATTACATATTATAATAAAACATGAGGCACATTAACTTAGGCTACTTTTTCAATACATTTGGCTAGGTGAAGACAAAATAGCCTAAACACACCCTTGGCTGGTTGCTGTATAGATCATAACATCAACTCGGAAAGCTTAATACATTGAAACATTGCTGCAGCTTATTATTTTATTTTCACTCACTGCAAAATAAGCCATTTTGACAATGAAATCCAGTATTATGGACACATTTCTGTTTTTTTTTTTGCATTAGAAGATGCAATTCAACATTAGACCAGTAGGGGAATCAGTAATGTTATCTCTACGGGCGCAACTCTTGCGCAATGTCTTAAAAACATGTAAGGATGGACCTGGTGCAACACTCAGGTCCTGGACCTGGTGAGAGACGAAGGAGGGGCCAAACAGGAGGCCATCCACAGAGCCTAGTCCCTCCACATGCCAGAGCCTCCCCCGGTCCCGGCAGAGTATTTTAAGAGAATCGGACTGAGGGGCCCTTTCTTGCCCTAAGAGGACTGACCGTGGGTTTTGTGTGTATGTGTGTGTGTGTGTGTGTGTGTGTGTGAGACACACAGGAACGCATCTCGGTCATGTTAGATTTATTTGGATTTTCAAAAATAGCAGATCTACAAGCTCATAGCGCGGCACTCGGTGCCGCGCTATGAGCTTGTAGATCTGCAAGCTATGAGCTTGTAGATCTGATATTTTTGAATAGCCAAAGAAATCTAACATGACCAAGATGTGTTCCCGGATTGAATGGGTTGAAACCGGGAAAGCATCTGTGTCATTTTTAGATGTCACCGTTGGCTATTCAAAAAGTAGCAGATCTACAAGCTCACAGCGCGGCACGAAGTGACGCCTGTAAATGCAATCAGCAGGACTCCGCAGGGACTCGAACCCCGTCCTAGTGAACCGCTTTGTCTTCTACCTCTTTGACTCACTTACAGGCTCAAGAAAATCACACATTGACCCTTTAAGACAAAAATAGCAGATCTACAAGCTCATAGCGCGGCACCGAGTGCCACGCTATGAGCTTGTAGATCTACTATTTTTGACTAATAGTGAACATTTTTGCATATCTTTGAATATATATATTCTTAAAGTGGACATTTTTAACTCTGTTACAACTTCTGGGGGGTCCCTGGAACAAAATATTTTGAGATGGGGGTCCATGGCCAAATGCATTTTCAAAAAAACTGTTGGATTTAGAAGACATTTTGTAGAATCCCCTAGAAGCAAAGATTTGAGTTGCTTTAAAAAAACATATATTCAAAGATTTGCACACATTTTCATGTTTTTTCCAAGGGGCCAGTCTGACATAATTTATAAAAAAAGGTCCCGTGGTCTTTGATGGCCAGATGTGAGTTATTGGGGTCTAGAAGAGCTACTGTAAATAATAATAAAGAAATCGCCGGGTTATTGTGTAAAAAAAGACATATTTAGCCACCTGCCCGAATGCCCCCGCCCACTGTAAAAAAAGATCGCGAAAATTTCTAAAACCTTGGTTGTAAAAAAAAACAAATGTGTCCTTTAATTTGACTTCCTATATTATGAATTTTTGATAGTAATCATCAGTGGTGGAAAAAGTACTCAAATGTTTTACTTAATTAAAAATCGATACTGCAATGTAGAAATACTGTTACGAGTAAAAGTCCGGAATTCAACATTTACTGAGTAAAAGTATTGGTATCAAAGTGTACTTAAAGTACCGGTAGCACTTTACAATAATGACCCGTTATAAAGCATTTATAAACGTTTATAAGTAGTTTGTAGACTATTAACAAATCATTAACAACCCGTTTGTTGACATTCGTAAATGATTACTAAAACCTTTATAACTACAGTTACAAATCATTTGTAAAGTATTAGTAAGTAGTGAACTATTCATGAATAAGCCATTTATATACATCTGTAAAAGATTATTAAATCATTTGTAACGACCCATTCTAAAGCATTTATAAACGTTTATAAGCAGTTTGTAGACTATTAACAAATCATTAACAACCTGTTTATTGACATTCGTAAATGATTACTAAAACCTTTATAACTACGGTTACAAATCATCTATAAAGGTATTAGTAACTATTCATGAATAAGCCATGTATAATACATCTGTAAATGATTATTAAATCATTTGTAACTGATGTTACATAATATATACAAGCTATTGGTAGCTTGTTCATGTTTAACATATGCATTGTTAAACATTCCTAAAGTATCTATAAATCCTTAGTACATGTTATTATGTGCCCTATAGTAAAGTGAAGACAGTTCATAATTTACAACTGTCTGTTAATGTGTTTGTTCATGTTTAACATGCTTTGTAAAACATTCCTAAAATATCTATAAATCCTTTGTACATGTTATTATGTGCCCTACAGTAAAGTGAAGACAGTTCATCATTTATGACTGTCTGTTAATGTGGACTTTCTCCTTACCTGTTGCAAACTACCTGGCTTTCATGAATGCAGACACCAAACAATTACTAGAATTATCATTCATGTTAAGCAAATGATGCGTAAGACATTCGTAAAGAGTATGTAAACCATTTGTGGTGTTAGGGACCAAAAAAGTCACTACAAAGTACTACCAATCAACTCTAAATTGCCTGAAACGTACTCCTAACAGGTTTTTGGGGGGACGATTTTGGCCTCCACACTTAGTGATTATTTCGGATTTAACTTTGGTTTCGGTGGTGACCAACTTTCGTTTCGGTAGTTTGATTACAAAATGTAAGTTGTGTAAAAGATAATCTGACTATACTAAGTTGTTATTTGTTTGTTTAAGTCAGGCTATACTCTACTCAGAGTCATAAGTTTACAAAATGTACTAAAGTACAGTGAACGTCTGTGCGGTTTGTCTTCATCACTGAAAATAACGTACATGTAAACTGATATAAAACTGCTGTCATGTGCAGTTGGGGTGAAGAAACACAACCATTTCACTCCTAATAATACCTATTTGATTTAACATCCTGACTTGCTGCTGTAGCTGAGGCTTGAACCTGTTACCTGCGGCTCACTAGTCAGTGACTCTATCCATTCACCTACAGCTGTTTCCTTGGAATCTGTGGTTCTGAAACGTTTTGTTGTCAACCCCCCAAATTGACATGTATTTGGGCAGTGGACCCCAATGTGAAAAGATGTAGTGTCAGGGCCCCCCATGAAAAAGATTTATATTTATGCTGTAACACTTTAAAAAAAAAGTTATTTGTCTTGTTTGTTGTTCAAGTCAAAGCACCAGGAAGGCTGTACTTGTCAGCCATCTGTTAGCTCAATGGGTTGAGACGCAGTATTCATGATCCAGAGGCCATGAGTTCAAATCCCATTGATGTCTTTCCTATGATTCTTTCCTTTGCAGACTGGCTTCCAGAAGATCAACTGAAAACTACCAGGAAGGCTGTACTTGTCAGCCATCTGTTAGCTCAATGGGTTGAGACGCAGTATACATGATCCAGAGGCCATGAGTTCAAATCCCACTGGTGTCTTTACTGTGATGCTTTCCTTTGCAGACTAACTTCTAGAAAAACAAGTTAAAACCACCAGGAAACCTGTAACTCTCAGCCAACAGCTTGGCTCAACTGGTAGAGCGTCTGTCCAATAACATGACTTGACTTGACTTGAGTGGGTTCGATTCCCACTCGAGTCAAGTGTCCCCGGTAACTTGAGGCAATGGATAAATTGACTGATATCCTTAGTGATGCTTCCCTTTGCAGACTAACTTCTAGAAAAACAAGTTAAAACCACCAGGAAACCTGTAACTCTCAGCCAACAGCTTAGCTCAACTGGTAGAGCGTCTGTCCAATAACATGACTTGACCTGACTTGAGTGGGTTTGATTCCCACTCCGAGTCAAGTGTCCCCGGTAACTTGGGGCAACGGATAAATTGACTGATATTCTTCGATATTTCCTGGTGGTTTTAACTTGTTTTCTAGAAGTTAGTCTGCAAAGGGAAGCATCAATAAGGATATCAGTCAATTTATCCATTGCCCCAAGATACCGGGGACACTTGACTCGAGTGGGAATCGAACCCACTCAAGTCAAGTCAAGTCATGTTATTGGACAGACGCTCTACCAGTTGAGCTAAGCTGTTGGCTGAGAGTTACAGGTTTCCTGGTGGTTTTAACTTGTTTTTCTAGAAGTTAGTCTGCAAAGCGAAGCATCACTAAGGATATCAGTCAATTTATCCGTTGCCTCAAGTTACCGGGGACACTTGACTCGAGTGGGAATCGAACCCACTCAAGTCAAGTCAAGTCATGTTATTGGACAGACGCTCTACCAGTTGAGCTAAGCTGTTGGCTGAGAGTTACAGGTTTCCTGGTGGTTTTAACTTGTTTTTCTAGAAGTTAGTCTGCAAAGCGAAGCATCACTAAGGATATCAGTCAATTTATCCGTTGCCTCAAGTTACCGGGGACACTTGACTCGAGTGGGAATCGAACCCACTCAAGTCAAGTCAAGTCATGTTATTGGACAGACGCTCTACCAGTTGAGCTAAGCTGTTGGCTGAGAGTTACAGGTGTCCTGGTGGTTTTAACTTGTTTTTCTAGAAGTTAGTCTGCAAAGGGAAGCATCACAGTAAAGACACCAGTGGGATTTGAACTCATGGCCTCTGGATCATGTATACTGCGTCTCAACCCATTGAGCTAACAGATGGCTGACAAGTACAGCCTTCCTGGTAGTTTTCAGTTGATCTTCTGGAAGCCAGTCTGCAAAGGAAAGAATCATAGGAAAGACATCAATGGGATTTGAACTCATGGCCTCTGGATCATGAATACTGCGTCTCAACCCATTGAGCTAACAGATGGCTGACAAGTACAGCCTTCCTGGTAGTTTTCAGTTGATCTTCTGGAAGCCAGTCTGCAAAGGAAAGAATCATAGGAAAGACATCAATGGGATTTGAACTCATGGCCTCTGGATCATGTATACTGCGTCTCAACCCATTGAGCTAACAGTTGGATGACAAATATAGCCTTCCTGGTAGTTTTCAGTTGATCTTCTGGAAGCCAGTCTGCAAAGGAAAGAATCATAGGAAAGACATCAACGGGATTTGAACTCATGGCCTCTGGATCATGAATACTGCGTCTCAACCCATTGAGCTAACAGATGGCTGACAAGTACAGCCTTCCTGGTGCTTTGACTTGAACAACAAACAAGACAAATAACTTAAAAAAAATGTGTTACAGCATAAATATAAATCTTTTTCATGGGGGGCCCTGACACTACATCTTTTCACATTGGGGTCCACTGCCCAAATACATGTCAATTTGGGGGGTTGACAACAAAACGTTTCAGAACCACAAATTCCAAGGAAACAGCTGTAGGTGAATGGATAGAGTCACTGACTAGTGAGCCGCAGGTAACAGGTTCAAGCCTCAGCTCCAGCAGCAAGTCAGGATGTCAAATCAAATTACATGTTTACATGTACGTTATTTTCAGTGATGAAGACAAACCGCACAGACGTTCACTGTACTTTAGTACATTTTGTAAACTTATGACTCTGAGTAGAGTATAGCCTGACTTAAACAAACAAATAACAACTTAGTATAGTCAGATTATTTTTTACACAACTTACATTTTGTAATCAAACTACCGAAACGAAAGTTGGTCACCACCGAAACGAAAGTTAAATCCGAAATAATCACTAAGTGTGGAGGCCAAAATCGTCCCCCCAAAAACCTGTTAGGAGTACGTTTCAGGCAATTTAGAGTTGATTGGTAGTACTTTGTAGTGACTTTTTTGGACCCTAACACCACAAATGGTTTACATACTCTTTACGAATGTCTTACGCATCATTTGCTTAACATGAATGATAATTCTAGTAATTGTTTGGTGTCTGCATTCATGAAAGCCAGGTAGTTTGCAACAGGTAAGGAGAAAGTCCACATTAACAGACAGTCATAAATGATGAACTGTCTTCACTTTACTGTAGGGCACATAATAACATGTACAAAGGATTTATAGATATTTTAGGAATGTTTTACAAAGCATGTTAAACATGAACAAACACATTAACAGACAGTTGTAAATGATGAACTGTCTTCACTTTACTATAGGGCACATAATAACATGTACTAAGGATTTATAGATACTTTAGGAATGTTTAACAAAGCATATGTTAAACATGAACAAGCTACCAATAGCTTGTATATATTATGTAACATCAGTTACAAATGATTTAATAATCATTTACAGATGTATTATACATGGCTTATTCATGAATAGTTACTAATACCTTTATAGATGATTTGTAACCGTAGTTATAAAGGTTTTAGTTATCATTTACAAATGTCAATAAACAGGTTGTTAATGATTTGTTAATAGTCTACAAACTGCTTATAAACGTTTATAAATGCTTTAGAATGGGTCGTTACAAATGATTTAATAATCTTTTACAGATGTATATAAATGGCTTATTCATGAATAGTTCACTACTTACTAATACTTTACAAATGATTTGTAACTGTAGTTATAAAGGTTTTAGTAATCATTTACGAATGTCAACAAACAGGTTGTTAATGATTTGTTAATAGTCTACAAACTACTTATAAACGTTTATAAATGCTTTATAACGGGTCATTATTGTAAAGTGCTACCGGTACTTTAAGTACACTTTGATACCAATACTTTTACTCAGTAAATGTTGAATTCCGGACTTTTACTCGTAACAGTATTTCTACATTGCAGTATCGATTTTTAATTAAGTAAAACATTTGAGTACTTTTTCCACCACTGATGATTACTATCAAAAATTCATAATATAGGAAGTCAAATTAAAGGACAAATTTGTTTTTTTTTACAACCAAGGTTTTAGAAATTTTCGCGATCTTTTTTACAGTGGGCGGGGGCATTCGGGCAGGTGGCTAAATATGTCTTTTTTTACACAATAACCCGGCGATTTCTTTATTATTATTTACAGTAGCTCTTCTAGACCCCAATAACTCACATCTGGCCATCAAAGACCACGGGACCTTTTTTTATAAATTATGTCAGACTGGCCCCTTGGAAAAAACATGAAAATGTGTGCAAATCTTCGAATATATGTTTTTTTAAAGCAACTCAAATCTTTGCTTCTAGGGGATTCTACAAAATGTCTTCTAAATCCAACAGTTTTTTTGAAAATCTATTTGGCCGTGGACCCCCATCTCAAAATATTTTGTTCCAGGGACCCCCCAGAAGTTGTAACAGAGTTAAAAATGTCCACTTTAAGAATATATATATTCAAAGATATGCAAAAATGTTCACTATTAGTCAAAAATAGTAGATCTACAAGCTCATAGCGTGGCACTCGGTGCCGCGCTATGAGCTTGTAGATCTGCTATTTTTGTCTTAAAGGGTCAATGTGTGATTTTCTTGAGCCTGTAAGTGAGTCAAAGAGGTAGAAGACAAAGCGGTTCACTAGGACGGGGTTCGAGTCCCTGCGGAGTCCTGCTGATTGCATTTACAGGCGTCACTTCGTGCCGTGCTGTGAGCTTGTAGATCTGCTACTTTTTGAATAGCCAACGGTGACATCTAAAAATGACACAGATGCTTTCCCGGTTTCAACCCATTCAATCCGGGAACACATCTTGGTCATGTTAGATTTCTTTGGCTATTCAAAAATATCAGATCTACAAGCTCATAGCTTGCAGATCTACAAGCTCATAGCGCGGCACCGAGTGCCGCGCTATGAGCTTGTAGATCTGCTATTTTTGAAAATCCAAATAAATCTAACATGACCGAGATGCGTTCCTGTGTGTCTCACACACACACACACACACACACACACACATACACACAAAACCCACGGTCAGTCCTCTTAGGGCAAGAAAGGGCCCCTCAGTCCGATTCTCTTAAAATACTCTGCCGGGACCGGGGGAGGCTCTGGCATGTGGAGGGACTAGGCTCTGTGGATGGCCTCCTGTTTGGCCCCTCCTTCGTCTCTCACCAGGTCCAGGACCTGAGTGTTGCACCAGGTCCATCCTTACATGTTTTTAAGACATTGCGCAAGAGTTGCGCCCGTAGAGATAACATTACTGATTCCCCTACTGGTCTAATGTTGAATTGCATCTTCTAATGCAAAAAAAAAAAACAGAAATGTGTCCATAATACTGGATTTCATTGTCAAAATGGCTTATTTTGCAGTGAGTGAAAATAAAATAATAATAATAAGCTGCAGCAATGTTTCAATGTATTAAGCTTTCCGAGTTGATGTTATGATCTATACAGCAACCAGCCAAGGGTGTGTTTAGGCTATTTTGTCTTCACCTAGCCAAATGTATTGAAAAAGTAGCCTAAGTTAATGTGCCTCATGTTTTATTATAATATGTAATAGTGAGCAGTATAGCATTCATGTGCAATGGGCTTCCATAACATTTCTGGAGCAGGTAAGTTATTTGGAAGTAGGCCTACAGTTTGTCAGAAATTAGACTAATAATCAGCGAATATTGATATACAACGAGCATGCATTCTCCTTTCATGACGTTAGCATGGACTGGCTGGTGTACAATTTACGGTACAGTTCTGTAGTAATGAGAAGTAATTTGTTCCTAATAACAACATAATAATTCTTATTAAGCAAAAAGGTAGGCAGAAGTATAATGTGTCATGACGTTAGCACGGAATAGCTGGTGTACAACTTACGCTACAGTTCTGTAGTAATGAGAGGTAATTTGTTCCTAATAACAACATAATAATTTGTATTAAGCAAAAAAGGTAGGAAGAAAATAATGTGTCATCAAGTTTGCCCGGAATGGCTGATGTACAATTTACGGTACAGTTCTGTTGTAATTATATGTAAAGTAACTTGAAGTAAGTGGAAATAACATTAAATAAAGGCATAATAAAGAACACATTTGTTCTAACGAAACCCTTACAGTAGACTAATAGTAGCCTAACATCACATCGTGTAGTTAGTAGTTGCGGGGTTCTTATTAGGCTTTGTTAGGTCTTATTAGGCTTTGTTAGGTCTTATTAGGCTTTTTTAGCCTCTAGGATTTATGTTCCATAATTAGAGTATAACTGTGTTTGTTTCTGTCTAATAGCAGAGAACACCATTTCTAATAACATCTTTTGTTACGTTTCATTCAATTTCTAATTAGAACATAATTAAAGGAGAATTCCGGTCATTTTAAGTGTTATGTTTGATGTGTGTCAAATCACTTACCAACGTAGGAATGAAAATCGCGTAACTCCACAGAGCCCCCTATCGACCCCCACCGTTGTCATTATAGGAGGATATAGGATAGCCCAAATTCGCCTATTTTAACCAATGCAAAGTCTGTTTTTTTGCTTCTAGTACTCATTGTTGAGTCCCATGATAATGTAACAGGCGCTAAAACTCCCGACAAGCTAACGGCTAATAACAAACGAGCTAACGCTGGGGCTGCTTATCTCTAGCTTGTCGGGAGTTTTAGCGCCTGTTACATTATCATGGGACTCAACAATGAGTACTAGAAGCAAAAAAACAGACTTTGCATTGGTTAAAATAGGCGAATTTGGGCTATCCTATATCCTCCTATAATGACAACGGTGGGGGTCGATAGGGGGCTCTGTGGAGTTACGCGATTTTCATTCCTACGTTGGTAAGTGATTTGACACACATCAAACATAACACTTAAAATGACAGGAATTCTCCTTTAAGGGATAATAGTGGAAAATAAGGGTATAACAACGTTTGTTTCTTTCTAATAAAAAAACATTATTGCTAATAAGAAACACATTATTTGTAATAACGGCTTATTATGTCAAATTAGTGTACCGTAAATTGTGCTGCGACCTATATATATATATATATAATGTCAGACATTTTTTATAATATTAAAAAAAATCTGTAATATATTATCAAACATCTAACAGCAATATGAACTATAGTGTTAACAGAGTGACAATGACATATCACATGAGTCATTGTGAAAAAATTATGATTCATGGTCACACACTATTTCAGTAATATAATTAATTTGATTATATCTTATTGTATTTATTTCATTTTATTTGAATGCAGGGTCATTCAATGAGTCCATATCATAGACTGTAAAAAAGAATGGACAAAGCCACTCCCCTGCTTTCTACAGAACGAAAATGAAGCCGATAGTTCAGGAACATGCATTCCTCCATCGTTAATATATACAGTTGGCCAAGCTGGAACTCAAACGCTATTGGTTGAGACCAGACACGTGACCAGCGAACCGGAAAACAACCCCCAAAAATGCTATTGGTTGGGTAGCTTGTCAATCAAGAGTAGGGCGGGGAATTAAGGCTATTGGTTGTGTAGGTTGTCAATCAAATCATCCCGACCCTCCTGGAGCATAGCCTACTTTATCGTCAATTTTAGAATAAATAATTTAGCAAAACGCATATCATGATGATTGAAAGGAGACTTTAAACTAGTGACTGGAAGCATATAGAATTTATGACAATTTTTATTACGGTAAGAAAATCTAGTCTAAAGTTTATCAAAAACCCATTCACTTGTGTTAAAATAAATTCTTTCTGACACTGCCGGTCGGCGCAGGGTAAAACAGTGCCTCACTCTGGCCATTCATAAGCTTCCGTGTTGGCCTCATCGTAAATATCCAAGCCTTGCCCCTTGGTCCATATACAAACACATGTGTTGAATTAACTGTGGACAAACTTGAAGAACAAAGGCACTGGATTAAGTAAGCTTGGCTGTTAGCCTGCTCCTGACCAGGCTAACTTCACAGCTAAATTGCCATGGTAACTAAGGTAGGCTTGCTTCAATTCTATTTTGAGGAATCGGGTCATGGCTAAACTTAGCCAGGGTGAACTGGCTAAACTAATCTTCAAGATAATTCAGCTTTTGAGGAACCGATTCAGCCCTAATCCTGGCTAAATTAAGCCAGGATAGGTGTTAAAGCCAGGCTTAAGCTCTAATTCACCTTTTGAGGAACAGGCCCCAGTTCCTTTCCCCTCCATCAGGAGCCCCGGCTGGCCAGGGGGAGGCGGTATAGAGACCAGGATTACTGCATGATTTTTGTGAGGGTACCCGGACGCTAGGAGACATGGGGAGAACATACAAACTCCACACAGAAAGGCCCTTTCGCCAACCCCACCTAGGGTATGGGTACTGATGGTGCGGAGGAGAGGACACGCCCCCAGCACCCCCGGAGGGAATCGAACCCAGGACCTTCTAGCTGTGAGGCGACAGCGCTACCGACTGCAGGCGCCACCGTGCCCCCATATAAAGTTATTTTCAACTTGTCCTATAATGGAGACGACTATTCTCTAGTCTCTCTGTTTGTCCTTGTGACAGACAGACATCACTCAACATACATTAAAGGAGTAGTTCACCCAAAAGAATTACTTATTTTCTATCAATTGCACACCCCATGAAGCCTTGAATTCCTAAGCTAATAATTTGATTCCTGTCTCCTGCCGGCTAATGTATCTGGTAGAAGACACAAAGGAGACTCTTTGTGTGTCCAACCGGAAATACACAGTCATCAAATTATTGGCTTAGGAATGCCACAAAAACAAAAACAAATCCATGAATTCAAGGCTTCATGGGGTGTGCAATTGATAGAAAATAAGTATTTTTTTGGGTGAACTCCTCCTTTAAGGACAGAGCTGCTTGATTCGACTGTAGAGAAACGGATTGACACCAATATTTTTGGGTTTAAACAAAAAAATGTTAAGGTTAAAGCACTATATTTTGATAGTAATAATCATTGCCATAGAGTGTTTGTTCAGTAACAGGAGTCTCCCCACCATGTAGTGATCATGGCAACAACCCCCCTCCTATCAGCCGGCAAAAAGTACTCAAAAGTTTCTTAAGTAAAAGTATCAATACTCAAAACTTTTCAGGCAATCATTTACCTAAAAAGTTTGTATTAAAGTTAAGTATTCAGAACTTAACTTTTTTAGTTAATTGCACTTCTATATATAGATTACCAAACTCAAAAGTCAGATGTATTCAGAAATGGAACTTTTTACAGTAGGTACTTCTATACATCGATAACCATGATTTATTATTGTCTACTCAAATAATAGTTAGTACTACATGTACTCTTTATTCATGATTAATTAAATATATTTATTATATCAACTAAATATGTATTTGTGCTAAATGGCTACGCTGAGCTTGATCGCCACACCCCAAATTAGCCATCTTTACGACTTCAGCATTATTATTGCACAAATTTAATGACCAGAAGTCTAGCTTCACATTTGCACTTTTTATAGAATTGTCATATCAGAAGGCAGACCCTTGCAGCATAGAGAATAGTTATACCCTTCCAGACAAGAGTCATATCCCGGCGGACACAGTCGTCTTCAAGGCAAGAGTCAAAGTCAGAATGCAACATATACCTTATAGACGCCGGTAGGAAGGGGCAACTATTATTCGCTTATAGATTCCAAGGACTTGGAATCAACTCTCTATTAATGTTAGAACAGAATCCTAACAACACACTTCCCTAAAGGCAAGGCTCCTTTTGGTCAGAGGAGGCATCTCTGCTTTCAGAGCTCGCTCTATTCGGGACAGACATAGGGTCCTTCAAGACATAAGAGCTCTGACTGGAAGGGTATGACTATTCTTTACACTGCGAAGCTCGGTCTTCTGATATGACATTCTATAAAAAGTACACATGTGAAGCTAGAATTATGGGTATTTAATTCATTGTTATATGGGTATTGAATTCCCATTATATGGGAGCGCCAATGGAGGGGGAAGGCTGCTTCCGTACACGCTCCTCAGCGTCGCAACGTTTTTCCTTTTTAGTATTTTTAAGCCTTTTATTTTTTTCCTACACCGTCAGGTGTCTAAGGAGTTATGACAGACAAGCACTTCTGGACATCAGCACAGCGATCGCACACAGAATTCCGGACTTTTTCGCGGATAACCCTCCACCGGCTGGGTGGTGGGAGATCTTCCCTTTGTCTTGTGGGAGATCTTCCCTTTGTCTTGGCAGGGATCATAGCATGGAGACGGCGAAAGAGGCGAGCGCGTCCTGGCCGTCGGAGGACAAGAGCGGGCCTTCGAAAATGTTCAAAAATAGCAGATGTCCAAGCTCGCAGCGCGGCACGAAGTGACGAGCTGTGAGCTTGTAGATCTGCTATTTTTGAATAGCAAACATATAAATGGATAAAGTGGTTAAAATGTTTATGATGCTATACTAACTAATCTAGCTGGGGAGGGACCCCCTGAAATCCCCCCAAGGACCCCGGACCCCACTTTGAGACAGGCTAAGAGCTGCAGGGTGTTTGTAGCTGCGTTAGCATTGGGAACCGTATCCATCACACTGTCAGAGCTGGTGTGTGGACTTCACGTCAGATAAAACATTACAATACCAGTGGTCCTCAAACTTTTACATTTCAAAGACCACCATAACGGGTCCATTTGTACACTAAAGAGTTAGACCTGTAATGGTCCATTTGGTCATCAACAATTATAATGATAATGAAGGATCCCAACCCTACACAATGAACATAAAGAATAAACCGGGTAAATACAACACAATGAATATAAAAATAAAACATAAACCTAAAACATAAACCATGTAAGGGTAAATAAAACACAATGAACATAAAGAATAAACCAGGTAAATACAACAATGAATATAAAAATAAAACAAACCATGTAAGGCTAAATACAACACAATGAACATACAGAATACAACAAACCATGTAAGGGTAAATACAACACTATGAACATAAAGAATTAAACAAACCACGAAAGGGTAAATACAACACTATGAACACAGAATAAAACAAACCATGTAAGGGTAAATACAACACAATGAGCGTAAAGAATAAAACATAAACCATATAAAGGGTAAATACAACACTACGAACATAAATAAAACAGACCATATAAAGGGTAAATACAACACTACGAGTAACTCCCGGTAAACCAGGAGAACCACACCAGAGCCTTTGTTTTTGTTTTGTTGTCATTTATAATCACATGGTACCATTCACATATTTACATTTCAACAGTAAAGTCATTTCACAATTTACAATGTAGATATTCATCTAATCTCTTTATCTAGAGTGACTTACAACATACATAAACATACATAGAATGCAGAGACGGTGCAGTGTCTCAGTAAACTAGGATCACAGGTAAACCAAGAAGATAGCATCAGTCTAAACAGTATAATAAATTAATAAACAGTATAATACATTAATAATCTGTACATAGAAACTATAGGTCAACTAACCAGGTCAATAAATTAACCCAGCATCTGAGGTATTTTTTACTTTACTGGAGTATTTCCAATTTGCAGTACTTTTACTTCTACTTCACCACATCTCAGAGGCAAATATTGTACTTTTACTCCACTACGATTATTTGAAACCTTTAGTTACTTTGTAGATTTTGATTACTACAAAACATACACACACACAAACATTAACCCTATTTAAACTTAGATCTACATGCTCAAAATGCGTCTAAGTGCTACAGGCTGAGGTGGAGTCTGAAGAGGAGAGTCTTCACATTACAACAATGATGATTTACGCTGTTGGTCACATAGAATTCCTGAAGCAGCACAGCTGTACAGTTACAGATAATGAGCCTACTGAGATTAGATACGGTAATGTTTAGCGATATAGCGCCTTTTATAAAATAAAAAAAAATACAATAAACAAACAATAAATACAAAAAAAAACATCACATTAAAATCCAGTAAATGGAAGTTAAAACAAAACATACATTACAACTGTTTTTTTTTTGTGGATATTACATAATTTCCAATGATATTATCCATCATAGACTAATGCTATTATGTAATTTTGACAGGCCTATGAAGTCATGATGACTAAGAAGAAAACAGGAAAACAATAGCACAACATACATGTCAATAATTAACAGTACAACAATAAAAGGAGAAAAACTAAAACAAAATACAGATAATAGATACAATAAACTAACAGATATTCAAATTAATATTTGTACAAAAAAAAAACTCTTGCTGACCTCCATCTATCCCGTCACAGTTCATCCATTTACCAATTTAGTTTATCCACTTAAGGCTGCCATGTTAAAGGACAAGTCCGGACTAGAATAACAGCCTTTTTTTTCCTACTTATATTGATCCCAAATAACTGGCCATGGAAAATTCATGAACAGACCATAAATAGATAGCCATGTTTTCACTCCACAAAAACCTTAAGGAAAACTCCTTAGACAGAGACTAAGAAAATATATTAGTGTTTTATTTTGTCATGCTCATAAAGAGCTCCAAGTGCTAAAAGTGAAAAGTGCAGCAGCAAACGTTTGGGTCAAAGGACCATCGTCAGTGCCTCGCCTACTGACCGCCGTGAATAATCAAGCTTTACCCACAAATGACAACACATAAATCCACATCACATACAGCGCCTATGGTCATATGTGATGTGGACTGACGTGATGAAGACTTACCTGCACATGACTTAAGTGACGTGAAATGATAAGACGGGACGCAAATCAAATTATACGAAATGATACGAGACATAAGTCCACATCACATACTACACTACACCCCACACACTATGGTCATATGTGATGTGGACTGACGTGATGAAGCTTTAACCGCAAATGATTAGATCTGATATAGCACTGACGATGGTCCTATGACCTAAATGTTTGCTGCAGCACTTTTCACTTTGAACACTTGGAGCACTTTATGAACATGGAACAAATAAAACAAAAAATTGATTTTCTTGGTCTCCGTCTAAGGAGTTTGTGGAGGGATTTTTTTTTCTGCCAGTTTTGCTTTGTTTTTGAGACCAGCTACAGTCAGTAAATATTCCTCTTTTTCCTTTTAGTTTCCTACAATAAAAAAAAAACATATTTACAGAAATAAAAAGTTTATTTTTCTAAGGACTCGTACATTTAAGGCAACAAATGGAACCAAATGGACCCTGGTCCACTGTTTCCCAAGTTATGGGTCGGGACTCAATAGTGGGTCGTGGACACATTTTCTTGGGTCATGAGTAAATAAATCCCCCCCCCCAAAAAACGTGTTAATTAAGTATTCAATCAAAGCTTCCAGCAGGTGATTGGCCCGTGGATTACAGTTCATTGAACATTGTAATGTATTAAATACATTTGAAAATTACACCGGTTTGTTCTGCATGGAGCAGATAAGACATATTGGAATATTGTTGATGTCCAAAAAACATTATAACAAGTTAAAATAGACAATCTACAAGATCAATGTCACAAAAATAATCAAACATTCAAAATAATGTAATTTAAGAAAATGCTAAATAAAAAATTCCATAAAGAAAAGAAAATAACAAAAATCTACAAGAGTGAAGATCTACAAGTTCACAAGCTCAAACGAATTTCATAAAGTAAATAAAAAAGAAAGAAAAGCAATTCCATAAATTAGGGTAAACATTTGTTTAACATACAACTTGCATTTAGTTGAAATTTAAACCAGTGGTTCTCCACCTAAATAATTGGCAAAAACATTAAGATTTAATATAAAAAAAAGTTATACCAAATAACTTAGTATACTAAGTTAGTTCCAATGGATTGATTGGTCTTAGTCTTTAAAGCATGCTCTGAAAAGGCCCACCCATCTGACCACTTAAAACGGCTGCCATGTTAAGTGGTCAGATCCAGAATAAGGCTGAGAACCACTGATTTACACATTTCAAAGATCTACAACTACGGCAGATGAAAACATAACCCTATCGGTTAACACTCTGTACATGAGCAACATTTAATTAACTTTCACAATTAAAATCATTTTTAGAGGAACTATATTTTATTCAACACTTTTTAAAGCTCAGTGGACATTGTTACTTTGTTTTAATAAAAACCTGATAATGCTTTTAATCAGGTAAACAATAACTTACAAGTGTGAAATAAAATCTTGACTCCTCAGAATATCTAAAAAAAATATTAATTTAATAATTTACAGACCATAAATGGGTAGCCATGTTAACATCTTTATACAAAAGGAAAACCGGTTGAAGAAAAGACTCACTGCACAAAAACCTTAAGGAAAACTCCTTAGACAGAGACTAAGAAAATATATTAGTGTTTTATTTTGTCATGCTCATAAAGAGCTCCAAGTGCTAAAAGTGAAAAGTGCAGCAGCAAACGTTTGGGTCAAAGGACCATCGTCAGCTACAATTTATTTTAAATAAAAGGTTAGGGTTATAAAACAATTTTGAGTAAACAAAGTTTTTCAAAAGAACCCCATACATTTAAAAACAAATCAATTCTGTTTAAAATATTAAAAGAGTAGTGAAAATAGCAGATCTACAAGCCAAACTTGTAGATCTGCTATTTTCACTAGGTCCCAGAGAGACATCACGTCTCTTTTGTGTCTATAGTACAATTAAAATTAATTAAAAGAAAGAAAAAATAGAATATGTGCTATTTCATGAAAAAAAATTAAAATCTAAGCAATAAATTATAAACAAAAAAAAAAGTGTTTGTGAAAATAGATTTACAAGCTTGTTGTGAGCTTGCAAATCTATTATTTTCACTAGTTTGGGTCCTGAGCTAAAAGGTTTGGGAACCTCTGCAGTGGCTCAATGCCTGGTAGCAGTTAAATATAGAGCTTAAACATTTTGATTGACATCAGTTATGACTGTAATGTTTAGAATGCAACACACAGTTATAACACATGTTTATAATGCAATCACACAGTTATGACTAATATTTATAATGCAATCACACAGTTATGACTAATATTTATATTGCAATCACACAGTTATGACTGTAATGTTTAGAATGCAATCACACAGTTATGACACATGTTTAGAATGCAATCACACAGTTATGACTGTAATATTTATATTGCAATCACACAGTTATGACTGTAATGTTTAGAATATAATCACACAGTTATGACACATGTTTAGAATGCAATCACACAGTTATGACTGTAATATTTATATTGCAATCACACAGTTATGACTGTAATGTTTAGAATGCAATCACACAGTTATGACACATGTTTAGAATGCAATCACACAGTTATGACTAATATTTATAATGCAATCACACAGTTATGACTAATGTTTATTTTATTTTCCAGAAGTAATACAGTCTACAGTGACTGAACTGCCTCTTACACAGTGTCACAGTGGCTGCTAGCTGATGCCTATGAGTTCAATTCAAAGTTTACAATTTAAATGGTGCATTTATCTATAGTACCTTTAACCAAAGCACTTTGTACTGTGCATTACATTCGCCAACCTACTCACCAGGGGGAGAGATAGAGAGATGAGAGGGATAGAGAGAGAGATAGAGAGACTCGTATAATTTACATCATTTTTGGACGATTGACATAAATTATACGAGGCGCATATGACGCAATGGCAGCAACATTCTTTGCTTCATGTTCTCTGCATCAGTCTCAGTCCAGCATCAGTCCATTTTCTTCATTATTCTCCTGCTAAATGACGAGCATTGTACGCAAACAACGTGAAACGAAGTCCACATCACATACTGGTCATATGGTTGTATGTATCGTTTATATTATATTATTATTATTATTATGTGATGTGGATTGACGTGATGAAGCTTTACTCGCAAATGACGGCACAAATAACGAGCAACTATACGTGATGCACATGCCGACATCCGTCACACACCTTCACATCACATACTGGTCATATGTGATGTGGATTGGCGTGATTAAGCTTTAACGCAAATGACGCAACGCAAAATCAATTGTGCCAATAATTGTCAGCAATACAGCAACAGCATGAATGACATTAGTACACAACATACAACACTATGAATGACATTAGTAAACAACATAAAACACTATGAATAACATTAATACACAACATACAACACAAGCAACAGGAATAACCAAAGTCATTAAATGCATATGATATGAATGATGGCCCTACATCTCTCCCTGTTCTGACCTACTGTAAACAACAGCGTGTACCTCGCCTAAAAGAAAAAAATGCCGCCGATGTGAATGACGAGCTATCCGCAAATGTCGTGAAATAATCACAAAATCACATAAATCCACATCACATACGACCAGTAATTCACATACGACCAGTAATGTGTTATTATTATTATTATTATTATTATTATTATTATTATTATTATTATTATGTGATGTGGATTGACGTGATGAAGCTTTACTCGCAAATAGCCTGAAACGGTACAACGCCAATCAAATTACGCGAAACGACACACGACGTAAAGGACGACATGCATCACATACCTCCACATATGTTCATATGTGACGTGGACTAACGTGATGATGTTTTACCCGCATATGTTGTGAAATGACACAACACAACACATACATCACATCAATGCACATCACATACGGCCCCCCTGTACGGTCATATGTGATGTGGGCTGACGTGATGAAGACTTACCTGCATATGACGGAAGCGACGTGAAATCAAAAGTAATTTTTACCCGCATGTGTTGTGAAATGACAACACATACATCACATCAACCCACATCACATACTACACTACACTACACCATGGACTTATGTGATGTGGGCTGACGTGATGAAGACTTACCTGCACGGTGACGTGAAATCCTGAGACGCGACGCAAATCAAATTACTTAACGCAAAATGCTACGAGACATAAATCACATAAACGCTGGCCGTGACCCAATAATAAAAAACACTGGTCCAGTCCCTTCTTACTTATTCTTCACGAATGACGGGCATTGAACGCAAACGACGCAAACCGCTGGCCTGCCACCCGTTAAATGACGCAACGCGAACGGCGCTGATAGTGCAAATTTTACGGTTAAAGCTAAAAAAATGTTTAGTTGATACTATGACAGGGCAAAAAAAGCTATATTTTTAACTTTATCAAAAATTTATAAAGCACAAATAGGTTTAACTATGTGAGTTTGCTATGTGACCAAGAGCCACATATACTATACCCTGTCACTATATTATACAACCTAGTATACATATACTGTACCCTGTCACTATATTATACAGCTTAGCGTAGGCCTACATATACTGTACCCTGTCATTACATAAACAGCCTGGTATACGTATACTGTCAGTACTACAAATGGAACCAAATGGACCAGTAACGGGTCCATTTGGTTCCATTTGTACACACAAAAACCACAAGACACACGAAAAGAAAAAGGTTATAACTTTATTCAAGCAAATAATGAAGAGAAAAGAGGGGAAGTTAAAGTATGGAGGTCAGGCAGAAACTGTGTATGTCCAAAATTGTTACTTTTTAAAATGGACACAAAATAACCTGTGTTCCAATGTAATTATCATGATCTTTGCGTTGTGAGCTTGTAGATCGGCTGTTTGTACTGCTTTAGTGTGTGACACTGTCACACGGTATGACCAAGTAAAGAAATGTATTTACGACAAAAAAAAAATATATACACACACACACACACACACACACACACACACACACACACACACACACACACACACACACACACACACACACACACACACACACACACACACACACACACACACACACACACACACACACACACACACACACACACACAAGGTTTCTGCCCGACAACCAATGATAGACTGTGTCACTACTATCACTTACCTTGAACAGCAGCCACGACTCAAACAGCAAATGAAATTAAAAAACACTAAGAAAGAAGCAAATGACACACATCATTTGCTTTCTCTTTTAGTTTGCACAGACCTACAGCATAGATGACTGTAAACACGGTGTTAATGGGGCTACATGCTACCATAATGATACCAGACATAAATCACATAGCTCCACATCACATACATTTGTACACACAAACTACTAGTGAAGAACTAGTGCAATAGACAGGCAAGAAGAAAGAAATGTGTTTGTGAAAAGAAAGAAAGACAAAAACAAAAAATCGATCAAATAACTCGGACACAAAAGTAAATAAAAACAAATAATTTTGTTATTGCTTTATTAAAGCAAAGAATAGAGAAAAAGAGGAGAAGTTACGACCACATATGGTCGTATGTGATGTGGACCGATGTGATCAAAGCTTTGGGCGCAAATTACGTGAAACAATAAATAAAATCACATAAATCCACATGGTCCTATGTGATGTGGACCGACGTGATGAAGCTTTACCCACAAATGACGCGATGCAAATGACGTGAAACGATAGACAACGCAAATGACCACATACATGGTATGGTAGCATGTAGCATGTAGCCCCCTTAACAAGCAGCAGCTGCAATCAAAAGGTTCCTACCTTCCTGCCATCTTCACTTACGGACGTCTTCTTCGTGTTCTGTAAAGACACAAAAAAGAAAACAAAAACGTTGAGTTGAGCAGGCCTTACAGGGTGACATTTTGGAAGCCAAGATGGTCTGTAGAGCCATAAACTGGTCACTGACAGGGCTGTGCCACCATTATGGCATTTTACTTGCGTAATTGTCACAAATAATTGCGATTAAGGATTTAATTGTATTGTACATGAACATTGAACATGTTTGAAAATAAATTAACATTTTTGTAACCAGAAGAGTGGGCACCCGGGAAAAGTGGGCACTTCAATGTGTAATTGGCCATTTCTATTCCTCAAAGTAAGTAATTAAGTAACTTAAAGGAGTAGTTCACCCACAAAATGACTTATTTTTTATCAATTGCACACGCCATGAAGCCTTGAATTCATGGATTTGTTTTTGTCGCATTCCTATGCCAATAATTATATTCCCGTCTCCTACCGGCTAATGTATCCGGTAGGAGACACAAAGTAAATTATTTGTGTCTCCTACCGGAAATACACCCGGTCATCAAATTATTGGCTTAGTAATGAGACAAACTAAAACAAAATCATGAATTCAAGGCTTCATGGGGTGTGCAATTTATAGAAAATAAGTATTTTTTGGGGTGAACTACTCCTTTAAGTACATGATTTGAAGATGCTTGACTGGCCTACAGCCACTGTGGGCATAAAACAATACGTTTTAGGTCTGATAATGATGTACTCACCCGTACATGTTCACATCATGTATACTTTACATTACTTAAAAAGGGATAGTTCACCCAAAAACGTACTTCTTTTCTATCGATTAGTCACCCCATGGAGCCTTGAATTATGGACCGGTAGGCAGCGGTTCCGGTAGGAGACACAAAGGAGACTCTTTGTGTCTCCTACCGGAACCGCTGCCGGTCATCAAATTATTGGTTTAGGAATCAGACAAAAACATATCCATGAATTCAAGTCTCCATGGGGTGACTAATCCATAGGAAAAAGTGTTTTAAACTATCCCTTTAAGACAGGGGTCTTCAACGTTTTCAGGCCAAGGACCCCCTAGCTGAGAGAGAGATGAAGCAGGGACCCCCTCTATATTGTATAAAATTGTGTTTGAGATAAACATTTGCTGCTCTTTTTTCCCTCTACACCTATAACTCTTTGCTAAAAATAGCCGATCTACAAGCTCACTACGCCTTGCAGCCCGAGGCGTTGTGAGCTTGTAGATCTGCTATTTTTGGCTTAAGTTCTCCTCAGCAAAGGGATGCTAGGGTTCAAGTGGTTAATGTAAAAAAGATTTGGCGGACCCCCTGTAGTAACTCTGGGTCCCGGACCCCCTGTTGAAGACCCCTGCTTTAAGAACATTTTGCAAATTCGTCATTTGTTTTACATTTTGGGAGAAACATTGCCAATTTAGCAAAGAGGTGCAGTCTATTCCTGTATCAAACACCAAGTAAAGTCTACAATGCTTATCATTTCATCAAGTTCCAGAAACAACTAAAGACGGTGGCTCTCAAAAGTTTCATATCAAGGACCCCCAAATGAATATGCATTTGGCCAAGGATTGGGCCTCTTCCTTACTTCCTTCATATGTAATACTAATGAAGGCTCTGTTCTATTTAGTGCAGCACAGTGGTTCTCAAAGACACCCATAACTCTGAGTGTAAAAATGGAACCAAATGGACCTGTGATTTGTTTACATCTGTACACTCAAGAGTTACACACCCGTAAGGGTCCGTTTGGAACAGAGCCTTCATTAGCACCATTGGTAAGTGAGGAAGAGGCCCAATTTATTTCCAATATGGCCGGTGATTCCAAAACTCCAGTTTGTGCCTCCTACCTCCAGCAAGGTGTTGTGTTACGGTGAAATTGGTGACCTTCAGAAAACATGCGACCATCTCGTGGACTTCACAAAAACATCACCATGTCCAAATGTAAATAACAACCGTTTGTTTGTTTATGAACAGAGCAACTCCGTTCATAAACTAACAGCGATTGACTTTGGATGTTTGACATGTGAAGTCCACAAGATGGACACATCTTTTGTCAGGTCACCAATTTCTCCATAACACTGGTGGAGGCAGAATGTTGAGGGTTGGGATTCGGCTTGAAAATAAAACCACAGGCGTCTTCGTTCAGCTCTGAGCCGCTAGACCAGTGGCTCTCAAAGTGTGGTCTGATACCAGTCATCAGTTACCATGAGTATAAACCCTAGGGTTTATACTAGACCTGTCACAATTATTACATAATAGCCTAACACGTTTGGAGCTTGTAGATTGGCTATTTCCACTCTGCTAATCCCACTATGAATGTATTTTTTTGTAATTAAATAATGTATATTATTTGTCATATCTGCCTTGTGCAACTTTTATTTACGAAGCCCTAAAAGCCTAAAATAAATTACATTTGTATTCATAATGTTCCAATGCTCAACGTCAAACACAATTAAATCTTTGATCGCAATCATTTATGTGACAATGAATCGTCAACTTATATTTAATAATATATAATAATAATAACATAATGGTGACACAGCCCTAGTTTATAATGGTCAGCAGTGGTGGAACAAATACTGTTTTTTTTTACTTAATTAAAAGTATCAATACTGCATTGTAGAAATACTCTGTTACAAGTAAAAGTCCGGAATTTAAAATTCACTTGAGTGAAAGTACAAAGGCACTGGTATCAAAATGTACTTAAAGTACCAAAAATAAAAGTACTCATTATGTAGAATATCCTGTTTCACAAATTTCAAAATATATTAAAATCTTTTGAAAATAGCAGATCTACAAGCTCACAATGTGTCGCATCGCAACACATTGTGAGCTTGTAGATCGTCTATTTTCAAATGGCCGAAATGTATATAGGGCTGAAGTGGTTAATACATTTTTTGTAATTATAATTCAAATCTACAAAGTAACTGGTAACTAAAGTTTTCAAATAAATGTAGTGAAGTAAAAAGTACAATATTTGGATCCGAGACGTAGTGGAGTAAAAGTAAAAGTATTGAAATTTGGAAATACTCAAGTAAAGTACACATCCCTTGAAATTGTACTTAATACAGTACTCAAGTAAATGCACCTAGTTACTTTCCACCACTGCTGGCTAGGTGTGATCCAGGTACGTACCGTGTGGGGTCTCCCGCCGCGTGGTTGAAGATAGCTGGTATTAATAGAGCCGCGTAGGTTGTATGGCACCACGTCCCGAGCACCGTACGCCTTGTATCTCCAACGGAGAGCGTTCGTTGGCACCGTTATACGTTTCAGCTCTCAGGGCTCGTTGCTGCGTTGTCGAGGTTCCATCTTCCTGCCCCTTGTCCTGAGTTACAGACACTCTATTACCAGCTATCTCCTGATGACTCCATCCATCCTTTGAACCTTCCCTGAAGCATTCATACAGCGAGTCAAACGCTGAGTCATAGCTAGAAGCCATGACTCAGCGTTTTCAACTCACTGTATGAAGTAGATTTAGTCCACTCTGCAGAAGGTCACCACATGATTAACCTGCAAAACACAGATATACACCAACATCACATATAATAATAAAAACAATAATAGAAAATCGAGTTTTTAAGTAGGCTATAGTGCAAGGGTGATGCAACTTTGATGATGTAGACTAGAGGGCCACTATATTTCCACACTCACTCGAGGGACACATTGCATATTGTTACTGTCGGACAGAAAAAAAATAGCTGATCTACAAGCTCAGAGCTTGTAGATCTGCTATTTTTGCTATTTCGGAATCCTTAATTATTTTTGGGTATTTTCTAATTGGAATCCTGAAACGTATATTTTTTTATTTAATTTCAAATACATTTAGTTATACTTAAGTTAACTTTGTGAACTTAAATACATTGGACAGTCATTAAACTAATAATATCAGACTGAAGTAATTAAAGCGGGTCATGATTGCATGTTTGGAATTTGAACAGCTGAAATCAATAATATATCACTATTAACCTGCGGCCGCACTAAGTGAAGGTGAGGGCCGCATGTGGCCCCCGGGCCGCCAGTTGCCCATGTATGCTATAGTGTTAACCCTTAAGACCGGGAACGCATCAGTGTAACCACTTTAACCATTATCTTACACTTTGGCTATTCAAAAATAGCAGATCTACAAGCTCATAGCGAGGCACCGAGTGCCGCGCTATGAGCTTGTAGATCTGCTATTTTATGAAAAATCGTGAAAATGTGCATATTTATTTTATTCAAATCTTTGCTTCTGGGGGGTCCCTGGAACAACATTTTGAGATGGGGGTCCACGGCCAAATACATATCATTTTGGGTGGTCCTTGTCCTTGACATGAAAAAGTTTGATTATAGCAACATAAGTTATTTTCAAAAAACTGTTATGATTTAGAAGACATTTGTAGAATCCCCCCAGAAGCAAATATTAGAGTTAAAAATGTAAATCTTTAAAACATATTTTGAAAAATGTGCAAAAATGTTCTTGATTTCTTTTTTAAATAGCAGATCTACAAGCTCGTAGGTAGCGTGGCACTCGGTGCCGTAGAGCTTGTAGATCTGCTATTTTTTGAATAGCCCAAAGCATAAGATAATGGTTAAAGTGGTTCAACCTCTCGTCCTACTTGATCATACTACAGCATCGCATAAAAGCATCAACAGTAGCAGATCTACAAGCTTGAAACGCACAAAACACGGTTTGAGCTTGTAGATCTGCTACTTTTGCCATTTTTGAATCCTGAAAAGTAACAGTTTTGGACATTCTGAGGTTTCCTGCCGATAAAGACTATATTATAGTTTCATTTTAGCATTGGATCAAGACTCAGATTTCTTGTTATCGAGTTTGATAATCGATATTTAGTTTAGATTACTTATTCTCCTGCCTGAGTGTTATGTTATGTTACACCTTAGCTCCGTTATCTATCCTATCCTTAGGCTTTTACATTTGTTTTGTTCTAGATATTTTATGACAAGTATGAAATGTGAAAAGGGCTGCACAAATAAAACATTATTATTATTATGATCTCATCTATGACATTCTTCAACTCTCCAAAATGGTGTTTGTAGTTATATATTTAACTACAAACATTGTTAAAGTCTCAAACATCTCCATAAATGTATCAATTCTAAATATAAAGTGTTTATCTCAAAGGCACAGATGTTATCCCACCATACGGACCCTTTATGTTCAGTAATATTCCGTATTATTCAATGAATAAATGTTTCAATCTGGTCTGTCTGAACATCCCTGTATCATTCAATGGGTGTAAGTGGGAGCAGGTGAACGCCGGTATTACACCCCATGTAATCCAGGAAATACAATGACGTTCATCCACATACGGGATTAAAACACTTCTTTATTAAACTATACTGAATATTAACTGAACACTAACACCCCGTATGTAAGGATAACATCTGTGGCTTTCAGATATTCACTTTATATTTACACACTCACAGTGAGTGTGGTTTAAACTTTAGGTGACAATTTAGTTGTGATCATTTGGAACAAATATGTATGTTTGATGCTATAGCCTTGAATCAAGACTAGGCTATAATAGATGAATTAATCGATTTAGACATTTGCATATTATATCTATGAACTAAAAGTCAAGACCGGATAAAAATGACTAATTTGATGCATTTTCTCCCTCGGTTATAAAACACAATATTTCTTATATTTGTCCATGTTTGGTGTCATAATAATTCACAGTCCTACAACACCTCGAATGCTTAAATAATAATTGTGTTAAATATTAGTGGATAAAAACGTGTCATGTTGATATAAATCAAACATTACCTTCAGAGCACATAGTGGCACGGTTCACACCAAACTTTTCGAATCAAGAAGGCGTTGTGCGCCCGCGTCCAATTATTCACATCCGGTCCAAAGCCCCGCCTACTGGATCCGGTGCGCCGAACAAGACATAGACGCACCATTTCCGTTTCCGTTTTCCGACCGGATGTTGATCCCCAGACTGCTATCAGTCATCATCAACACTAAACCATCTACACCTGTGTGGAGTCAGAAAGCTCCACATTTTATACTTTGGCTTTTCAAAAATAGCAGATCTACAAGCTCACAGCGTCACTTCGTGGCTTGCTGTCAGCTTTGAAATGTTTTGAAAAATATCGAAAATGTTTGGAAAAGTTTGAATAATGTTGAATTTCTTTACATAAATCTTCTCTTCTGGGGTCCCTGGCACAACATATTCTCAGATGGGGGTCCGTGGCCAAATGCATACATTAATGTGGGGGTCCTTGACATGAAGAAGTTTGAGAACTGATTTATAGATCCATAATAATCTCCATACACATGTAGTGTCTGATGATGGACACTAGATGGCGTCCAAACAGCAGTTTTCCAGTCTGTCCATGATGACAAGTCACTGTTTTTTATAAAAGTTCAAGCGGGTGTTATTTATTTTTGCCATAACACCCACTTTTACTGTGTGGAAACAACGCCCCCACTGTACTGAGTACATCCATGAGTATTGGCTTCGGTGCCGGTGCTAGGCTGGACTTGAACGTGTGGCCTTGCTTGCAGAGATGGGAATTGAACCTGTGGCCCTGGTCGCCGTGTGGCTTTCTGTGCCAAAGCCCACAGAGGTGTCCAGTCCACCAACCACTGCCTTACTGCACCTCGACACATTTAAGTGTGGTTCCTGGATGTCAGTGTTCAACACATGCTTCAGAGTAAAGATGCAGGAGGAGCATTTGAACCCACAAGCTTTGGATTATGTAGACAGTGTCCTATCACCGTGAGCCACCCTGACCCATCAAGACCGGGAACACATCTGTGTCATTTTTAGATTTATTTGGCCCCTGGAACAACATATTTTACAAATGTTTGCTTTAAAAAAACTTATTTTGGGGGGATCAATCCTCTCAAAATGAAACGCAAGTGATCTCAGGGCGATAAGTGATAATCAATCAGTTGTGCGAGTTTCATTATAAATAGCTTTATTTAAGAGGGGAATTTTCAGTCATCCGCGGACTACTTTTTTTTCGCCGATAAAGTATAGTTTTGGACCATGACGGAGGCGCGCCGACTCAGCAGACCTTGAGGCTGAGGAGTTGCGCCCGAGCGCCCCCAGGCGCGAGTGCCCGCAACGACCAGCCGATGGTCCTGCTAGTCGACTACGCGCCGTCCGAGTTATGTACCGATAGGGACAGAATCGTAAATATTTTTCGTGGGGACTGCGTTTGCCCCACTGACTGCGTCTCTCTCACTCACTCACTCACACACACACACACACGCGCGCGCGCGCACACACACACACACACACACACACACACACACACACACACACACACACACACACAGAGAGAGAGAGCTTTTATCTAACCCTAACCCTCTCTCATTCTCGCACACAAACGGCCAGCTAGCTTCACTATCTATGGGCGAAATGTCTGGGCGAAATGTCCGACTTTTTGGGCGAACTGCGGAATGGGCGAAATGACTGGTATTCGTAGAGATAACATTACTGATTCCCCTACTGGTCTAATGTTGAATTGCATCTTCTAATGCAAAATATTAAAAGAAATGTGTCCATAATACTGGATTTCATTGTCAAAATGGCTTATTTTGCAGTGAGTGAAAATAAAATAATAAGCTGCAGCAATGTTTCAATGTATTAAGCTTTCCGAGTTGATGATATGATCAGCAACCAGCCAAGGGTGTGTTTAGGCTATTTTGTCTTCACCCAAATGTATTGAGAAAGTAGCCTAAGTTAATGTGCCTCATGTTTTATTATAATATGTAATAGTGAGCAGTATAGCATTCATGTGCAATGGGCTTCCATGACATTTCTGGAGCAGGTAAGTTATTTGGAAGTAGGCCTACAGTTTGTCAGAAATTAGACTAATAATCAGCGAATATTGATATACAACGAGCATGCATTCTCCTTTCATGACGTTAGCATGGACTGGCTGGTGTACAATTTACGGTACAGTTCTGTAGTAATGAGAAGTAATTTGTTCCTAATAACAACATAATAATTCTTATTAAGCAAAAAGGTATAGGCAGAAGTATAATGTGCCATGACGTTAGCACGGAATAGCTGGTGTACAACTTACGCTACAGTTCTGTAGTAATGAGAGGTAATTTGTTCCTAATAACAACATAATAATTTGTATTAAGCAAAAAAGGTATAGAAGAATATATGTGTCATGAAGTTTGCCCGGAATGGCTGATGTACAATTTACGGTACAGTTCTGTTGTAATTACATGTAAAGTAACTTGAAGTAAGTGGAAATAACATTAAATAAAGGCCTAATAAAGAACACATTTGTTCTAACGAAGCCTTTACAGTAGACTAATAGTAGCTAACATCACATCGTGTAGTAAGTAGTTGCGGGGTTCTTATTAGGCTTTGTTAGGTCTTATTAGGCTTTGTTAGGTCTTATTAGGCTTTGTTAGGTCTTATTAGGCTTTGTTAGCCTCTAGGAATTATGTTCCATAATTAGAGTATAATAACTGTGTTTGTTTCTGTCTAATAGCAGAGAACACCATTTCTAATAACACCTTTTGTTACTTTTCATTCAATTTCTAATTAGAACATAATTAAGGGATAATAGTGGAAAATAAGGGTATAACAACGTGTGGCCTTGCTTGCAGAGATGGGAATTGAACCTGTGGCCCTGGTCGCCGTGTGGCTTTCTGTGCCAAAGCCCACAGAGGTGTCCAGTCCACCAACCACTGCCTTACTGCACCTCGACACATTTAAGTGTGGTTCCTGGATGTCAGTGTTCAACACATGCTTCAGAGTAAAGATGCAGGAGGAGCATTTGAACCCACAAGCTTTGGATTATGTAGACAGTGTCCTATCACCGTGAGCCACCCTGACCCATCAAGACCGGGAACACATCTGTGTCATTTTTAGATTTATTTGGCCCCTGGAACAACATATTTTACAAATGTTTGCTTTAAAAAAACTTATTTTGGGGGGATCAATCCTCTCAAAATGAAACGCAAGTGATCTCAGGGCGATAATAAAGGATAGAATTTCAATGTTGTTGACTTAATTTATAAACAGCTTACTGTTTGCATCAACAACCTACAGTACCATCTAGGGCAGTATGTCAAATTCCTCTCTCCTACCATCATCTACAGATGTGGATGTTGGCAAACCTTCACAACATAAAGCTTTCAACAAATGAAGAAGAGATTGTGTAGACTGTGTTGACTTATAACGAATAACGATCTTGTGTGCCAGCTGCCAACCTCGCCTAGTCTCACATTATGTATATGCTTGTCATATCTCCATTAATGTTTTGACAGAACAATTTCATTTGTGTTGAATATAAACATACTCTTTATTCTTACAATTAGCTGTCACACATCCGACCGATGGGCTCTTAAAAGGAAGTATGTTTATAGTTTCAACTTCCTCTCTCTCATTCTGTGTCCAGAAGGATGTCATGCTTGCTATGAAGAGCAGGAGAGAGAAAGAGAGAGAGAGACAGAGAGAGAGAGAGACATAAGGAGGGTGAGGTTCTCGCTTGTCTTAACAGTTGGTTCCTCAATACCGCAGCTTGTTGTCTTGCTACAAACATGCTGGTTGTTCGCATTGATTCTTGTCTCTCACTATGGATATACACTCTACTCTGCTCTTCTCTACAGCTTTGGAGTAAGTATCACACTAGTTTGAATTACATCCAGATCTTGAACATCTGAATCTTCTACTTTGTGTTTTGTCACCTATTTAGAAAGTAGACCTTCTATAATATACTATACTGTATACTTATTCACAGATTTTCCAGACAGTGTAAGCTGAGGAAGATTA
>NC_139939.1:21911409-22003909 GCF_963454915.1 Gymnoscopelus microlampas
TAACATGATCAGAAGTGCATAATTAGACGTCTCATTGCGATAATGTTTCATCTAGGTTTTATCAGCGTCTAACAGTCTGTACAGATGTAGCAAACGTTGCAGAGAATCATCAGTGTTGTTAAAACGATGTGTGTTGCTCTTCTCAGAGAAGAAGCACAGTTCTGGACCAAGGTTCGTGCTAAAGACCGTGTTCTTGGTAAGCCCTCCTCTTCAAACCGACCCTCTGCACACATCCTTCTACCTCATGTTTCACTCAGGATTTCCTTTGACTCACTAAGTTTCCTATAATTTAATTTGTTAACCACTTACAACCTGGCTAGCTGTGCTATTCGGCATACAACAAAGTATAAGAATGTTTGTAAACAAACAGGTTTTTCTGGGTAGATGGACGCTTTCACAATATAAGGCACAAGAGTTCCAGGACGCGGGAAGGGGGGTGCTGAGGGTGCTGCAGCACCCCTGGTGGTGGGGAAGAGAAAGAAAAAAATTGAAAAACATTTTGAATTTTTTTTAGATTTTTTTTTTTTTTGTAAATTAAACAAATATATATCATTTTTAAAGTCTATATACACACTTATATATTAAAACAATTATGTATTTAACTTTGGGGAATGATATATTTGTTGAAAAAGGTGAAAAAATCGCGGGACACATGTAAAAAAAAATCGCGTGCGTGCAGAGCCCCCCGCCAAGCCCAGCACCCCTTGGCATAAATGACTTCCAGCGTCCCTGCCCAAGAGTACATTCAGTAATAAAGGTGAGGAACAACTATCGAGGTACCTTAGAGCCACATTAGAGGACAAAGGGGCAACAATCTATGGTGAATACATAATAGAATATTCATTGAATCCATAAGACAGTCTGGTTAAAAATCAGTAAAGTCATCGTAACACGAAGAAAAGCACAGTCCAGCTATTTCAGTCCAGACATAAAAAGGCCCTTCTCTTCAGAGGGTTACAGAAACGCTGACAGGTCGTAGTCCTCATTTAGTCCTTCGGGGCTGCAGTGTGCGGAGGGTGTAGATCCAATAGGCCTCCCTTCTGTGGAGGAGCTTATGGATATCTCCACGTCTGCGTGGCAGCTGTACCCTTTATATTCCTAAGTATCTAAGCGATGCGATGGTGTGTCCCATTTTGTTGAAGTGTAGGGCTACTGGGCTTTTGAGGGTTTTGGGTCTGATGTTGGAACTTTGTTCACTTATTAGTGTTTTGAGGGCCCTACCTTTCCAACATAGGAAAGACCACAAGGTCACGTCAGCATTTATATGACATTTGTGGTTGAACAGGTAAATAGTTCCTCTGATTCCTCTAATTGTCTTGCCCGTATGTGAGTGGTTGAAGGACTCACATCTGGAGGTGAAGCTACACTGCTGTGCACAAGAGCTGCATTTGAAATTGGCTGTGGGAATGCTGTCTAGGAATGTCAGGGGGGTTGTGATATGATCTAACCAGCAAAGATCTTATGTTGGGTGCACTTTTGTACACAATTTGTGGTGGTCCTTGATACGCTGACTTAAAAGCGTTGAATGCTATGCCAGTGTCTACCTATAATGTTGTCAATTACCTTTCCCAATGGTGAGTAGGTCAAAAACATTTGTGGCCTGTTCTTGGTACTGGAGCTTAGACACCCTGTCTGGGAAATATGATTAACGTTGTCCCTAGCCTCCTGTATCCATCGATCGGGGTATCCTCTCTGTGTGAACTTGCCCGACATTACTTGACACTGTTCCTTGAAGGCTTCCTCTGTGCTGCGATCCTCCGAAGTCTGTTGTATTGGCTGATTGGCAGGCTCTTTTTCAGAGCTGTGGGCTGATAAGAGTCACAACGGAGAAGGGTATTACCAAGGGTATTACCATTATCAGTTGACTTACGATACAAGTTGGTGGTAAGGGTATTGCCATTTTAACTACCGTATTGTCCAAGAAGTTAGTTTCACTTGTATCTGCGGTCACAGTGGTCATTTCAAACATTTCTACAGTATTTCAGTGTGTAATCATTTTCAAAGAAGAGAAAAGCTGTAGTTGCTACAGTATTAGCTTGGAATCCCCATCGATGATGTCCTTGTCAGGCAGGTTTCTGAACTGTCCACAGCCCACCAATGAGACGCAGAGTGAATAAAAAATAGAGTGATCTCATAATGCGCATTAGTTGTTCCTTTGGGTGGTTAATATTGCGATGTTTGTGTAAAACGGAAGATAATGGCCGATGTTTATGAGTTTTTACGTGCTTTACTTTGAACTGATACTGATAAATGTTATGTTTTTTCTTGTATTCACAGACTATACTCCAGTGAGCTTAGACTCTCAGGTAACCTTTTTCTTTCATAATGTTGGAGAGTTAATCAAGGACTAGTTTATTACCTACCATAGTCTATCAGGGCTTTGTCACATACTGTTTATGAATGTTAGCCTTGTTTTTTCCAGTGGTGGACAAAGTACTCAACTCCAATACTTGAGTCAAAGTATAGTACTCAACAGTATAAGGCCAACAGTATACGATACTCCTGGTCAAATATTACTCAACTACAAGTGAATGTTGCTCAGTCAAACTTATTTATAAGTTAAAGTCATAAGTAGCTAATATCCCAAAATACAAATAGCTAAGTAAAGAACACATACTCAAACAATTTAAGTACAGTACTCAAGTAAAAATACGTTGTTACTGTCCACCACTGTCCCCCCCCCCCCCCCTCCTGACATCTTCTTGCTTCCTGTGACAACACTGCACTGCTTTGACAATAAAGAAGAAGTGAGGCTAATATAATCATGCGTCTTAAGCTCATCACTGTCTCTGGAATTTCCTCCCAATTCACTTCTGTAAACCTTTCACATTCCTTTACGTATAAACATACACATACCCACAAATATATACATAGCCTACTGTGTATACATGCACGCATGCATACACGCGTGCACGCACGCACGCACGTAGTAGTAGTACAGTACCTCTCCCACAACAAACACACGTTGGCCCTGGGCCACTTTACACTAGCTATCATCACTCTCATTGGCTAATTAATCAGATGAAGGGGTTTCGTTAAGCTAGAGGCTGTCCAGGCTTTCTCTGTGTTCTGTTACTGCACAGTCTCTCTCTCTCTCTCTCTCTCTCTCTCTCTCTCTCTCTCTCTCTCTCTCTCTCTCTCACTCTCTCTCTCTCTCTCTCTCCGTTGGCTCCCACAATTTGCAAATGCTTCAGCCCAGTGGTGGAAAGTAACTAATTACAGTACCATTTTGAGGTGCTCCAGGTTGGGTGCTTTTCTCACCCTATCCCTAAGGCAGAGGTTCTCACTCGTTTTCATGTCAAGGACCCCCAAATTAATATGTATTTGGCCGCGGACCCCCATCTGACAATATTTTGTGTCAGAGACCCACATACAAGATTTGTGTTGTTAATATGTTAAAAAAATTAACATTTGTCAAGTGTTTTCAAGGTTTTTTGAAGAAAGTAGATCTGCTCGAATATCCAATATATATAGGGTTAAAGTGGTTCAATTTAATTTGATGCTATATTAACATACTTTGCTGGGGAGCCCCTGGAACCCCCTCAATGACCCCTGGACCTGGGCCCTAAGGGAGATGCCAGCCACCCTCCTCCGAAAACTCAATCTTGTACTTTTGATCAAGATCCACATTTCATGACCAAACTCAGCTCTCTTTTTGTCAAAACAATGCTTTTACTAACATAAAACCTGTAGAGCACTGGTTCTCAAACCTTTTAATTTCAAGGGCTACCAGCTCTGAGTGTTCAAATGAACCCGTAAGGGTCCGGGTCCATTTGAATGCTCTCAGAGTTACAGACCTATAAGGGTCCATTTGGAACCCGCCAAGGACCCCGGAAGGTCCCTGGACCCCACTTTGACAACCACTGCTGTAAAGGTACAATGATGGCCTCTTCTTTTCACTTCCTGTTTCACAGCTTCTTGTGACAAAGCTTATGATGCCCAGTATGCTGAGGCAATTTAGCCTATTCTAGTTTTCAAACATGCTTCTGTCATTCATATTGCACATGCCGATGTTGGTTTTGTTAGTTGCGAAATTTGCAGGAAATGTATGAGACGTTTTTTTTTTTTTTTTGGTAGAAAACTAAAGCTTGGACTGATACAATGACACAGTACTGCATGTACACAGAAAGATTTATCAATTTGTAACTCAGAGAGAGTATAAACCAAATGGACCTGTTTGGTTGCATTTGTACTCTCAGAGTTAAATTAACATTCATGATTTTTTGTGTGTGTGTGTGTGTGTGTGTGTGTGTGTGTGTGTGTGTGTGTGTGTGTGTGTGTGTGTGTGTGTGTGTGTGTGTGTGTGTGTGTGTGTGTGTGTGTGTGTGTGTGTGTGTGTGTGTGTGTGTGTGTGTGTGTGTGTGTGTGTGTGTGTGTGTATACACTGTATGTACCATATGTGTGTGCACATGTATTTATACTGTGTGTATGTGTGTGTGCATTTGTATTTGTTATATGCAGGAATGGGCAGACACAAGTACAGTCCACAGAACACCATTATGGAATGCTCTATCAACATTTGCAAACCAAACTTAGCAGTAAAATCTCTCTCTCTCTCTCTCTCTCTCTCTCTCTCTCTCTCTCTCTCTCTCTCTCTCTCTCTCTCTCCCTCTCTCTCGCTCTCTCTCCCTCTCTGTTTACTTCCTCTTGCTTGTAAATACAGCAACATTCAGCAACACAGTGCCATACAGTAGATAAAAGGATATGATGTAAGTTCCTATACTTGCAGCAAGGTTGTACATTTCGTGTGAGGATATTACATGTGTTTGTTCTTAAAGTTCTGAGTAGGCTACATAGCTCTATTCCTGTTGTTGTTGTTGTTGTTGTTGTTGTTGTTGTTGTTGTTGTTGTTGTTGTTGTTGTTGTTGTTTAGATCATTTTATATATGGAATTCCTCTTTTGTAATAAAACGTCATAATTTGTGTTGAGTTCTCTTTCTCTTGCAAACAGCAACACACCAATGCAGTGAACTTATATATATATATTTTGTAACTGCATTTTATGTTGTTCTTCCACTATACATATTATCTTCCACTTTATGTAAAATATGTAGTCATAAGTACTCCATCTTTTGCATAAAGTGGGAAGACAACATGTGCCGTTTAAGGTGCTAGTTTACCAGTGGTCAAGTTACATTGTAGTTCTACCACAAATCAGCAGGGGGCACTCTTTATACATCTTCATACATTGGTTGTTGAGAACAGACCTACAGCAGTCTTTCAAGATGACTTACCGGTAATGACTAAAGTGACAGACAGGAGGGTGTAAGACAGTGTTCTTTGATACTTTGGTATAAATCTAGTTCTTGTCTATATGTGATAAAGTAGGTGAGCCTACGCAGTAGCCAATCCGTTTATAGCTGCCTTAGAGGCATTAGCAAATCCCTTATCATTGGTGTATACAGTAACTGATGGAAACAAAAGTGCTGCAGGTAGTTACATTTTCCACATAATCACACACACACATGCACGCACGCACGCACGCACGCGCGCGCACGCGCGCACACACACACACACACACACACACACACACACACACACACACACACACACACACACACACACACACACACACACACACACACACTTGTGCTTACATGACACTGACCATGATACTGACCATGATACTGACCATGATACTGATTGCATACTGACCATGATACTCATGATATTGACATGACACTGACCATGTTACTGACATGACACTGACCATGATTACTGACATGATACTGACCATGTTACTGACATGACACTGACCATGATTACTGACATGATACTGACATGATACTGACCAAGATGATACTGACATAATACTGACCATGATACTGACATGATACTGACATGATACTGACCATGATACTGACATGATACTGACCATGATACTGACCATGATACTGACCATGATACTGACATGATACTGACCATGATACTGACCATGACACAGACCATGACACTGACCATGATACTGACCATGACACAGACCATGACACTGACCATGATACTGACATGATACTGACCATGATACTGACCATGACACAGACCATGACACTGACCATGACACTGACATGATACTGACCATGATACTGACATGATACTGACCATGATACTGACCATGATACTGACACTATATACTTATATACTGTATAACTGTTGCTACTGTATTGTAAGTGACGTCTCTTCCTTGCACAAGACACTGTGATATTCTTCCTCATTTTCATTTCTTTCTTTTTTTCAGCACACATCTTATGTATATTTGATATTGTTGTCCTGCTGTCTGACTTTGCCCCTTATTTCTTTCTCTATATTCTGCTATATTTTGTAACTGCAAAACGGGAAGCTTATATGGAAAAGAACATCACCCACTCTTCTACATTTGCAGCCCTACGATGTGAAAATAAAGTTGAACGTTGAAGCTGAGTTGTTTTAGTCACAACAGCGCTTGTGTTTTGGTCATAATATCTACAGTATGTTTGTGTTCCGGACGACAACATGGCGTATGGTCTGAACTCATCAGTACAAGTCAGACAGTAAGAGGACTGAGGAGGTAGAAACACTTTGTACCTGTAATATGTTTTTTTTTTTTATGGTAGACCATAAATCTTGTATAGAAGGGTTGTCATTGGGCCTCTGGCAATGCAGCAGAAAGCATAGCCTGCATTACTTTGACTTTTATTACATTTTACTGGCCTCCCATTGCAGGACAGCCACTAGGCTTCTATCAGTGTAAGTGCCAAACACACACACACACACACACACACACACACACACACACACACACACACACACACACACACACACACACACACACACACACACACACACACACACACACACACACACACACACACACACACACACACACACACACACGAATGCCATTATTACAATTCTTTGCCATTTTAACCAGTTTTTTACCCTTTATCTAAAGCTGAAAATAGCCGATCTACAAGCTCAGAATATGTCCCAGCATGACATTTTGTGAGCTTCTAGATCTGCAATTTTCGGTGTGGAACATCGGCGTGTAAATCAAGTATAAATCGGGCATAACTCCAGTATTAACCCTTAAACCTAAATGCCTAATTCTAACCCTAACCCCATTCTGAATTTTATCATAGTTGGAAGCACTCAAGTACACGCACGTATGCACGCAAGCACACACACACACACACACACACACACACACACACACACACACACACACACACACACACACACACACACACACACACACACACACACACACACACACACACACACACAGAGCGTGTATAAATATGTAATGACCTCTGCCCATTGCTCTGGCTCTCTTTGTCACTTTCTCTGACTCATGCGGGAGGGAAAATTGATTTGATGAATGATTCAGATGACAATGCCATTCGATTGGACAAATGAACACATTCCTATTCATGTCTGAGTCATAGTTCAAGGCTCAACATGCACACAAACGCACAACTGTGTACAGGCCAGTGTTCTCAACCTTTTTCTGGACCAATCTTGAGAATCATTAGCAGAATCGCGGCCCTGATTGATTGATAGAATACTTTATTAACAGTTGTGCAAAGACAAGCACAGGGAAGTACAGTTCATCTGAACATCCTCCATCTGACCTATCGGCTGCCCTGTTAGGTGGTCAGATGGGTGGGCCGCGTGAATTTTCGGAGGACGATTATTTTTACGTTATTATTTATTGGTATGCCGTTTTAATGTTAATGTTATATTATCATTCAAATCTTATGGTGTTTTGCCAATTATTTGGTGGCCCACTTGCAATACCCGGCCCACCGGTTGAGAACTAGCCTCGCGTGGCCAGACAATATCACACGACACACTGCGTGGATATTAGTCTGGTCCCTATCAACGATAGATTTTTTTCCAAGGGGCGGTTACAAAAAGATCCAAATAAGGTGATAAGCCCGCCCACATTTGGGTACTGGGCCTTGATTGGTCCCTCACGACTTCGGAGGGAGAGAAATGAAATCTCTATTGAGGGGGGCCAGACCTAATCTGCCGAGGGCTAAAGTGCGATGCAATTTTGCAAAGGCAGATTCGTCTGGAACCAGGCTAGTTGAGAACCAGTGGTACAGGCCTACACGTAAATGTAAAGTAAACAGCAGCAGTGTTCTACCTAATGGTATTATCTTCATCTCTTTACGTAAAGATAAGAGGCCTAAGAGATAAGTACTGACATACTACATACTGCTGATGAACTTAATGACACACTCTACACCTACTGTGATTTACCTTTACTATCATTTATTCCATACTTTGTTATAATTATTTACTCTAATTGTGCACATGTGTTGTGGCCTGCCGCCTTACATAGGCCACACTTTAGAACACATTTTGAATATCAAACCGATGGTTGCATGTGTGTCATATGTGTCTACACAGTAATATACTACTACTACTAATAATAATAATAATAATAATAATAGTAATAATAACAACAATCATTTTAATTTATCCATTTGTAACTCTGAGAGTGTACAAATGTAACCAAATGGACCATTATGTGCCCTTTTGGTTACATTTGTACACTCTCAAAGTTCAATTGACTCTGAGGATACGTCCCAGGATGCAGTTTGCTCCTTTTGATGTTCCTCAGGTTCTCTTTCAACTCTCGGCTGTGTCCTCAACTGATCTGCATCAGGCAGCATCATATTCTATTCTACTCTGAGAGTGTACAAATGAAACCAAATGGGTCCATCACCATAGTCAACACCATAGTCAGCACCATAGTCAGTGCCATAGTCATTCACCATATATTAACCATAGTCAGCACCATAGTCAACACCATAGTCATTAATCAGTCAGCACCATAGTCAACACCAAAGTCAGCACCATAATCAACACCATAGTCAGCACCACAGTCATTCACCATATTAACCATAGTCAGCACCACAACCAGCCCAACACCATAGTCAACATCATAGTCAGTACCATAGTCATTAACCATAGTCAACACCATAGTCAGCACCATAGTCATTAACCATAGTCAGCACCATAGCCAACGCCATAGTCAACACCATATTCAGCACCATAGTCATTAACCATAGTCAGCACTGGTGTATCTTCAGAGAATCTGACTGAAACTCTTGTCACACAGTTTTCAGTGGTAAGGTTTTTCTCCAGTGTGGATATGCTGGTGGGTCTTCAGCACAATGAAAGTCTTGTCACACTGTTAACAGACGTGGGTTTTCTTTCCTGTTGTAAGTCAGCTGAAGTGTTTATACTTCTCCTTGGCTGCGTTAAAGTCTTGGGAAACTGTTGTAACAGCGTGGTGACTGTAACATCTTGGTTTCTCTGTGTCTCCTGGTTTCTGGCTGTTTACAGAGTTGGTGATAATGCTGACAAGGCATCTGGCCATTCCTCAGCATTTGGCTGTAGCTCCTCTTGTGGCTCCTCTTCATTTGTTTATGGAGGGAGACCTGAGATGTGAAGGCATAATGGACACTCGGAACACAAGACCTTAGTCTGAGAAGATTGAGACCCCACGTCTTCCAGAATTCATCATACATGGAGATGAGGATGGAGTGTATCCGGCTGGCGGCTCTCTCTCTCTCTCTCTCTCTCTCTCTCTCTCTCTCTCTCTCTCTCTCTCTCTCTCTCTCTCTCTCTCTCGGTATCACTCTTTCTACCTCTCTCTCTTATCTCTGTATTCTCTCTATTTCTTCTCCTCTTTCTCACACTCTATCTCTAAGTATACGGTATATCACTTCCGCCCTGTGGTTGACTCTGTTTTCCTGTCTTAGTGGGACAAAGTGGATGAAAAAACAAAAAGGTTCCATTTGTACCCTCTCAGAGTTACAGACCCTTAAGGGTCAATTTGGACCCCTGGGGGGCTCCCAGACCAGATAAACAGTGTGTTAGACTCATTGAAAACACATGTCGGCGGTTCAGATAACTGCGCTAGGCCTATTTAGTTTAGTTTAGTTTATTAGCACATTGTTATAAAAATATAGAAACAATACATTAAATGACATGGAATCCTTTCCTTCATGGGAGAAGTCATTAAACAACAGGATTAAAAGTTCAATAAGAAGTATTGTACTTCTAATGTATGATGAGACTGTCATTTTTGTATTGGTTATTTTGTTATGTTAATACTTTCTCTAATGTATAATCTTGTATCACGCCCATGCATGAAATCCATGAAATTCATGCATGAAATAACTCATTATTCCTGCCAAGGGTTTATTCTTAGGAGCTTTTCCTTGATGGATTGAGGGTCTCAGGACAGTAGTTTGTTTCCTTTGTTAAGTATCGCTATACAAATACAGTACATTTGAGTTGAATGGAGTTAAAAGGGGACAACATTGGTGTCCCCGTTGGTGTTGGTGTTGGTGTGTGTGTGTGTGTGTGTGTGTGTGTGTGTGTGTGTGTGTGTGTGTGTGTGTGTGTGTGTGTGTGTGTGTGTGCGTGCGTGCGTGCGTGCGTGCGTGCGTGCGTGCGTGCGTGCGTGCGCGCGTGTGTGTGTGTCTGCGTGCGTGGGAGAAAAAGAAAGAGAGAGAGAGGGGGGGGGGGGGAGAGAGAGAGACTTTGAAATATTGCTCAAATGAAATGACCAAACATAAATTCATGAAATCCTTTTAATGCCATTTCATAATGGCTCACCAAAGTTATATCTAAAGGCCATTGTGTGCATGGGTACAGCACACATTGGCCTACTACTAGTATGCACATCCATTTTTGGCGCTGGTGCAGGACAAAATAAGTTACAACATCAAAAGGAAGCGAGGGAGACAAGGACCTGTGTTCTGGCAGTCCATTTGATTATATGCTGCAATATTACGCAATGCATAACACATTTGCTGTGTTGGTAGTGATAAAACGAAGACTGTAGTTTGAAACAATATGACTTACATCTTACATGCATAGTACGCACGCACACATACACTCACGTCTAACTATAAATTCCACAAATCTCTGTGTGAATCTGTCTGCCTGTCTGTCTGTCTGTCTGTCTGTCTGTCTGTCTGTGTGTCTGTGTGTGTCCTATGGAAATTTCCCAACTATCCCAAGTTGGGTCATAGTCTAGAATCTCTAGATCACAAGATCAGTAGTTTGGTTGGCTGATTATTTATAGGTCACATGACATCCATGGTTCCCAAACGGAGTGTCGAGGAACACTAGTGCCCTGGGATTTGGTGACGACACACATTATTACTGCAATATATACAACTATACAAACATTTTTCATTCTTTTTTTATTTGCTAATACTTTGTGAGCACCCATTTTATATATGTGTATATATATATACCTCAAGAAACAGTAAATGAAATATAGCGATCGATGCGACGCCTTGTGAGCTTGTAGATCTGCTATTTTCAAAGATTTCTTTTACATTTTAGACATGATAATTCTGCGTAATGAGTACTTTTGGTACTTTAAGTATATTCTGACACCTTATTTTTGTACCTTTACTCAAGTAAACTTTGAATACTGAACTTTTGCTTGTAACAGACTATTTCTGCAATAGGGTTTTGATACCTTTACTTTTTCCACCACTGTGTGTGCCTTGTGCACCAAAACATCTGAAAAGGACTGTTTTACATGATGAAGTGGAACAAGCGATGACAATCCAGTTTAGAAACTAGTACAATAATGTAGTGTTACCCACACACTGATGTTCACTGTCTGTGACACAGGTGTGACTCTGTATTCCCTCCTCTGCTTACTTCAAAGTAACACCCACACACACACACACACACAGCAGCAGAACGAGCGAATGTCCCAGGAGTCTCCAAATCACACGTATTTTTTCTGTGCTGCTGTTTATTGATGGTAGGACGGTAAACATGCATACTGCACACACATGCTTATACACAAGCCACACACACACACACACACACACACACGCGTGCGCACGCACGCACGCACGCACGCACGCACGCACGCACGCACGCACGCACGCACGCACGCACGCACGCACGCACGCACGCACGCACACACACACACACACACACACACACACACACACACACACACACACACACACACACACACACACACACACACACTCTCAGAGATGATACATCCCACCACACCCCATTCTCAGATTGGATTTCCTATAGTGTGTACAGCATCACACTCAGTCAGTATTATTGGCTGTGGCTGCCTACAATCCTATATGTATTTATTGCATGGATGGCCACTGCATAAGCCCAGCAGAGTATACAGTATAGCCATGCCTTACATTAATTCATAATTCATCGTACGACAGTGTGGCACAGTGACAATAACAGATCTACAAGCCCACAGTGCGTTGAGGAGAATAAATCGGGCTTAATTGAAGAAGAGTGGAGCAGCAGATAGACAGGCAAGCTTGTTTCACTGTTGTTTTTGTGGTGTCTTCATTTGCATCCCTTTGCCTACTGCATGCAACGTTTCATAGCAATTGGGGGCTGCTTTCATGATTTGTGGCATTTTGTGCAAAACGAGCCAGATGATGGGGAAGCAGGAAGCACCGTAGACAACAGGGAAGCGCCATGAGAAGAACCAAAGAAGACAGGGAAGCACCATAGGAGGCACCATAGATGACACATGGAAGCACCATAGGAAGCACCATAGATGACACAGGGAAGCACCATAGGAAGCACCATTGACCATTACACCATTGCACCATTAATCTGCCTTTTGATCACATGACTAATACAGAAATAATGTGCACCGATTTGCGTGAGGTTTGGACAAAATCTGTAGGAGCAATATAAACAAAATGTGTTTTGCAAAAATTGACACACACACACACACACACACACACACACACACACACACACACACACACACACACACACACACACACACACACACACACACACACACACACACACACACACACACACACACACACACACACCATCTCCACGCATTGTTTTATCCTCCTGGACAAAGGGCATCCGCTGCTAATCCTTTAAACACTGACTCTCACACAATGGTGAATTCATGCTTGGACAGCTTTTGGAAGACTCTGATAATAAAATATCATGGAAATAACTCAGGAGCAGGGCAGGCAATATACAGGTTCAGGCTGCTATGTTTGGAGACTTATTTTCGAGTCACCAAACCAGCGATTCCCACTGGTGGGCTGTGAGGCTATTGCAAATCCCCCCCCCCCCTCCCCCCTAAATAATTGGCTATTGAAAACATAACATTCATATAAAAACATCATAAGACTAAAAAGCCGAAAGGTTGCTGTGTTAAATGGTCAGATGGGTGGGCCGCGAACCACTGATATAATTTAGACACAGGATGCTTCAGGGTGGTAGTTTATAGTTGTGTTTGGGTCATCATGATTTTCTAGAATTATCATAAAAACTGTGTTTGATTTGAAAAAGAAAGACGTTTTTTGCCTAAAATAATATTCTAGGCAAAAACTGTCTTTTTCTTTTTTCAAAGGGAACAAAATGTTTAATGTGGTGTCAGGGACCGAGTTGGTCGGAAGGGGAGACACAGGGAAAACTTTGTTGGTTTTAAAATATTGCTCTCTTTTTTTTTTTCTTTCTTTTTCTTTCTTTTCTTTTTTCGTTGTTGCAAATTAATGTTTTAACAAAACAAATGTGCTCAACACAAAGGAAATTAAACTAAATAACTAAACAGACACTGGACAACACAACTGAACTGAAAACTGAACTAACCAGAATGACACAGGAGGTGGAAATATATAGGGACGGGTCAGACCACTGTTAATACAAAAGGGGGAAAAGACAAAGACTACAATTGAAACACACACTCAAAACCCCTGCCCCACCCCATGGTACAGAGGGACTGTGGTGCAGTCCAATTTCTCCAATTAGCTGTAGATCTGGAGCAGCTGATACCCATTGCTTTGGCCAGCCCATCATGTCCATGTTTGTCAGTCAACACCTCCCACAGAACTGGTAACTCCAAAGAAAACTCAGTCAAATCAAATGCAAATAAACTCATAGAAAAACAAATAATAAATTATGTAATTTCAACTTGTTAATAATGTCCAACTGAAAATAAACACACTAAATATATAAACCAACAGGAAGCGTTACCATACATTATAGTCTCTTATGTGTGGCTGCTGAGTCAGCCATCACATGTGGTCAACTTTCTCTAAAAGTAAATGCATGTATTATAATAAAACATATATATTCTGAGCATAAGCAGCGATAAAACATATCTCCATTGATGATAAAAATGAATGTCCAGAGGGGGGTGATATCAAAAACAGAGGTATGGATCCCCCCATTCTCCCCAGCAAATCAAACCTTGTGGGCCACAACACTCTAAATTACAAGAGAGCTCAGAGGATCTAATGTATCATGTTGAAGTGAGTGTGGTGCAGTGCAGTGTGTGTGTGTGTGTGTGTGTGTGGGGGGGGTATATTTCACACTCGCAGGCGTTCTGACTGCCATTACATCACTTACTTTAACACCATGACTCTGGTGATATACCGCCAAATCTGACAAAGTGGCAGTATTAGGGGGGCAGTCTCATGAATTCAAGCTTATTCATTTTGAACCATAGACTGTAAAAAAAAATATGGACAAAGCGAGCCCCGTTGGTTTCTACAGACCGCTTTGAAGCCACCTTTTCAGCGAATTGAAATCGACCATCTTTGAACTTCCCGTGCCGAAATGAAACCGGAAAGGACTGCTATTGGCTGCAACCGTAGCGAGGGCGGGTCTTCACTCGATAGAACCAGTAGAAGCCCTAAAAACATACCCTACTTTATCATTCATTTTAAAAAGACTTTAAACTAGCGATTGAAAACATATAAGTGTTTATGAAAATGTTTACTACGGTAATTCAAGTGTAAAGTCCGGCCAAAACCTTGTTCGCTTCTATTGAGAGTATATTGTTCTGCCAGCACTGGCCTGCAGAAGGTGAAATAGCGACATCTGCTGGACCATTCATTAACTGTATGCTTTAAGAGAACCAGGAAAAGAGCTTCAATTCCAGCGCCAGTAGTTTGGCCCTTGTTTTGAACACTTTGAGTTGCCATGACAGGACCCAGGAGGCCAGGACACAGTGTCACTGGCCTACGTCCAGTAAGAATAAGATGATGAATTATTCACTTGAGATTGTGGAGGTCACTAAAGCGTGGTCTGTTACGCTAATCTCACCAATACACAGGCCAATGGGACGGCGACAATGCATAAAGACTTCGTCTTATTAAACAGCCTCCATGCAGCAATTAGTTTAATGAGTCACAACCAGGGTGAGAGCAGAGTTATCAGGGAGTGTATCGGTGGTTTGGTGACAGTACATACCAGCCCCACTGAGGACAAACATGGACTGATGGTTTGAGGAACAGGGCAGGGCATGCTGGTAAACCACGTCATTATGAACACTGACTCGCCCACAGATGATGATGATGATGGTGGTCAATCATCACATCATCTGTACTGCACATGTCTGGTGTGGATAAGATATCAGCATGACACCATTTAGGGTAACGCATTCTGACTGAATCGGCCTGGGAAATGAAAGTGACTCATCACAAAAAGTCAACTTCTCCTCGGACAATGTGATTCTGTTTAACGATAAGATGATTTACACCAAGAGGAATACACTTTCTTCAAATTGAACACTTCCATTCAATGTGCCAAGGGCCTTTTACAAAATAACAAGTTATATACATATCATTTTGTCCAAAAACTGAGCACATCCATATTCAATATTTCATACAGTATAGGGCCTCTACTGAGTGCACAATTCAGCTTGCCTGTATTGATGCCTTACTGTTTTAAAACTAGTGTGAATAAATAAGTGACGCACAGTATATATGGACAGTGATATTAAAAATGCATACTCCCGGGCCGGACGGCTGGCGTAGCGGTTCGGCCACCTAGGCTCATCGCAGTCTGACAGCGTGTCGCGGGTTTGAGTCCCGATCCCAACAACCTTTGCTGCATGTCACTTCCTGTCTCTCTCTCCCCGTATACTATCAATAAAGGCTGAAAAAGCCCAAAAATATATTTAAAAAAAGTTTTACAAAAATGCATACTCCCACACACTTTTCTCTGCTTTATTGATCAACGCTTGAATCAACGGAAAACGTTGCACACTCTTTGAGAGTTTGCATGTTGACCTGTCTGGCATACAGTGATATTACACAAACAGAAGAATCACCAGCACTCACGCAAATGTCCTTAGGTAGGCTAATTTTTATTTAAGTAGGCATGTGCAGCATACGGACACATTTTGCAAAGTCTTCAAATGCATCCATAGTCAGGGGCAGTGCAATGTATTATTGTTTGTTTTCCTTATTGTTATGTAATCAGTGTAACAATCAATTATAGTTTTATAATGTTTCATAATTATTTGCAAAAGTAGCTCAGTAACTATGGGAGTAGATTAGAATCTCCCAAAAGTTATAAATTGTATATTCATATGAAAAATCAGTGCTTCAATTTAAGTTTAGTAAAACACATGGTACAAGATCATGTCTTGTCTTCGAAATCACAGAAGATTTTTTTTCATTAGGTAGGCCTATGCCACTCCATCCCAATAACTACAGTAATAATTCTCGTCATAAAAAAATCTCCAACGAGGATAAAGTTGGAAAATCTGATAAAGTTCGGATATCCTCTGACATGTATTATGTCACTCCTTCCAAGTGCAGTATTAACTTTTTCTTCCTTTCTTTACTGAACAGTTCTGCAATGTGTATAGGCCAACACCGGTTTCACTGTCCTAGCCCCAGAAGCAAGGTCGCTTCTTTGCCTGTAATCACTCAGGTGACATGCACAGCATGGCCCTCCTCAGGAGCTGTCCTCTTCTTCCACCCTGAGGGGCTCTTGAGGGGATTCAGTCCTCTGCCAGTACCCTCTTCTCCCCTCCTTTTTGACTCCATCAGTCCTCATCCGCCTTGGTAGTTTTTATTCCCTGCTCCCCACCGACTCTTCCTCCTCAGTTCGTTCCCCTTGCTTGACTTCCCCTGACGCTTTCAAGTCACAGTCCCTCAGCCTCCGTCTGTGGAAGCCAGCGTCTCTCTGTCTCCTCCTGCCTTTTCATGCTCCCTCATCTCACTGCAGCCGTTTCATGTCAGTTGTCCTCCTCCTTCAGCTCCTCTCCGTCTCCGTGTCCGTTGACCAGGCCCAGCTCCCAGCGCTGCAGGAGAGGAGTCTTCTGTCTGGGGGTCCGAGGAGGACTCTGAGATGGGGGAGGGGAGGACAAGACAATGTACATACGGTAGGAGAAAAACAGACAGGAGAGACGGATCAATATGGTTCTTCTGCACGGCAAGGCCAGACAGTTCTCTATCTCTTAGATTTAGAGATATCATATCTGTTGCTATGTCTGTGGAGAATGGAGATAATGGTGAGAGGCAATCGTGGCGGGAAGAGTTCAGATATGGTGACCATAAAAAATGGTTAATGCTTAATCACTTCAATCCGAAACAATAGTGAAAATAGCAGATCTACAAGCTCACAATGAGTCCGAGTTATGAGCTTGTAGTTCAGCTATTTTCGACAATTTCTTGGACATTGTTTTGAAATTAAACATCTATGTAAGCAGTCAAAACAAGTGTTATTATTTTTAACTTTAAAAAACGGGATAATTTGGCAGGGAATGTTGAAAACCGTAACATTAGAGTGTTTTACAGGTATTTGGACTCGGGACACCCAGCTTCAAACCGGGACAATCCTGTGCCAAACTGGGACGCCTGGTCACCGTAGGACAGAATGAAGTGTCTCATATGCAATGCTAATGGCAAGCTGAACCACACAGCTAATTCCTAGCGCAGCGAAAGATGCTAATGTGAAGCTGAAACGCAGAACTAAAGCCTGATGCTGCACTACATGGCTAATCAGAGGCACCAGTGTTCAAAGAGATAGGCCTACAAACCCGCAAGACGGGTTGTGGGAATCACTTGGATTGTCTGTGAACTCTCTTTTATTGACTACAAACATATACAGACGCCACACACTCACTCAGCCCTCTCTCTCTCTCTCTCTCTCTCTCTCTCTCTCTCTCTCTCTCTCCCCGGTTTCATTTCCTTATCACACTAACAGCATAATGATTTGGTCTCCCTGGGAGAGTTCAAAGCCATGTTAAAACAAAACAGCGTAACTGAAGAGTGCAGTTGCTATTCTTAAGCTGGCTTTTGTGTTATGTATCTGTCGTCCCTTGTCTGTTTTAATGTGCTGTATTTTCCTTTGTTGTTCCTTGTTCCTTTTTTTTTATCATGCTCTATTCTATAATTTCTTTGTAAGCTTGTAATGGTGTGCTATCTTGGCCAGGTCTCCCTCGAAAGAGAGATGGCAATCTCAAGGGATTTCCTGGATAAATAAATAAATACTATAGATAAGCTATATTACTTTGTGTAAATTTGCTTATCAGCACTGAGAGCCATGCTTGCTGAGAGAGGGATGTTTAGTGTCTTTATTCACTGGGCCCTGTGCAGTCCGATGCAGTTCCGGACCTCTGTGCATAATTTAGAATAGCTACCTGTACAGGAAGTGGAGAAATGCTGATCGGGAACAGGGTAATCTTTTAAGTGATAATGTGCTTTGCATGGTTATATGAACTGCGCTCGGTTCTATTATTTAAAAAATACTTAAGCCCTATTTTAAACTTTGTTATACAGTGGTGTCATACGAAAATAGTGAAAATAGATGATCTACGAGCTCACAATGCATCGCAATGCAGCTTGTTGTGATCTGTTATTTCTGATATTTTTGAAAATGAATTAATGTTGACCTTTCTTGAAAATATCTGAAAGTTTAGAAAAAAATGTTTTGCCTATTGTAAAGGAAAGGACATTAGGTTGCACAAGATATTCTGCTCTTACAACAGTATATAGTTATTAGTTATCTCTTAGGACGCTGATGGGGCGCAAGTACGTCACTTTAAACCTCCGATGACGGTGGTAGGGTGTAGGTGGGTCTCAGTGTGGTTGGGACCCGGAGGGCGAGAGAATGCACTCTTATAAGCCTACGATGGTAGTTTGAGGTATCCCGATATTCCTTCTGATATAGACTTGAGGGTGTAAGGCTCAGGTCTTAATGCCTGGGAATGGGATTGGTGGTTAGTGACAACACAGTCCACTCAACGGGGTTGTTCTTCTATGTCTCTGCGGAGAAGATATGTAACTATATGTACAGTAACTATCCCTCCAAACCTCTTGGGAATATATCTATTCCCAAGTAGTCTATCTGAGAATATCCTTCTATTCCTCTGGGAGTAGAGCAGAGTCTATATGAAAAGGATGACTTATAACTAGAGATGTGACGTCCTGCTGTGACGTCACGCTGGCATTGTGCCCAAATTAGGTGCTTTCGTGCTGGGTGTCGTTTCCTTTGTTACACCTATAATAATGACATGCCCAAAACATGGGCGTCAGGTTGAAAGTGCTTAATATCTTTGTCATGGTCGAGAGAAACTCCCACGTCATAATTGTTAGGATTTGTCATTAACAGTAGGTCAACATTCTTTGTTAATGAGCAGTAATATCTATGATCTAAATTTGGAAAAACTCATAGAAAGTGTTGGGTGTGTTTGACTGTATGAATACAGTCAAACTGTATGAATACAGTCAAACAGACTGACTCACCTCAGGCCAAACAAGCTGCTGGTCTTCAGTGAGGGCTGGAGGCCACACCCCCAGCCTGCCCAGGGACTGGCGTGCTGCTGGGACACACAGATGGAGAAGGGAGTGGAGGGTGGAGGTGAGGAAAGGTTAAAGTCATTATCGTTATGTCTCTGTGATTGTTCTCTTGCTCCACCCTCTAATAATGGTGGAGAAATGAAACCTGCTGAAAGTGAACATGTTGAAGCAGCAGAGAGAAATGTAGATACTAGGCCTACTGATGAGGAAGAAGAATAAAGAATGAGAAAAAACTGTCTGTAAAGCAATAGTAAAGCCTGATTTATACACCGTCCTATATACTATAAATCAAGCATAAGATATGACAGTACAGTACAGCTCCTCTGTGTAACACGTGAATATATGCATAAATATCCTATCATCTTGACCCCAAACATTTTTTTAAGTTACTGCAGGCAAGTACTGCATGCATTTTAATATTGTCCTACATTGACTTGTCTTATAAGGCCCCTCTGCCCAACTCGAATCTCTTGCACCGTAGTGTATCAAGATGCTATAGACTTCAAACTGGATTTTGGACCCTGTCCTGATGATTGGCCTTTTGGAAGCGCTTTTGAAGTTTCGTTCTTGCTGACACGGTAAAAGGTCAGGACACATGACTCAGGAGTTTCTCCTTGCTCCTGGCTCCGCTCCGCGCCGCTCCTTCAACGAGCTTGATGCTACAGTACATTTATGTGTTTGAGTTATAGCGCTGTATTTTCTAGTTGGCTAGTGAGCTTATGTTCCCTGGCGTAGAATTATTGCTGCTAACAGCTAACATTGGTTTCAGTGGCTGTCCTCAGCAGTATCACTGGCTGTGAGGAAAATTAAATTATGTGCTCACTGGACTGTTTGAGAGGGGTTTTTATCATCTCGCCACGCACAGATATAAAATTATTTCACATACTACATAAACACGCGCGCACGCAGCCCCGCACACACACACACACACACACACACATACACACACACACACACACACACACACACACACACACACACACACACGCGCGTATGCATACACACACGTATGCATACAGAGATAGGTCTACTGCATACACAGACTAGCATGCTCACTTATACATTTCATATGCACATGTATTTAGACATGCAGTGACACACACACACGCATGCACAACCGCACGCGCGCACACACACACACACACACACACACACACACACACACACACACACACACACACACACACACACACACACACACGCACACGCACACACACACACGCACACACAAGTCCAATTTCCACCCCCCGCTCTGCACTAACCTGTTGGGGGTCCTGTCAACCCCCTGGAGGGGAGGACAGGCAGGTCAGGAGGAGTCAGTCCATTCAGCAGTAGAGGAGGTGCTGTGGGTCTCCCTATACTGGCGGGCCTCATGTCTCCTCCTTTGCTTCCTCTTCTTCCTCCCCCACCTCCTCCGGCCTTCGTGCCCCTGTACAGACAGCCCCTCTGCTTCCGAAGCTCTCTCTCCCTCTCCTGCGCCTCGCGGATATCCTGTCCCACTTTGTCCACAGCCATGGAGGAGCGAAGCTTGAAGAAGGGATTCTCCTTCGGCACCACGTCATCTTCTTGCCCCACCTCCTCTTCCTCACTCCCTAAATCCCCCTCGTATTCTCCGCTGAGGGGAGAAGGGGGATGGAGAGTTCCGTCGATTTCTGAGCCGTAGGCATGCCCCGGCGGCCTGGAGGAGTAGAGGGTCCGGGCCGGGAGACTGATGTTGTTATTCTCCATGATGATCACCTGACAGCCGGTCCCCTCAGAGAAGCCCGGCCCCTGGGGAGATGGACTTGGTGTCCGAATTGGGCTCAGGAGGTCCAAGCTCTGTCTCCTCTCCGAAAATGAGCCTCTGAGGGTGGATGCTGTCGATGAGGCATCGCCCTGGTTCTCTGGGACGGAAAGGTCACTGTGAGAGACCCGGGACGGCGACTTGCTCTGCGTGGAGGGAGTCAAAGACACGCCGACGGCCTCCTGGAAGACCTCGAAGAGCTTCTGTCTCTCTCTGAGCTGGCGGATTGTCCCTCTGTCGTATCCGCCTGGAACGGTCCCGATCTTGACCAGATCCTGTTCTCTCTGCGTGTCGATGTGGATCTCCCGCTGCATCTTCTTCCCGGCATAGTGCCTGTCCTTGCCCTGGTTCCTCTCAGACTTGGCGGGCAGCGCCTGTGTAAGGATGGACTTCCTCAAAGGTATCTCGACGTACTGCGGGGCGGTGGGCACATTCTGTAGCCCTCTGGACCTCCGCAGGCTGTGCTCACGTGCTACCGCCCGGCGGATCTCTTTCTCGATGGGGGTCTCGTTGCCCGGGGGTGCGGTGGTGTCTGTGGCGTCAGGGGTGATCTCCAGAGTGCCGCATGGAGAGAAGTCTGCTGATAGCCCACTGTCACTCTGGCTGTCATCGTATATGTCGCTTTCCATCCTTGTGGTTCTGGTTGGTTTGGAAATAGATATGGTTGAATTTTCTTCTATATTGTCTTCAAGGTTTTCAGCTCTCTTTCCAAATCCAAACACTTTGTCTGTACGGTTCTCCCCCACCGCCTTGTCAGTGTCAAGTCCACTTGCACTCTGTCCAACTGTTAGCCTGCTTTCTTTCTCTTTCTCTGTGTTTCTCCCCGCCCAGCTGTCCTTCTCTCTCACAGGCACAGCCACAATACACGCAGAGCCTTGAGTACCTGCCGCTCCCCGATTGGCCGACGCCATGGTAACGGTCCCTAAAGGTGGCAAGCTCTGGCTGAGCACCTGTTGTGCTGCTTCCTGGTTGGCTCCCATGGGGTCATGTTCAGGTTGGCTCTGGGGCAGCTGCCCCCTCTGCTGTTTCCCCGAGGAAACTACAGGCTGTGTTGAGGCTGGCTGACTGCTGATTGATGGTTTTATGGAATAAACAGGCTTGCTGTCACTGTCCAGGCTCCCCCACCGTTGCCAGGCTGAATGGGCACCCAGGGGCTTGGAGTCCACACTCACACACTCTTTGTCTATGTCTTCATCAGCGAACGGAGGAAAATCACTGTCTGCGGGGAAATGGACAGCGTGTGTTTCAACGGTGGCCTCGGATAAATCTTGTTCAGGTTCATTACTGTCAAAACCATCTGCTAATGACTGCGATAACGCCTCTTCCTCTGGCTTTGCACTACCGTCTCCTCCTATCTCCGCCTTCATCGGCTCTTCAGATCTATTAACAGATTCAGGGAGGTCCGGTGCCAGAGGCCATTCTTCATTATCAGAAGATGCCAGGTCATCTGCCTGGTCTGACACGACCTCAGCGTCAGTGTCACTGATCCAATCAGCCACCTCTCCCTCTAGGCTGGACAAGTCCTCTGCCTCTGCACCTCCCTCTGTGGGTGATAGTCTACAGGGAGGAGATGATGGGAAAGTATCCTGAACTAGATTTAGATACTTTTCAGATTTTTGATATCCTTCCGTCGCTTCTGCATTTGCTAATTCAGTCTCTGTCTCAAGTGACGCCCCCGAGGGGACGTGACTCACTTCTATTGGTTGTTCCACTTTGAGTGCATGGGCCAATTCCATTGTTGAAAGCTGACAGTTCTTCTCACACAGATTTTCTTTCTGAGTGCCGGGCTCTGGCACTTCCATGTCTTCTTCGGGTTCTGCCCCGAGGGCCTCTTTGGCGAACAGAAGTGGGCTGCAGCCTCCAGCAGCATCCAAATCAGCCCCAGTCCAGGACGCGTTGCCCAGCTCTTCTAGTGAACCGCCACTGGCCACGGGCTGCGTTGCCATGCTGAGACTGGGCTGTTTGTACTGACCTGAAATGGTTCAGAACAGTCTGTGTTGGAACGCAGCCTGCCAGAAAGCAGAAGAAAGCTGGAATGGAGAGCAGAACAACGGGGTGATTAGCAGTGATGGAAAAAGTGCTCAACCCCTGTACTTGAGTCAAAGTATACAGTAGATACTCCCGGTCAAATATTACTCATCTAGTGAAAGTTGCTCAGCCAAATGTGTACTTGAGTTAAAGTATTAGAGTACTTGCTTTTAAAATGAAAGTATTCAATAGTACATGCTTTATAAAAAATACTTTAGTATTCAAAAGTACATTTCCTTTTTTAATATCAATGCATATTGAAATAAACATGTTCAAGAAGAAAAAAATGAGCAGATCTAGCATTTTCCCTTCCTACAAAAGTACAATATTTGTCTAAAATGTAGTGGAGTGAAAGTATCCAAAAATACAAATACTTAAGCAAAGTACAGTATTCAAGTAAATGTAATTCGTTGCTGTACCACTCATCACTGGTGATTAGTAGGATTTAACAACGTGTCACATTGAAAATCTTTGAAAAGTATTATTATTAATGGCATGTCCAAAAGAGAGACGCCAGGTAGAAAGTGGTTAATCTTCCATTATTTCATGGTGGACAGAGTGACAATGTATTTATTAAGGGAGTGACTCAACACCTTTTTTAATGTGACGTTTACTGTTGAACAGTCCCCTACAAATGCAAGACATTATGAGGACACACTTATTATTCCCACGTCCATATCTATACCACTCATCGTATGCCCGCAAAGCCACCGGCCACGTTTATGTCACAGTGTCACAATGAAACATGTGTGCCGTGAAAAGACAAAATCTCAACGACAAAAAAAGGGAACAAATTATATTTCCTTCCAGCTTAATGGAGGAGCAGGCTTATACAGCTCAGTGGAGGAATAGCTATTATAGATGCCCCACTTTTAAATGGATTCTGGCTGCCTTAATGTTACCCCAGCCCTGACATGAATTTCTAGCAAAAATTCAAATGAGAAAAGAGCTGAATATTAATGCGTTTTATGTAAAAAAGTAATAGATTTTTGACCATACAGCATTCAACAAACATTTCTGTCGGTTGCAAACCTCATATCTCCAAAGCTGTTACTTTTCAGGATTCAAATTCTAAAGTATCAAAAGTAGCAGATCTGCTACAAGCTCGATCTGCATCCATGACTAGTGGGCAATTTGGTCAGATCTCGAGCTTGTAGATCTGATTATAAGCTGTCGTGTGATCAAGTAGGGCGTTCATTTACGAAAAAACACAAAAAAAAATTGAACATGGAGATAAGAGGTTTCTGCCCGACAACAAACAAAACATTTGCTTGCGATACACACACAGCATGACTTCAGATGGCCTCTTATGCTGGCTCTCACTGGTTCCTCTGGCTTTGTAATAGCAGATGCAGAATGTTCTTATTATTGCCTGCCAGGGGGGCAGTTTATAACCCTGTGTTTGGCTTTGGGGCGTGAGGCAAGTGCCACGCATATGACTCCCTTTGTGCAACGTGTGACGTTTTCTGCTGAGTGCACCGGCCTTTAATCAGCTTATATTGTAGGCCTCAGAGCGCCTCTGTGTACCAGAATCACACATTCAAACACACAAACACACACGCACACACACAAACACACACACAAACACGTTTCTATTACTATAGTTGTGAGGACATCAACATTTTGGGACAACGTTGAAAATAGCTGATCGGCTATTATTTGGTACATGACACATGGCTTGCAAGTTGTAACTATAACTATAGGCCTACATCAGACACAACTCTAATCCTAATCCCTAAACCTAATCTCTAAATGTCTAACCCTAACCCCAACCTGAACCTTTTCCTAATTGTAAGACTAACTCCCCAAATCTATTTTTAACACGAAACAACCATTCTGTCTTGTGAGGGAGGACCAGGAAATGTTTCTATACAGTACTTGCAGGGACATTTGGCCCTAACAATTGTAGCAATATAGGAACACACACGCTCGCGCGCACGCACGCGCACACACACACACACACACACACACACACACACACACACACACACACACACACACACACACACACACACACACACACACACACACACACACACACACACACACACACACACACACACACACACACACACACACACACACACACACACACACACACCATCTGTAATAAGAGTAACAGGGTAGTTTGCGGGGATACACATTGGAGTCAGAGCCATGCAATATCTCTTTAGGTTTAATATTTCCCCTTTGACTTCCAGTCCAATAAAACCCCACTCTGCCTCTCTCTCTCTCTCTCTCTCTCTCTCATATGCTCGTCCTGTGTCTGCTGCTGTATATCTGTATATATTTGTTCTGTCTTTACTGCTGGTTGCTCAGGAAAGCTGTGTTCAGACTTAAAGCTGCCAAAGCCCATATTCCCTCCCATTTCACTCCTTGCCAAGTGGAGCCTGTACTTACTGACATGCCAAGCTGTTTAGCCTGTGCTGCATTCTGGCTGGCATCGAGCCACAAGAGATCATTAAAAGAGAACAAATAGCAGATCTAAAAGCTAATAACGTGTGGCGTAAACTTGCATTGCAACGCACTGTGAGCTTGTAGATCCGCTATTTTCATTTGTATAATGATATGAGTTTAAGTGGTTAACCGGTCAGCCTGTTGGATGGATGGATGGATGGATGGATGGATGGACTGACAGGCAGACAGACAGACAGACAGACAGACAGACAGACAGACAGACAGACAGACAGACAGACAGACAGACAGACAGACAGATCACACTCACACTGAGGACATGGGGTAACAATGTGGGCATAGTTAGATAGAGAATGGCGGAACATGGTCTGTAAAGAAGGCAGTCTGGAATATAACAGGTTTATTATGTGTACACATAATAAACACATAATAGGTTTAATGTGTACACCCCTACTCTGCCCTCATCATCATCATAATAATCAGAGCAAGAACATTTGTTATGAGCGGGTGGCAGTGGCTCTCAGGCCGCATGGCAATCGTAAGGTTCCTGGTTCGATGCCCGGCTTTGAGGGCACAAAGGCCAAATGCCAGGGCAGGAAGGCCATCAAATAAAACAAGATTTATTTTTAAGATATTATTTTGAGCTTTTCTGCCTTTATTTAGAGAGGAAAGTAGGCTGACAGGAAATGGGGAGAGAGATGGGGTGACACACAGTAAAGGTTGTCGGGAACAGGAGTCAAACCCGCGAACGCCCCATAAAACAAGATTTTAGTCCATTGAAAGAATTAATTGAATTTAACTTGAACTGGGACATTTCTGCTACTTTTGTACTTTTACTCAAGTACATGTTTTATATTGAACTTTTATATTGAACAGAGTATTTCTACATTGCAGTATAGATACTTTTATTTAAGTAAAACAATGTAGTACTTTTTACACCACTGCTGGTGTCTACATGACAAGAAAGTGACACTGGTGTCTACATCTTGACAAAAAAGAGACAGAGGAGAAAGTGCACAGTCAGCTGGGGCATTAAGGCCACTGTGGCCTCAGGGCATGCCATTTATTTGAGGGGCACAAGGCCAAACTGAGGGACAACGACAGCCATGGCCTTCGTGGCCTCCCTGAAATTCTTGCCCTGATTGAAACACAGGTTATCTTTTTTCCATTTCGTGAAAAGTAACTGTTTTGGACATACAAGGTTTCCACCCGACAGCAAAGCTATATAAATACATCATTTACCATTTTATGGCCTGTTTCCAGAGAAGCTTGCTGTGATCATTGATAATGAACACCTTCACCATCCTGCCAAGTGCTGGTACTGTGGTTAATAAATGTGTCGCAGTTTCTTTCCTTATCGCAAATTAAAATTGACTGAAAAAAGGGAAAATGATCAGACGGATAAAACGGTTATTATTCTGTGAACACGTGAATGTTATGTCAATGAGCACTTGTGTGAAAACACCTTGTTTAGAGCAGCAGTGGTTCCCAAACTTTTTAGCTCGAAAACCCAGAAGAGAAATTTGGTGTCTCCCCAGGATCCAAACTAGTGAAAATAGCAGATCTACAAGCTTCATCGCAACCTTTTAAAAGGCTTTTTTATTTCATGGAATTTATTTTATTTTTGTTTTATTTATGAAATTCTCTTCAACAGTGTGTGAAATGTATTTTTAATTTCTAAAAACATTATTATTATTAATATTATTATTATTATTTTTAAATTAGATTAAAGGCATTGACGGCGAGTCAGAGATAAACAAACACCGCGCCTCCAGCAGTTTGTTTCCCCGACCACCAGGGTGTGACGCAGGAGGGACTTCCATAGAGCTAAGGGGACTTCTGAAGGGGCCATGCCGAAAATAGGTTGCTTTATTCGGATATAATTTGCGGAACTGCCCGCCCCTGCTGGTTCTCTGAATTTTTCTCTTTCATGATAAATTGACCGCATATATGAAGTTAAACAACTAAATTCTATCCAAACGCTATCTTAAAAAAAAATTCTGTGCCTCAAAAACGAAGTTTGAGAGCGTTTTAAAACCGAAAGTAAAAGGTTCACACGGACGCGCACGGACGCGCACGGACGCGCACATACGTGCGTTAATTTACGCCCCGAACAAACATAAACAGTAGGGAAAATACGGATTTCAGAAAGAGGACTGTGTTTCAATGCAGGAAAACACCCCAGCATCATTATATAGTGGCTGAGGGGAAAAAATGCATTTTTTTTTTAAATTTAGGCTTAATGTTGCCTAGAATCCCTTTAAATATTTTATATAAAAAAACGTTCTAGTGTGAAAGCCAGTGGGGAACTGTGGTCGTTTGTGAACACTTCTTTAGACAATCAACAACTAAGACAATCCAATATACTGCATTTGGAATCCACCATCTATCAACATTGTGGTGAAGCGAGGAGTGGATGTGATGTGAATGTTAAGGCATACACATGCCTGTTTTTGTCACACTGAGTGGTTTATGAGAAAAAGATTTAACAGTGATTACAAATTACAATAGTAAGTGCTTGTTTAAATCATTTCAGTAATCCTAGTGCATGAATACTAATAAGTTTAGCTGACCTGGTAGCTTATAATGACCCGATGGCCAATGCTATGAAATCCCCCCTTTCACAGTTCACAAATTAATGCAATCTGACCCATACGAATACACGGTTTATTAAATGCATATTTGTTATAAAACATCTAATAATAATTTAAATCAAATAATAAATGTGTGGACTGAATAAAACTGTTTTATTCAGTCCACACAATCAATGGGACTGTCCCACTCTCTTGAACAAGGTTGCAAGAGATTGCAGAATAAAACGACGTTGCATAATAAGCTTATGTTTTGCTCATTAGCGCAAAGAGGCTCACTTTTATCAAAGGAAGAGTGTGAAATCATGTTCATTAAAAATACATTTGCAAAGGGCTCATGCAAATCATTTTGGCCACTTTTGAGGGTCGCCATTGTCCTGAGGTATTTGGAGATCTAAGGTCGTTTAAGGGGAAAAAAGATAATTAATTCAAATAGATGCAGCCAACTTCACCTCTAATTAGAACTACTGCTGCTAGATGATCTCTAATGGCTGCTGACAGTCTTTACACACAATCTGAAGTTTGTCTTAACTACTGTCAGCCTGATGTCCTGGGCATGTCATGGATTTTTCATTCAACATTTTCAAAACATAAAACATTTGTAGAAAATAGACAACCTCACAACACTATTTTCACTGCTTTAGCACTAGCGTACAATTTAATAAATAAAATATGACTTAAAGGGCTAGACCACTTTGGTAGAGGTTTGGGTTGTGTAGTTACCTTGGCATGATGTTACTCCAAAGGTGGACAAGAAATCAAAAATAATTGCTCCATTTATTAGAAATTGAGAATTCAAAATATGCTCCTCATTGACTTGTGAAACAGCTCTCAAAGTCACTCTTTTCGTATGTAAACGAACACAAACAAAGTTGATTCAGACAATATAGAACATCACCGTACTAAACCCAGTACTGTTTGTATGAATTGAACTTCCTGTTGATTTTGCTAATTTTATTAGGAAGAAACCCCAGACTGGATCCGTGGATCCGGGTCTTCAAATAGTAAAATCAACAGGAAGTTAACATTTTTATTAAAAAAACACTGGGTACTGGGTTTTGTGATGTTCTATATCGTCTGAATCAACTTTGTTTGTGTTCGTTTACGTGCTAAAAGAGTGACTTTGGGAGCTGTTTCACCTTACAAGGTAAGTCAATTAGGAGCATATTTTGAATCATACATTTCTAATCAATGGAGCAATCATTTTTGATTTCTTGTCCATATTTGGAGTTACATCATGCCAAGGTAACTACACAACCCAAACCTCTACCAAAGTGCTCTTGCTCTTTAAGTGGTCAATGGATAGTTTGTAATCAGTAACTGTATCAGTCATTAGGCAGAAACAGAGGTGTATACATACCTGTTATATTGTTAGCTGGTTCTCCAGAAACGTTCCAGGTCCACCGCTATAAGAACAAAAGATTTGTTTCATTCAGTATAGAGGTGCAGTTCAATCTGTAGAATGCCATGGCTCACACGTACTGTACATGTGGATTACTAAGCCTCTCAACACCCCCCTCCCAGTAACAACCTTGTGCACTCACATTTGCATACCATGCACACTCTCACTTTCAACCTGGACCTGGAGTCCCTGTTTTTTTTGGGGCATTATTTTCAAAAGTGTTCAAAGAGAGAGATAGCAGATCTGCTATTTCCGCGTGTCACTGTTATGTTGTATGAGGATGTACTGACCGGGGTCACCCAGGGGTCAGTACAGTACTTAGTCCCCCCTCCCCCTTTTTTACCTCCACATAAAGTCTCTTCACTTGTAGTTACACCAATTCAAAGTGAGTAAATAAAAATATGATAGTTTCATTTCATTTAGTTGCACAACATGTATTGGTATAACATGTTTATTAAAGATTACATAAACTATAACAGTAATCCAATTCACATGTAAGAAATAGGCACTTTCTAACAATGAATACTAATTGAAAAACACATTAGAATTAAGGATTTTATCACGAAATGAGATACAGACACAAAATAACAGTTGAAAGACTTATCCATTTTTATGATAAATTATTTACAGCATCTTTGCATAGTATAGATTTTAGGATGAATATGAATTACAATTTTCCATGAATATGAATACATTAGAAACAGTCATAGAACATTTTTCCATGTTGTCTGAATCTGATACAGTGTGAATAACATCAAAGCCTACTTTCAGGACTACAGAGCCTCGGTCTAGGCTTCTGCGGGACACACTTCCTTGGTAGGATCCATCACAACAGGCGGGGGAAGCCCCAGGCACTCCAGCTGAGCCTTGTACTCCTCCATCTCTTCCGACGTCACCTCTCTCCTCCTCCTGCTCAGCAGGTAGACGTCTAAAGAGGTCCTCCTGGAGGCCTCCACGTCCCAGCGCACCACCAGACAGTCTGGACTGGACGTGTGGAGGAAGGCTCCGCTCAGGTTGAAACGACCCCCGGCGTGGAAGGTAAACCGGTCATTCTCTATGGAGATGTTGTAAGGCAGATACTGGCACTGGCCGGCAAGGCAGTTGGCCTGGGTGTAGGAGGTGGTGTTCCCGCAGGTGTGGGAGAAGTCCATGGTGATGCTGTCTCTGAGTTTAAGGGCCTCCAAGGAGGCCAGGTGACTTATGCTGCCAGCGAGCAGTGTCCATGTTCCCTCCAGATGATGGCAGTCCAGTTCACCACGTGGCCTGACCAAGTCCTCACAGGTCAGAGGAGCTGAGCGGCTCACTGACAGGAAGAGAAGAACGGTTGCAATTACAGCGAACATGTCTCAATGGAAAATAAAACAGCGCTAGAGCTGTATGCACGTTTATTCTTTGTTTGAGGATGTTTCCACTCAATCTGTTCCTACTGGGTCGTGTCTGTTTACTGGGAAGGAACGAGGCTAGCCCAGGTTTATAGCTGGAGTTATTGCGCCATACCATACATTTTAAAATGTTGCAATACCATCAGTGGCAGCTGTAAGAGACATACAGTATAGGCCTACCTACTTGTGGATTTTAGGATTGCAGCATGCAAAAAGTTTCCAGTTTTTGTTTGGCAAGTTAGGCTACTGTGAGTCTTTGTTTGTCTTCATTATAGCTCTCTCTGGAATATGCTGTGTTCCCTATTAGTCACACTACTGTAGATGAAACCATTATTTTGTTGTTTTTCCTTGTTCTGAAGTAGGAAAAGAGGTCAGAATTCTAGTGAAACTTTATTGTTAGACATCATGAGTCATCATGAAACAAATGATGTAGGTAGGTACAACATTGATGAGTGGGGTATATGGTCATGTGGCATCAGGCCAATAAGAAACATGGGTGACACGTTATTTGGTCCCTAAACTGGTGAAGTGTAACAAAGGGCCTTGACAGACCAAGACATCCTTGAGTGTCTGTGGCCATGACAACCACAACTTGTATAGCGAGCATTGTTCAGATATTCACAACCTGTGGGTCAGGGCCCACACTTATCATAATTGAGGCAAACGTTTGAAATAATTGTGAGATTGATTTGAAGTCATACTGTATCGCCCAGCCCTAACATGGACACTATCATGTCATTTTTTGTCTCGTTTCATTTTATATTAAATAGTCCTTTCCATTGGTAGCGTGGCTTTTGTTATATTGGCAATTTATGCAGGCTCCACACTTACAGTTGAATGAAATGTTCAGTGTTGATGCTAGCTGGACTGACCCTAGTGTAAAGCTGGCACACAGAATGCCCACAGATAGTACGAAACTGGACAATCGAAAATTCAATGTATTCACAATTACAGTTGCCTGACTCCCAATTAACAAACAGTGCTGCTATAAAAGCACTGAAATCAATGTAATTCCAGAGCATCAGCTCCCTCAAACATCATTTTGATGCATTTGGGATGACCTCATAAAACTTTCATTTTGCCTGCTTTCCAGTCCAATAACTCAGGACCAATGAGTCATAATGAACAACTGAATTAAAAATTCTCTTTGCCAGTGAGATCCCACTTCAAGCATATCAGAGAGACAGAAGGTCCAACACACCATAGAGCCCCTCTGACCTGCTGGAGATCAACTGATTGGCTGTCGCTTGTGTGTTTCTGGTACATGGCCAAGGCAGAGAACGGACCAGTCACCAGGTAGGCAGGCGCACGCACGCACGCGCACACACACACAAAATCTGGTTTCAATAGTTTTTTTTGTGTGCTTTTTATCCCTTTTTTTCCATACATTTTTGTATTGTCACTGCTGTTGTAACCCAGTGGTTCTCAACCTTTTCAGACCGCGACCCCCAAAATAATCATATTTGAACAGGGGACCCCCATAATTGAACTGGGAATTGTTGAGGCATTACATTTAGTTTGACTCGGTTCCAGATAAATATTGTGAAAATAGTTAATCTACAAGCTCACAACGCCTCGCAATGCAAGGCATTGTGAGCTTGTAGATCTTGTAGCTTGTATTTTGGCAACGATATGAAGCAATCATGTAGTTTCAGCGCAAAATCCAAAGTTTACAGACCAGGAGGAAATCAAATCAAACAGCGTTTCACAAACTTGTTTAATCATTAAACCATGTTCATTGGTTTCGTAACCAACAAGCTCAAAAATGACTTGGACATTCTCAATTCCAGTTAGTGAAGCCTGATTTATACTCGCTGAAAATGCTGAAAATAGCCGATCTACAAGCTCACAATGTGTCGCGATGCAATGCATTGTGAGCTTGTATCGGCTTATTGACGCCAGACACTGTCATAAGACGGAGTACATTCAGCATTACTTTTATACACATTCTCTCTCACACACACACACACACACACACACACACACACACACACACACACACACACACACACACACACACACACACACACACACACACACACACACACACACACACACACACACACACACACACACACACACACACACACACACACACACAGCAATCTCAGGAACTGTGGAACATCTCTTACAAACATCTTTTGTTAAAATACAAAATACATTGTTTTAGCTATTCTAAAAGTAATTTCCCTTTTAAAGATGACCACGAGCACAGCCAAAAATCATACTTAATGCAGGATACCGTGTCAGTTATGAGGAGAAACCATTACATACAAATGGGCTGTCGGTTCGACAATATCTCCCATGAGCTTTATGTAGAGTAAATAATATAAACATTTAGACCCTGTAGATGGATCACACAAATATTTCTCTTTAACATAAAATCAATTAAATAATGTAGCGCTTTAGAATCATTAAAATAACACACAATGCAGTATCCTCTCCGCATGTCTGGACCTTTTAGAACATATTCCAGTTCGGTCTAAAGCATGTTTAGACACTGTCATATACAGTCTATATACTAGATACTAGACTAAATTACCAGAACATTTCCAGATTCATATTTGGTCCCTGTTTTTCAGTAACTATGTACATGTATTTGATACGCGAGTATAGGCTTGTTGGGTGTTGAAGTTCTCAGAACTAGGCCACTGGAGTAGCATAACAAAGAAAACCCCAATTAGTCTGTCAACAAAGCAAATCAAATCAAATCAAACATCAACTGTAAAAAACTAAAAGTGTGTGAGGGGATTGTTAAAGCTGTACACAGTACAATCTGTAATGTTAATTTAACTCAGTGTAAAAATGGATGGTCTTTCAATCGTTTTACACTCTCCCACTTCTCCGAGTTAAATGAACATTCTGGATTTGACTGTTCTCCTGGGTGGGGAACGCTCCACAACGCAAGTGAACACTGATGGCTGCATGGCTCGAGTCTGTATCCCCCTGTTAGCTCCTATCAGAGCCAGGGAGTAAAAAGAAAGAGTTGAGTTACGCATCTGTGTCATTTTAAGATTTCTTTGGCTATTTTTAAAAACAATCGTGCAAATCTTTTAATGAATATAATATATGTTTTAAAGCGAACATTTTTAACTCCAATCTGTGCTTCTGGGGGTCCCTGGAAAAACATATTTTGAGATTGGGGGTCCGCGGCCATATACATATGGGGTCCTTGACAGTTGGAGCACCACTGATATAGCAACATACCGTTAGGATTTAGAAAAAGAAAACATTTGGCCGCGGACCCCCATCTCAAAATGTTTTGTTCCAAGGACCCCAATGAAGCAAAGATTTGAGTTTAAAATATACATTCAAAGATTTGCACAAAAATATTTTTCAAAAATAGCCAAAGAAATCTTAAAATGACACAGATGCATTCCTGGATTGATTGGGTTAAAAAACAGAAGGAAGTGGCTTGTGGAAACACTGGTGTGAAAGAGTGGGCTCAGGCAAGAGAAGGGTGGGAGGGAACAAAGAGAACTGAAAACATAAGGTTAGCCACTTGAACCCCAGAACCCATATCCTGGGGAGAACTTAAGCCAAAAAAAATGGGAGGGGGGGAGGGCAGAGATTTGGTGTTGATGGAAAAAAGCAGTCCAAGTGCAGAGTCAACTCGGGTCCGGTTCACCAAGTCTAAGAGGGTTTTAAGTGGATATAAAACACGAGGGGAAATACAATCTGACTGAGTCTGTGATCACATGACGGAGCAGCATTGGCAGGTCTTGCTCTTGGGAGCAGCAGCCTCCTCTCCTCCCTGGTTGGCCCGGGCTGGGATGTGTGTCTCTGTGTAGGATGCTGCTGCTGCCGGCGGGCTGTTGGCTGCAGCCGCTGGCAGCTCTGCCCGGGTGATCTCTGGGGCTTTGGTCTGGGAGAGCAGGGGCTCCTGCTCCCCCGGCTGCTCCCCTGCATCTGTCCTTACTGGGCTCTCCTGGGGATCGGCGAGGGACACGTCCTGGAACTGTCCTTCGGGGACGGCGGCGGCGGCGGGGACGTGAGGCGTGGAGCCGGCTTCTGCCTCCTCCTCCTCGGGCGTAGGGTCCTCCTGAACGACTACGTCCGACTCCTCCTCGTCCCCGGTCTGGGCGGTGGGCTCCTCGGTGGTCTCCTCTCCCTCGGCCTCTGCCCTTACGGCGATGCCGTCGGGGGAAGGCTGGCTCTCAGAATAGACCGGCACCGAGGCCACCGCGTCGTCGTCGAGAGTGTCGGCCGAGGCCGGCGGCGAATCGGACGCGGGCGCCTCCGATTTCTCCTCTCCGTCCGTCGTAATCTCTACCGCTCCGTTCTGAGGTGTCTCACTGTCCCCCATCTCTCCATCTGCCGTTAAGCTGTCGATCTCAGCGGCGGACGACGACGAGGCTGCCTCTGTGATCTCTGTGGCGTTCTGCGGTTTCGTGGAAGCCTGATGTGGAACCCCTTCCGCCAGCTCTCTCACAGCCTCCTCTCCTCCTTCCTGGGTGCTTTCTGAGCTCTGAAGCTGAGGGGCGGCCTCCTCCTCAGACCCCTCCCCAACCTCCTCCTCCTCCCCCTGCTCCCCCTGGGAGGTGACATCATAGGTAACCTCATCCCCTTCATCTGTGATGATGACTCGCTCGGCTCGCATCACCAGCGTTCCCTCCTCCGCCGCCTCGTCTGGAGCCCGGTCGGACTCCGCCTCCGAGTAGCCCAGGAACGTCATGGTAACGGTGCCCTCCGGGGGGGCCGCGGTCAGCCCGTTGGTGGTGGGCGGCGGCGGGCTCTCTTCCGAGGCGACGTGATTGGCCTCGTCGTCCTCTGCCTCCTCCTCTCCTCCTCTGCCATTGGTGATCACAGCTGCAGGTCCGTCTAGGAGCGGGGAAAGGGTCTTCATTTCATCCTCAGCCAAGTCTGTGAACAAAGTTTTCGATAAGTAAAGTAAAACACTGGATCTCAATGTTGGGTCCGGGTTCACCAGCAATACAAATGGACCTGGGTCTGTAACAATGGCTTATCTCTGGGACTCCAATCTGAACTGTAGATTGAAAACCAATGGGCCCTTCTGTATACTCTATACATCCATTTGGACCACTGGTGACACATGGGTGTTTTAGCTGTAAATCGCTATTGTATTTATATTTCATGCACTTCTAACCATACTGCCATACATATTAGATATTGTGTAACTATTGTGTGTGTGTGTGTGTGTGTGTGTGTGTGTGTGTGTGTGTGTGTGTGTGTGTGTGTGTGCGTGTGTACGATTAACTGTCAGGCAAGCAAACTGGTTAGGTGTAAAAAAGAAAAAGAAAAAAAAGATGAGAAGGATGCGTGAGCACGGTAAAGACAGACCCTCTAGCACTTGTTCTCAAAGCGGGGGTCCTTGAGGCGGTTCCAAAGTGTCCCCAGCAAAATCCGGAACGGTTTAATCACTAATTAAAGGTAGGGTAAGTGATTTTATTTGGTTCAAATAAGTGTTAAATATCTCTATATTCTGATAGTACTCATTGCTATAGTGTTTGTTCAGTAAAAGGAGTACCGTACCATTGTCTCTCCAGCTCTTTATAAAACAGAAAATGCATTTTCGTTTCAGTTTCAGTTTCCAATTTTATCCAATCATGATAGAGAACTCAATCAGGATATAGATTAAACAAGTTAAATTGGAAGTGATGACACTAAGAAATGAGCAGGCAAAATTGGAACTGGAACACTATAAAAATGAAGCTTAAAAATGGGTACTTTCTCCTGATTGGCTGAGATTTTGACACCTACCGGAAAATGTATTTTCCGTTTATTAAAGTGCTGGAGAGACGGGGAGACTCCTGTTACTGAACAAACACTCTATAGCAATGATTGCTATCAGAAAATAGTGTTTTAACAAAATACTTTTTGTTTTAACCCAAAAATATCACTTACCCTACCTTTAAGCCTCATTAATTTTTTTAGGCTTTTGACTGTCAGCTTTGGATTTGAAAATAGTCAATCTACAAGCTCACAACATGTTGGGATGGGACGATGGGTGAGTTTGTAGATCAGCGATTTTCGAAACATTTAGACAAATCTTGACAAATCTTCTTTTTATGTCCCTGGCACAACATCTTTTCAGATGGAGGTCCGTGGCCAAATACATATCAATGTGGGGGTCCTTGACATGATTCGTGAACATGCTTGAGAACCACTGCGATAGACGGGTCCAGGGGTCTGTCCTCTCTGGGTAGAAAGCTTCTGGTTACACTGTTATCATCATGACATCATAGACCTTCTTCCAGTACATGATTTGGCAGAGAACACACCTTGCATGACTCATGCATTATCATGAAAATAACACCATGCTCTCATCCTTTAACCTCAATTTCAGCCATCACCAGCTCCAGCTGCACTTAACCCCTTCAACCCGGGTACGCACCTCTGTCACTTTAAGATTTCTTTGGCTATTCAAAAATAGCAGATCTACAAGCTCATAGCGCGGCACCGAGTGCCGCGCTATGAGCTTGTAGATCTGCTATTTTTGATTTTCTTTTGCAAATCTTTGAATATAGGCTATATATTTTTTAAAGCGAACATTTGTAAAATATTTTGTTCCAGGGACCCTCAGAGGCAAAGATATTAGTTAAAAATGTTGTTTATAGCAGATCTACAAGCTCGTAGCGCGGCACTCGGGAAGAGAGAAGCTTTCCCAGATTTAATGAGTTAACCCCTGCATCCAGCTTCTTCACTACCACTCATCACTCATACTCGGAGTAGCAGTGATTTCCCGCACATCCAAACACACATCATTCTTTCTCTTTGATGTCATAATGACACAGTGTAGCCAGCAGCCTTCTACCCAGAGAGGACAACCCGCACCCCCCCAGGGGATTGTCTTCATTCTTTCGCTTTGAGCAGACATGCTTCACTTTCATTTCCAGTAGGCATCCATTACTCTTTTGCTTTGAATAGCGTCTTGGATTTGCACGAATCACGCAGGCAATATATATCTCCGATACAAAATGGCAGAATTTGCAGAAAGGTGACAGGTTTGCAAGCCTGGAATGCAGTTTGTTGCTTGTGTAACGACATGTCCATGTAATGATTTCATAATAGTCTAATGCAATAAAGGAAAGTATGGTTAAGGTTACAGAACCCAATACAGAACGTGTACGCTGCTATCAATAGCAGCGTACACGTTTCTTTGAAACAACAAACAAGTATGCATACGTTTTCTTCTTCAGCAGATGGAAGTTTCTAGGAAGCTAGTGAGGTAGCCACTATAGCAGGTGTAGAGTAATCCCCCTTTTAATCCATTAAGACAGGGAACGCATCTGTGTCATTTTAAGATTTCACTATTATTATTTTGCTTTGGCTATTCAAAAATAGCAGATATACAAGCTCATAGCGCGGCACTCAATATTTATTTTGAAATAAATATCTTGACAATGTGTGCACATCTTTGAAAAAATATATATATGCATTTTTAACTCAAATATTTGCTTCTGGGGGTCCCTGCAACAAAATATTTTGAGATGTGGGGTCTGCGGACAAATTCATATCATTTGTAAAATCAGTTTGAGAACCACTGATATTATCATAGCAACATAATTTAGTTAGGAGCTAGAAGACTTTTGTAGAATCCCCAGAAGCAAATATTTGAGTTAAAAAAGTTATATATATATATATATATATATATATATATATATATGTATATATATATATATATATATATATATATATATATATATATATATATATATATATATATAAACATATATACCGGTATTCAAAGATTTGCACACATTTTCAAGATTTTTCCCAAAACATTTGCAGATCTACAAGCTCATAGCGCGGCACTCTGTGCTGCGTTATGAGCTTGCATATCTGCTATTTTTGAACAGCCCAAAGTATAAAATAATGCTTATAGTTTACAAAATCTAAAATGACACAGTATGCGTTTCCGGATTGGAATGGGTCAAGCGTGGATTATATAAATGGTATTAATCTTACCATAAAGAAGAAAGCCCAGCTAAAGGACAACGCAAGCAAGGGAAAGAACATGTTAAGAAGGCAAAGTGTTAAGATGACACACATAGCAGAGAATGAAGGAATTCTGGTGGATCTAATATCATGCTCTGTCGGGTGGAAAACTAATTATTTCCCAAACTGTTACTTTTCAGGATTCAAATTCAAAAATAGCAAAAATAGCAGATCGACAAGAATCAAACAGCGTCTCGAGCTTGCAGATCTTCTATTTTTTATACTTTTGTGTGATGCTGTCGTATGATCAAGTAGGGCATTAATCTTGGAAAAAACACAAAAAGTTAGAATATGGAGATAAGAGGTTTCTGCCCGACAGCACCGATATTCAGGGTCATGCCTGTGCTCCCTCAGTTTAGGGTTAGTCTTGGGGTAACTTACCGGTTAGGGTTGGGGTTAGTGTTAGTTTTTATGTAAAATAAGGCTGTGGGAACATAGGTATGCTCCCGAATATTCTAACCACATTAACCCTCGGGTCCCTATTTTGGGCATACCATTATAGGCTAAATAAAAAACACAAAACAAAAGCTGATCGACAAACTGACAACGCGTTGCACCGCGACACATTGTGAGCTTGCAGATCAGCTATATTATTCGAATAACCTACGTATAAAATAGGGCTCAAGTGGTTAAGAACAGTTAAGCAGAGGAAAGTCAGGAAAGGGGATTTTAATTCCGCAGTGTGGGCCTTCTGTTAGAGCTTCTCCACAGAGCTCTTTTTTTTTTTGAATGAACAAAAGAACTACAAAGACTATTCCCAAGGCCACTTAAACAAAGATCGTCCCCACTGGCCCATTCTTTTGCCCTCCGAAATCACGGCTCCTACATGCACCCCCTTCCTTTATCCGCATTAGATGTGCACGCTAACATTCACATCATTAACATACTGAAATATTCACCAGAGTATGCAATCTAGGCATGAACTATATGTGATGCATAGGCACACCACTTGCTTTCCCCCCTGTTCTTATGTAAATGTATAAAAAAAACAAAAGAGTACAGTGTGCACGGTGCATACAGACCAGGATCTTTCCTTCAGGGGTTTAAACGCTCTTGGCATCAGTGGTTAATGTCAGTGGGTGACTAGATCAAGTTTAACCACTTAAACCCTAGATACGCCGTTGACCGGGGGGCCCCCAGGGCTCTATCCTTGGCCGCCCTACGTTTTTACCCCTCTACACCAAATTCTCTTCAACGAAAATAGCCGAATGTTCACCTATTTGTATCGAACGTTCGCCTATTATGACATGCCCAGAGCAGAGACGCTAGGGCTCATGTGGTTAACAAGAGAGTAGAGACAGAATGTTCTTTTCCCTCTGATTTATCCTAAGTTCTACAGTGAAGAATGAGAAATGGGTTTAAAAGGATCACGTTGTGCCAACATAGGGGAGCGATACTTTCCCATACCCCTAAAGCTCAGTTACATTCAAATGAACACAGGATTTTACTGTGCCCTTAAATCTCCACTGGGATGTTTATCGTAGAGGAGGGTTAGAGAGAGGAGGTCATTATTAATCCTTAACCCATTTTTGGCGGGAACCCTATTTGTAACTATACCTTACAGAAACCCCTTTTGGGGTTCTTGTTGCCATGTACAGTATATAGCAACATGCATTTTTTGTAATTTTTGATAAATATTTGAAGTTTTTCAGAAAACTTAGGTCAGGATTTAGAAGGCGTTATTAGAATCGGCCTCAGGTCTAAATGGGTTAAGACAGAATCAAGTCTTCACATGAATACCTGATCTTACAGAATACCCCTGTGGTATTCGACCAGGACGATTACATCATGTGTGGGTATGTGATTAAGCAACCAGATCCGAAAGGGAAAACCTGAGGTGTGTGTGTGTGTGTGTGTGTGTGTGTGTGTGTGTGTGTGTGTGTGTGTGTGTGTGTGTGTGTGTGTGTGTGTGTGTGTGTGTGTGTGTGTGTGTGTGTGTGTGTGTGTGTGTGTGTGTGTGTGTGTGTGTGTGTGTGTGTGTGTTATCACTGGTTTATGCCATGTAAGTGAGAACTTTCCCCACCTGATCCAGTGGTTTCCTCTTGTCCATTCTGGACAACAGCCTCCTGGACCGCTTCTGTGAAATTAAAGGTTTGCATTATGTATTACTTATAAGGAGATGGTAATATAATAGGCCTAATAATGCAATTATTGATCTAGAAATGGGACGTTTAGCTCAGTATGAAGCCTCTACATGATGGAGCATATACTTAAAACTAAACAAAAACATGAACCAGCTGCAGCCTAAAGTACACTATAACCATTTGATTGGTTGGCACACCTGACCAATCAAATGGAGTAGAAGGTGGAAGCTCTGATGGATGAATATCCTGATCCACACTGGTTCTCAAAGTGGAGTTCTTCAAAGTGGAGTCCCCAGCTAAATGCTTGATAGTTATGAACCAAGGACCGAGGACTGTAACTCAGACAGCGTACAAATGGAACCAAATGGGTCCATTTGTACACTGTCAGAGTTAAATTAACACTAAGGATTTTACAGTGTAGATTGGGGTTCCAGATATAAAGAACTGTATCAAATGTGGGGTCTGTGGCCTCAAGCAGATCAAACTGAGGGGTCCTTTAAATTAAAAGGTTTGAGAAACACAGCTCTTCAAAACTCTAAATGTAGCCATGCCTGACATTTGTACTACAATGTCTATTGTTACTATTTTCTCCCATATCAGGTCAAATGTCGGATTTCAACCCCCTCTAAGCTAGTTAATTTACGGGGAAAAAAAACACCAAACATAATTAGAATATGGATATATAGTGTACACATGTGTAATGTACAGCACATAGTATTAGTAGTATACTATGTACACACACACACACACACACACACACACACACACACCCCCCCCCCCCCCCCCCCCAGTGGTACCAGGCTGTGGCTTAAAAAGAGCCTCCAATCTGTTAGTAGTATCACATATCACCACTCCCTTTCACTGAGCACACAGAGGAAACAAACATGAGGAGGGCTCCAGACATTAAACAAATTAAATCTAATTAAAACACCTCATCAAATGTGCAATGGTAATCAACTAAAAAGCCGCATTAAAAGAACAGCTGTAGCTAACAGGTGGTAAAGAGCAATAGGTCTGTGTAGAAAGGATATAATGTTACACAATGTTAAGAGAGTAAATGTTTTGGACTAAATAAAGAGGTTGAGTTTTAAACACAGTGGCAGTTCTGTGATTTTTGATTCTCTGAACTTATTTGACAGACATACTGGATGTATAAGCTGTTCACATCAACAATTCTATATATTGTATAAATATATCGGCTATGTTGGGTGGAAACCTTGTACTGTATGTCCAAAATCCTTACTTTTGAGGGAACTTGTGTTCCAATAGATGTAATGTAGTTATTATTTAGTCACAAGCTCTTGTTAATATCTTTCACTGGTTCAATATTAATAAAACACGCAGTCAACCACTTTCACTTTCAAATTAAAATAAAAGAGAAAATATTTAGATAAATATAGATATACTGTACAAGGTTTCTTCTCGACAGTAACTATTTAACTTATTTCAATGTGTAGCCTACTATGGTGGTGGTGTGTTCACATTGAGCAGGTCCTGGTCCTGCTAACGATATATACTTTTTATATTGTAAATAGGAAGGCAAGACTTACCTCTTGTAACTTCTGTCTCCTCTATTGGTTCCTATTAAATGAGAGGGTGGATAGATACCATGTTAATACTACTGTACAGGTGAATGGACCGGCAGTATATCAGCACACAATTAATTCATCACATTTAGAGATTCAAAATTAAATGTCAATAAAACCTTTTTATTAATGGACATGGATCTTTACTTTTAGCAACGTTAGCTGTATTTACACCTTGTTAAATGGTGTATGTTGTATCATGACATGCAATGTCTATGTTATTATCTATCAACATACTTGTGTTTTTAATATAGGACTGTTTGTCTTTTACAGTTACAGCACGGACAACAAAATGCACCTTGAACTGCAGATTCCAAACCCAGTTTGTCCATTCAGTTTATATTAACAGAGGTAGTTAAAGGTGACCGCTGGTCAGGATTATAGTAATATAATTCAACACAATTATTAACCCTATCAAGGCCTTAATGAAAGATCAAACAGGCTTCTAATCTTGCATATTATATGACTTATCACCACTTGGCCCTCCATGGGAAAGGCGACTGATAATTATGTGTTACTGCTTGTATCATTTCTACTTTAGTAAGCATATTATCCCGACCACAAGGGGGAGTGAGTGAGCTACAAGGCAGTCCCTGCACTTTGAAAGGAGGGGGGGGGGGGTCATAATGGACACTAGAGGCTCTGTTACGGGTCCATTTGGTTACATTTGTACACTCTCAGGTTCCATTTGTACACTCTCAGAGTTAATTTAACCTGAGAATTTTACAGTGTAGCTCAGGGTCCCAAAGACAAAAAAACCTGAATAGTTCCATTTGTAGACTCTCAGAGTTACGGACCCGTAAGGGTCCATTTGGACCCCTGGGGGGCCACCGGACCAGACGTTGAGAAACAAGTGGTGTAAGCCATTGCAAAACCATTATAATAATAACAGGACTGTCTGTGTACAGTATGTGCTGTATGCACAGTATGTCACTCTGTCTGTCTATGACTCAGCAAACTGTACCATCACATCACTACAGAAGACCATGACACTTTATATCATCATTGTCTGGTGGAAACCCTGTTTGTCCAAAACCCTTTGTTTTCAGTAAAGGGGGGAAGAAATAAAAACTGTGTTCCAATGGATCCAGTGTAGTTATTATTTAGTCACAAGCTCTTGTTAATACTTAAAATTGACTCTTTCTCTTTCAAAATGTCTCTAAAATAGTGACCTGTTGTGACCTGTTGTTTGCATTACATTCTACAATGAAGTAGGGCATTCATTCCTGTAAAGTTACAAAGTAAAAAGTTGAATATACCTAGAAGTTTCTGCCCGACAGGGACGATATAGTAGATCTTTAACTCAGTGTCTGACATATGGTGTGATTCTGTGGTCAAAGGTCAAGAGGTTCACTTATTGATTCATGTATTATACAGGATGAGACTGGCTGCATTTGAAAGCTTGTCTCCAGTCATTCTGTGGGACACTGAGGTTTTTAGGACAGCGGTTCTGAAATTGGGATCCGTGGGGGCGTTCCAGGGGGTCCTCAGCAAAACGTGTTACCGTGGCTATTTAAAAATAGCAGATATACAAGCTCACAGCGCGTCACTTAGTGCATCTATACATCTGCTAGTTTTGAAAATAAAAGAGTGTTTTAACACAAATCTTCTCTTCTGGAGAATCCCTGGCACAAAACATTTTCAGATATTATGTGTGCACCACCAGTGACCCCATCATCCCTTTCATCACCAAGCTCTACTATCTCTACTCCAAATGGTTAATTTCAACACAGGACTTATGATCATCCCCAACAATCACAGTTAAATTCCCGTGCTATGAGCTTGTAGATCTGCTATTTTTGAAAAATATTGAAACTTTGCGCAAAACTTTGAATTCCACGGAACTCCAGAAGCAAACATTTGAGTTACAAATGTTCGCTTTCACTCGGTGCCGCGCTATGAGCTTGTATATCTGCTATTTTTGAATAGCCAAAGAAATCTATATGACAGAGATGCATTCCCGGTTTTTAATTTTTCACCCCCTTTTCTCCCTAAACTCATGTTGTATCCTACTGACTCACCTGCCAGTGAGGAGCCCCCACCGGGAGGACGTAGGGCCTCTGTCCTACTCCTCCCGTCCAACACTCCCTTGCTGACAGGTACCGCCCCAGCCCGTAGGAATACGTGCAGCGACAAATATCACCCTCCCCGCCTGGCTTCTATTCCCTCCCCCGCGACAAAGCCTGATGCACCACGGCGGTGGATTCAACCCCCAACCTCCACGGTGGTGGGGCAGGAACTTTACCACTGCGCCACCCGAGCGTTCCCTTTATCCCTTACTGTGGATGATGCCAACACTGCAATGCGATCTACAAGCTCAGAGCAAGACAACAAAGTATCAAATAGGGCATAATGTGGTTAATTGTCTGTAACAACCACAACAGATTGCCAGAGCCTGTTCTTGACTGAAGCTCAGTTAAGTTAAAGTCAAGAAGCAGATAAAGTGAACAAAACCCCACGGCACCTCTTCTCCCAAATGTGGGGGAGACTTCTTTAGTTATACAATAAAGACCTTCATTGGAGCGAGGTAAACAGTCTGGTGCTTGCCTTGAGGTGAAACATTAAAATCGTTCAAGTGCTGAACTGTTTACACAAGGGGGACCGTGCCGCATTTATAAAGTTTCGTCTTTTGAACAAGAGGTGCTACATCAAAGCTACTTTTAGATGGAAATCATTCCATTCATTATTCATGCAAAGGAACTCACTGACAGAACTTGTGGGAAGATTGTTGCTTGATGTTAGATGATAGGGCAAGCTTGTTCAACATGTATTCCAACCCCCTTGTGTCCATTGTGCAAGCGTGTGTGTGTGTGTGTGTGTGTGTGTGTGTGTGTGTGTGTGTGTGTGTGTGTGTGTGTGTGTGTTTGTTCCTCACCGTTTGGCCGTCCTCCATCTGCTCTTTCAACTTCTCCTCCTCCTCCGCCAACCGTTGTGTCTCTGTCTGCAACCTGACACACACACACACACACACACACACACACACACACAGTCAAGTATCTACTATACAGAGCACATGTGGTATATTTAACCACGTTAACCCTGGCTTCCCTATATTTTGCATGTCATTGTTTTTTCCAAAAAATAAATAATAACAAAAATGCATTCATTTTTAGAATAAAAAAAAAAGATGTGTCTTTCTACCATCTTGGTGGGTGTACAGTACTTCATGTGTGTGAGTGGCGCTGTGTCATAGCGCAGCACTCGGTGCCGCGCTATGACACATCGCCAGTCACACACATGAAGCTTGTATCTTTTAGATCTGCAATTTTTGAAAAATCCCTGGCACAAACTATTTTTGAGATGGGTGTCGCAGCCAAATACATATCATTTTGGGGGTCCTTCACATGAAAAAGTTTGAGAACCACTGATATAAAACAAGTTCTAGTGTACTGTCTCTCTAGCATCTTGGTGGGAGTACAGTACCTCATGTGTGTGAGTGGCTGTAGAGAGGCTGCACTACAGCACATGTGAGGAGACTTGTGTCCTTGTCCTGGTTCTATAAAAAGCCTGCTTCTTCTAGGTGGATGATGCTGAGGGACCTGAACACACTGCCCACTGCCATCCCTGTCTGCTGCTAACTAGGCCTGCAAATAGCCATTATCTTCTTAGAGAGAAATGACCTGTTCCAATAATCTTGAAGTGCGGTTTTCAAACGAAACACAAAAACATTATATATTTTTAAATAATCGACTACATCGATTAGACTGATCAACCACTTAAGATTATATACTTATTTGCACAATGGTGTCATGCAAAAATAGCAAAAATAGCAGATCTACAAGCTCACAACCTGTCGCATCGTGATGCATTGTTAGCTTGTACATACAGCATGCATTTTTTTTTGCAATTTGTTTTACATTTTTGAAAAATAAATAAATAATACTAATAAAAAATGTTCCCCCAAAATAAATGATTTCATTAAAATTGATTATTTTTAGTAGTTGGATTAAGTGTTGCTCCCCCAGTGCCAACACATAGGGCTGTCACCATTATGAAATTTTACTTGACGATTAATTGTCACACAAATAATTGCGATCAACGATATTAATTGTGTTTTTGTTGTCGAGCACCGGAACATATGAATACAAAATCACATTTCTGTTTGGCTTTTAGGCTTTGAAGTTGCACAGGGCAGATATGACAAATAACCTAAATATACAAAGAAACGACTGACATATTTAATAACTTTATAATGTACACTATTAAAACATTAACAGGCCTACCAACACACTGACAGCTCCGCTCAGTTCACTTTAGTTCTACCGAGGTCATTTCAGTTCAGCTCCATTCTTCCTCATTTCTCCTCCCATCACAACAACATCCACAACACATTTCTCACACCGCCGGAGCGGAAATACAGAAAATAACAACTGTAACCACAAGACAAATAACTATAAATGGGATTGTGTAAATAAATAACGGTAAACTGATCCTTATCAACCGAAATTCAACACAAATGTGACAATTCTTTCACAATCTCTCTCTCCCTCAGTCTCAATCTCTCTCACCCACACACACACACACACACTTTCTCTTTCCCTCTCCCTCTCCCTCCCTCTCTCTCTCTCCCTCCCTCTCTCTCTCTCGCACACTGACAGATACACAGGGGGAGACATACAAACAGACGTACTTGTCAATATTCTTCTCGATCTCCTGGCCGTGGGAACCCCAGCCAGGGGAGCGGGGACCCTGGCTGCCTTCCGAGGAGGTCGGAGACAAAGGAGGACCCTCCATCAGCCACTGGTCTCTGAGAGACTTCCTCTGCAAGAGGGATGGAGAGGGGGAGAGGGGGAGAGGGGGACGAGGTAATCAGGGTTCAAATGAAACAATTAGAGCAGTGCTTCTCAAAGTTTTCAAGTCAAGGACCCCCAAATGTATATGTTTTGTTCCAGGAACCCCCCCCCCCCCAAGAAGAGAAGATGTACGTGATTTTTTTTTAAACATTTCTTTGATATTTTTCAAAACCAAAAATAGCAAGATCTACAAGCTCACAACGTGTCGTGAGCTTGTAGATCTGCTAGTTTCGGTGTGCAAGTAAGTGTACCCTTTAGTTGAGGAGAGACCGAGAGAATAGGAAAGTGAGAGATATGAGATAGCGAGTTAATAGAGAGAGGGGGAGACATTCTGTAATGTGTAGTCAGAGGATGGAGGGTGTGTGGGTGTGTGGGTGTGTGTGTGTGTGTGTGTGTGTGTGTGTGTGTGTGTGTGTGTGTGTGCGTGTGTATCTGTGTGTGTGTGCGCGTGCGTGTAAAAATAATATGTCTGTGTGAAAATGAAATCAAGTGCAAGACAGAGATTGAGTGACAGGGATGAGCCAACGCAGGTCAATGCTTCATCTCACGTTCTCAGACAGAGACAACAAGCGGCAGCATGTCCACATTCACAACACATGATGTGGTTTTCCCTCTACAGCAAACCAACAGAATCAATGAGCAGAAGATGCTCTGTTCTTTTTTTTTATTCCGTTCTTCACTGCGATAAAGCAATAACAAGCTTTATTGTGTCACGTTTGAGAACGGGGCTGGGGGGCTGGCGTACATTTCCTATCTCTCTCTCTCCCTCTTCCTCTGCACTGAATTACAAAAGCCCGACACACACACACACACACACACACACACACACACACACACACACACACACACACACACACACACACACACACACACACACACACACACACACACACACACACACACACACACACACACACACACACACACACACACACAGGAGCAGAATCAAAGCTCATTACTCATTTAAAGGAAATCCGTCCCGTTTTCACAACTTTGCTGTTATCGTGATCTCTCCCCTTCCTCGCTTACATTCCTCCTTGCGTCATGGTGAGACTACATTTTCTCTGTTGAACCTTACACAGTATACTGGTGGTGCGTACCCCTCCCCTCCTCTTTAGTCTCTCTCTCTCTCTGTGTTTTAGGTCACAGCACAGAGGAAGTCTGCAGCCACGGTTACATCCTCTAATACAGTGCTCCGTATGCCCTCTCTCTCTCGCAGTGACAAACCTAAACCCCACCGGACTCAGTGGAATAGATGTCAAAGTGTGTGAGAGAGACAGGCATCTCGAGTTCCCACCACCAAATATAGTGCTTCATCTCGTACCAGCTACTTTAAAGATTTCATTTTGTTTCACTTTCAGTTTTAGGACCAGGGACTGAAGCAAAACACCATCTCACAACTGACATGTTCTGTTAGGCCAAGTCCCAATCTGCAACTTGTGAAATAGCATAAAGGGAGCCCGCCCATGCCAGGGCTTCTTTTCCTAAACCTTCAGCAGAATATATAAAATGTTGATGCTTGTTGTTATCACAATGTGGATAAGGTGGTTAAACAGATTTTGACACGAACAGCTTACACATGGACCTCAGTCAGGTCTCACACTAGAGGGTAGCATGGGTCCTCCCCGCCACGTCATCGGTGTGGCCCACGTTTGTGGTCGTTCTCGGTAACAAAGTCAGAAAGTATGACTGAGACCTCCCCTCCGGAGGCTACTTCACTGGGGTGGGGGGGGGAGTCTCAATGACCCGGTCTAGAGACCCGGCCGGTCGGACTGGGATTAATACATTTGAATTATCCGTTGGTGCGTTTCGTACCGGGTCCAATTATCCTCGGGTTCCGCTTCGGAGCGGCTCCGGTCATATTGAATTTTCCTCAAGTCCGTTCAGACGGACACGGGTAAAATTCTGTGGGACCTGTGCTACCCTCTATCTCAGCGGTTCTCAAAGTGGGGTCCAGGGACCCCCCAGGGGTCCTTGGCGGGGTAACAGGGGGTCCCCCCCGGTCCTTGACATGAAAAAGTTTGAGAACCACTGCTCCATCTTACACACGGGAACAACTTACACCTGGACCCGGGGTCTGACAAAGGAACTGTTTACACTTGAACCCAGGGTTTCACACACAGGAACACCTATAGACATGGACCCAGTGAACCACTGCATATCACACACTGCTGTGAAGAAGTCCAAACATTCTCTCACTCATTCTCAACATTCTCATACACACACACACACACACACACACACACACACACACACACACACCAAAACGCACACACAGTCAGATACAAACAAACACACCCCCTTTTCCATATGAAAGCGACCACAGTTTTGCACGGCCAAAACTCTCCGCAGACTCATTTCCAGCTTATTAACTCCCTTTTCATGTGTGTGTCTCTCTCACACACACACACACACACAAACACACACCCTTCCCCACTTCCTGGTTCTGGGCCTTCCTTTGCTGAAATCAGTTTTACGTCTGTGTTTACTTATTCTCGGTGCAGTGGGCCAGCTGTATTGTTCTCCCACCAATTACGGATTGGCGTTCCCCCTTCCTCTACACCACTGTGTTACGCTGCCCCGGGGCACATTCCTCAAGTTGTGTGTGTGTGCGTGTGTATATGGGTGTATATGTGTGTGTGTGCGTGTGTGTGTGTGTGTGTGTGTGTGTGTGTGTGTGTGCGTGTGTATGTGTGTGTATGTGTGTGTATGTGTGTGTGCGTGTGTGTGTGTACTCTTGCATGAGAGCATGCATGCATCTGTTTACATCTCTCTCTTGTCGTGTGGAAACCTCCAAACTGTTACTTTTCAGGATTAAAAAACAACAGTATCAAATCTACAAGCACAAAACATGTTGCTTCGTGCCGCGTTTCGAGCTTGTAGATCTGCTACTTTTGTTGCTTTTGTGTGTGAATCCTGAGAAATATAGAATGATGGACATTAATTTACGAAAAAAAACACAAAAAGTTTCTGCCCTACAGCAACGATATACAAGGTTGCGTGTGAGTGCAATACGCCAGAGTATTGCATCTATAAGATCACAAATACAGTACCGGTACACAAAAACAAAAGCCCACAATGAAGCGTTTTTTTAACGATTATATTCCAGTACGTGTTCTCTCGCAGGGAGTCTTTAACAGCTAACATTCATTAGCCGGGGTATTGACCGTTGCGTAAGCCCGGGGCTATTATTATAAGATGGAGGAAGGTGATAGGAGGAGCAGGGCTCCTGCTGCTGACCTAGGAGGAAGTTTAGAGAGAGAACCGTGGCCCAGCCAGCCCAAAGTCACAGGAGGGGGAACAGAGCGGGTCTTGTTCTGAGCTATAGGAGGGGGGGGGGGGGGGGGCGCACAGAGAGGTTTTTGTGACACTTTTAGATTAATGGTTAGCTAGTGGCCAACAACTAGCATGGAGGTGCTCAGAGGTTTTCATAGAGAGCACCGCGAGGCGAAGAGGACGGAATGTTTCGCAGTGTGTCTTATAGTGCAGTTGATTGCTGTGCGTTTTTTCAGGGATATATCGCTGCAGTTAGTTGTTTACGCAGTAAAGTCCGGGGCGTTAATTTAGCACGGAGAGCATTTTAAAATGGACCACTCTCTCAGCCTGGGCTGTCCCTATTCTTGGGGCATGCCATTATAGGCCGGAAAATAGTGTGCGTTTGTTTGTTTGTCATGTTGGCTATTTTCGCCACGCAACACGTCGTATACAACAGAGCATAACTTTGGCGTAACCACTCGAACTCCCCAGCATCCCTATTCTGGGGGGGAACGTTTGTCCAAAATTAGCAGATCTACAAGCTCGAGTGGAAAAAGAGCATACAAAGTACAGTCGCAACTCAGGTCCGTTTTACTAAGTCAAAGGGGTTTAGGTGGTTTAAGTCATTGGTTCTCAAAGTGGGGTCCGGGGACCCCCAGGGGTACTTGAGGGGGTTCCAGGGGGTCCCTAGCTAAATGATGGATAGGAACCAAATGCAACCTTATGGGTCTGTAACTCTGATTTGTACACTCTCAGAGTTAAATTAACATTGATTTTACAATATGAATTGGGGTCCCAGAGAGAAATGCCATTAAATGGGGGTCCGTAGCCTAATGCATGTTAAACTGGGGGTCCTTGAAATTAAAATGGTTGAGAATCACTGCTAGAGCCGTACAAAGTCGTATCTTATATGGGGGGTCCCTGGCTTATCTTTTCAAATGGGGGTCCGCTGGCCATTAAGTGTCAATTTGGGGGTCCTTGACATGAAAAAGTTTGAGAACCACTGGTTTAAGTGATTGAACTGATACTCTAGTGTTTACTTTGTACGGTGTGGTGGAAGGGTGCCAGGTAGGCTCTGCTTTGCATAGACGCATTTCCAGACAACGTCACACTGATAAGAACCAGTGTGCGCGCACAGGCCGGGGTCAAAAGAACCCCACCGTTCATTACTGTACATGCAATGTAGAAGTGGACACTGCACTCACGTGTAAAAACGTTCAGGTGCTGTTTCACTCCCAGTGTGGAGGAAGAATGTTTAGGATAGATCTTTACTGTGATCCCTCGCTCTTGAAATATATACCTTGGTTTATGTTGTGTGTAAACAATAATAGCGATTCTCAAAGCCAGTTGTCCCCCAAACCCCACCTCACAGTCGCAGAGGGAGCGCTCTATGACTGGCTCACAGCACCAGAGCCAGGTTGATCGCGCAGCCGTATCCCCTCAAACCTCATTTATGCTCCGCCGTGCGAAGGTGTCGCGCGCAGAGAACAGCCGAGAACGGCAGACCTCCAAACTCTGCGTTGTGAGCTTGTAGATCAGCTATTTTCAAATATCCTGGGTATAAAATAGGGCTAAAGTGGTTAATGTATGTTTTATAATAATGTAATAATTTATATCTGCAAAGTAACTAATAACTAAGGTTTTCAAATAATTGTAGTGGAGTAAAAGTACAATATTTGCCTCTGAGATGTAGTGGAGTAGAAGTAAAAGTATAGACAATTGGAAATACTCCAGTAAAGTAAAAGTACCTCAAAATTGTACTTAAGTACAGTACTTGAGTAAATGTACTTAGTTACTTTACACCACTGCCGGCCAACGCACAAGAGGAGGTTGAATGAACAGAAACCAGCGCTCCCCCAAAACAACAGGTTTGGGGATCTGTTGGGAGTTGATTACATGAAACAGGCACCTGCGCGTGCAGTCTCAATGTTGGTAAACAAGAAATCGTCTATTGGGTTACAGAACACGACTGAACTCAGCATCTAACTAACTGTGAGCCATCATGTCCTTCACTAGACTCTGTGAAGACCTTGACGGGGGATTTTCTTAGGGCTATAGGCATACATGGATTAAAGTTTTAAGTTGCCATGACTGATTTCATGTCATTTAGATTCCTATAGAGGCCAACATGTCTTTCTATAGCTTTAAACACTGCTGCTTTGCCCCATGCGGCTTTAAAGTCCAGCGCTACATTGATAATAGACATTGTAATTTTGTTTGAAGATTAAAGAGCGTTTGAATTGGTTAAGCTAGCGATAGAATGCATGTTCAGAAGCGTCTTGCCGTCTTCCATGAAACCCTAATGGTCTCTTATATTTAATTACTGTAGGTTAAAGCCTCAGTCTGTGATTTCTTCAACTGGTTGTTTGTATGTAGAACAGCAGGAACGATAACATTGTGATAACAACAAGCATCAAGATTTTACATATTCTGCAAAAGGTTTTGGAAAAGAAGTGCTGGCGTGGGCGGGCTCCTTTTATGCTAGTTCACAAGTTGCAGACAAGGACTTGGCCTAACAGAAAATGCCAGTTGTGAGATGGTGTTTTGCTTCAGTCCCTGGTCCTAAAGCTGTTTGAAAATAGCCGAAAAAAAATTAAATCACATTTTAACAACACAAATCTTGTATAGAGGTCCCTGCCCTGGCACAAAATATTTTCAGATGGGGGGTCTACGCCACGGCCAAATACATATTCATTGGGGGGGGGGGGGGGTCCTTGACGTGAAAATGTTTGAAAACCACCAGTGTAAGCTGTTCATATACAGTGTAGGACCTGCAGTCCATGATGTACAGTAATAATGTGTTCCTGTGTGTCAGACCTTTAGCTGCTGCAGCCTCAGCCTCTCATCCTCCATGTCTCTCTTAGCTCTCTCCTCCTCTTCTTGCAGCCGACGCTTCTCCTGAGAGTCACAGAAAGAGAGAGAGAGAGCATGAGGTGGAATACACAGTGATTGTATTATATTATAGTTATATTACAGGGATTATAGGAAGAAAGAAACCTACTTTTTAGCATAGTAAAAATGCATTGCAATGCACTTTAAATGAAGTGAACGTGCACAGATGTAGAGTACTGTAGGTAGCCATGAAAGAAAAACAGACACGGGGAACTAAATGCCAAGAATAAAATGGAGGTGGTACCTTTTGTCACTTTTTTCAGTATTTTTTTGTTGGTAAATGTTCTTCTTTTTTTCTTTTTTACCACTTTCTCCCAATTTAGTCGTTATGCCAATTGATTTATCCACTCACACTTGTGCACGCACTGCTGTTGCATCCTACTGACTCACTTGTGTGACGCTGTAGTATGATCAAATTTATGAAAAAACTATTTTTGTAAAAATATGGACACAGAAAGAATGGAAGAAGCTAATTGAAGATGAGTGAATAAAACAGCAGGTGGAAAATGATGGGGGGGACACCTGGTCAAACACCTGGCACATGGACACCGTCGCCATAGACACCAGGCACCTATCCCATAATAGTACTAAGCCCCAGAGTTACCCGTCTCCATGACAACGCTCTGGTGTTGTTTTCCTGGTTCCAGGGAGGCCCTGGCTCACCACACTGCACTCTGGGTAAATTATTCAAGAGCTGTGGACAGGCTCAGAGAGCACGGCTTAGTCTGTGTTGTCTCTCTCTCTGTGTGTGTGTGTGTGTGTGTGTGTGTGTGTGTGTGTGTGTGTGTGTGTGTGTGTGTGTGTGTGTGTGTGTGTGTGGTGGACTCACAGCGATGGCCTGAAGTCTCTGTTGATACTTCTCTGCCTCATCCATCATGGCACCTGTGACATGAGACGACAAGGACGAAAGTTAGAGATCAGAGGTTTAGGGTCAAAATAATCCATTTACCCCTAGAGCCGGTCATTTGCCTTTCACCAAGAGAGAATGCACACACATACGTGTTAATATTCTGGAATGGATCCTCTAAACTTAAGAGGAGTCCCAGACAGACAGACAGACAGACAGACAGACAGACACACACTTTTTCTACTTTCTACAACTCTCCTCTGAGCCATGCTATGAAAAGAAGACATCTGTCCCTAAAATCTCCATGGTACTCTCCTTTTTTTAACTGACAAGAAGACACTTTCATTTGAGTTTAATTTCAGGGACTGATCTTGTAAAGTTACTGCACTATCACTGCGGGGCTAACTAACCCAACCACAGCGGTGAGTATCCCCTATGAAATAAGTTAATGGAGAACAGGAGGAAAGAAACAACGTTATATTCATGCAATATTTACAATATTTAAGGCCCCCATATATATTTACAAGACAAGCATTTGAAGATTCTGAATATTAGTTCAACTCATTTTTAACCAAAATAAGATCACACCCATCATGGATGTATTAATATGACACATCATTTTTGAGCTCGTCTCAAGTGTGCGGCTGTGCATGACCATCTATTTGCTGCACTGGGTCACAGCGTGCATCTGTGCCTCATTCATCAAAATAGCGGATCTACAAGCTCAGATCGGCAATTTTTGGCAAAAGAGATATGGTGTGGATGGAAAAAGGGACACGACCGAGTATACACCCGCGGGGGACCCCGGTCAATGAAGTATAATAAGGGTCTAAGTGGTTACACCGCTACAACTTGCCTCACACACACCATTATCAGACTCTGCAGTATTCCCATCCCTACCAAAAGTGTCTACTACTTAAGCCATTAAATGTTGGGTTTTCCCTGGTGACACAGCCTCAGGCATGTCTAAGCAAATGAGAGCAGGCAGTATTTGTGTTCCCCTGCAGCTGACACTAAATGGTACAATGTGAGAGATCCATTAAACCGTATGAGAGAGCGTTAGACCAAACTCATGTTGAAAGAAGAACAGTCATTAGTAGGTTCTCACTTGCACACAAACCATAGCTTTTCCAGATGATGAAATATATATGTACATAAAAGTCTACTTTTGGGAAGTGGAAGAATGTAAACATTTTGAGATAAGTCGTTCCCCAATGTATTTTACAAATTTATGCCATGGGTTGAGAGAATGGATTTTTAGGGTATAGCACAAGATATTTTCATAACTCTTGAGGGGTCATGTCGACTCGAGCAACGTGGGGGATTTGGAGGGTGGATAGGCACCATGCAGAGAGGTGGGCAGGGCCCAGAACAAACACAATATTTCTCCTGATGGGAGAAAGGGAAAGGAGATCACAGTGGATGAGGGAGAAGAACCGACCTCTAGTGTGCCCTTCATTACACTATGCCATCGACTCTGCAAAAATCAACAGTGTAGCTTAATGCAGGCTATGTAAGAGGAAAAACAACACCCACCACCCATAAACACGGAGAGGAGGCAAAAAGCACGTCTCCTCAGTGTTTTTGAAGGACTCTCTTGACAATGACAGCTTACAGTAAAAGCAAAAGTCTCACTCCGTAGGGACTAGGGAGCAGTGGCTTGTGTCTTCAGCAAGGCTCCGGGAGAGAGAGAGTGCCCGGAATAGAAGCCAGAGATAAACAAGCAAACACAAACACTGGCTTTGATGAGGAGGTATAGAACAGCACCCGGTAGGCAGGTGCGTGTGTGCGTGCGCACGCACACACACACACACACACACACACACGCACACGCACACGCACACGCACACGCACACGCACACGCACACGCACACACACACGCACACGATGATACAGGAGTATAACAGAGGCAGGGAGACAAAGTAAAAAAATTGGGAAACAAGAGAAATTCAACAGGATCAGAGAGGAAAATGTATCAACTACTTTCACCACCGATGCACAAATAGTGCAAGCTCGCAATGCATTGTGAGCTTGTAGATCAGCTATTTTAGACCATTTTTGCACAGGACTTATGTGGTTAACAGGACAAAACGAGGAGAGATCAAAGAGGGGAAGGCGATGTAGTCTGTGTCATATACCTACACTAACACTTAAACATGTTTGTTACACTTATACTCAGGGTCACTTATACTCAGGGTCTCCTGAATCGGTGACTCTCAACCTTTGGACCTTTGGACTGGTGGGCCGCGAGGGTATTTCAAGTGGGGCCCCCCCCAAATAATTATCAAAACACTGAGATTTGAATGATAATTATCATCACTCAGAAAAAGTTGCTTTCATAGTGATACCGATACATAGGAATACTGTGTTAGTTCCATTGATCCAAGCCAGAACACAATCGATTGAATGATCATTAAAATAAACCTGCTCTGAAAATGCACCCATCTGAGTGGTCAGATATGGGTGCATGGGGCTGAGAACCACGGTTGAGATTTTCAAGTGGGTCCTGGACTGGTAGAGAAAAGGTTGAGATTCACTGTAGAAGGCTGGGATTAGTATGTGACATGCACAAAAATGAGGAGAAAAGCAAGAAAATGATTGCACAAGATTGTTTGAAACGAGAAAGGTGGGGGGTGGGGGGGGCAGACATTGTAGGTTAACAAAGCCCCTTCTGTTTCATTGTATCCCCGTCTCTTTCAAGCCATGGTATTTCCGAGGCATTTTTATGCATTGAAAATGTTCAATCTTTAATTTGAAAGATCAGAGCCGAAATAACGGCAGGGCGCAGTAGTAGAACGGTGAACCTTACTTTTAGTGGACCCTGACTAGGGCTGGGACGATAATCGTTATCGTTTATCATGATTCATGATATAAAAAACGCTCACAATAATCGTATCAGAGGTTTAAATTTATCGTGAAATTTTCCTCCGTCAAACACTAGGATGAAATTGCCTTTGTTGAGCTGCAAATTCAGTACCACTTAAACCCTCTATACTTGATAAAACGGACCTGTAAAGAGTGCATTTTGTACGCTCTTATTTCACTCTACACAAATCAATTTGCCAAAAATAGCACAAGCAGCGCAACACGTTGTGAGCTTGTATATCGGCTATTTTTGGTGAACGTTCCCCCTAGAACTGGGTTGAACTGGTTAACAAAAGTGGCATTTAAAGTTTTTAAATGCATCAATAAACCTCTTAATAAAATTAATATTTGGGTTTATTCCAGAGAAGAGATCTTACAAGAGTTGGCAATGCTCAGGGCGAGGTTCCAGATATATTCTTCCTAAGTTTAAACAGTGATACAAAAGTTTTTATACAGAGATTCACGCCTTGTCATCACGTCAGCTGTGGCCCCATTTTGCTTTGTTTCCTTGGCAACTAGGTTCACGGTAACCTCAATACTGTAAACAATTCCGAGATTAACCTACCATCTTAATATTGTTGACTTATAGGAGCCATCAAACAAACACAAAGTAGAGGCACTGCCTGAGGGACCCAGGAAGTTCAACCAAACTGACACACAAGAGGCAGGCTGGCTAGCAAATATGAACAAGCACATACAAATGAAATGTATCTTTATCAGATTGATAAATACATATTTATAGATCTATCAGACCCGAGCAAAACGATTTTCCCTTGTGGATAATAAAGGACATCTAATCTAATCAACCGGATCAATTCTGTCATGGATGACTTTGTTGGAATGAGACGCAATTAGCTTCAACTCCAGACCTATGCACACTTGCCAATGAAACAGTGATGGGGAGACTGACCTCTGTGTTACGATCTCCTACTTAATTGTTTCTCACAGGACATCTCTGTCACACACACACTCGTGTGCACATGAGCTCACAACATGTCGCATCGTGAGCTTGTAGATCGGCTTTTTTAGGTTCTGCAACATGGTGCCATATTTCCAATCCCACAAACCAGGACAGTTAAATGAATGAAAACGTACGTTCATGCACGATCGTGATCAAGCATGCATGTTACGCGCATAGTCAGTCATACATGTGCACATAATATATATGCACACCGTAGGAGTTTATCAGGATGGGCGACGGATATTTTAGCACTTAGCAGCACACCTAGTGACTGCACCTTTCAGCAGAACAGAACATGATAAACATCAATGCAAGTGCTGAAAACAAGTAATATTGTGGTGAAAATCTGGCCAATTTGTTATTGAATGTTGAAAAGTGGGACATTTTAGTGTTTTACACATAAATGTCAGGACTCAGGACACCCAGCATGAAAGCAGGACAAACCAGGACAAACCAGGACGTCTGGTCACCATTACGTTAGGAGCATTTAGTCTGCAGGAGAGACAGAAAGAGAGCAAGATGGGGGTGATAGAAGAGGGGAGTGTTATACTGTGATACTATAATGCAGTGGATCTCAAAGTGGGTTCCGGGGACCCCCAGGGGTCCCCAGCTAAATTAGTTACATTTAGAAAAAGAAATAACTTTTTTTCGAGTCCTGAAAGATCTCATCAGGAATGAAGATCGAAACATAGAAAGCTGCAAAAAAAACTAAAAAACTGGAGCCGAGAACCAGTGTGCAGATTTCATTTGTTTAACTCTTGATATGTGGTTTCTCCAGCACAGTCTGGACTATAGATCTCTTTTGTTATATATATTTACTCACGACCCATAACCGTGACCGCAAAATGGGTCCCGACCAATTGTTTGGGAAACACTGAGATAGATAGCTAGCAGCAAGCAGGTAGTACTGCAGTTAGCACACAGTTTAAATGGTTTCAGTACAAACATTCCAAACACCATGGTGTGAAAGAATGTATACACCCTATGTGTAGGAGTCTGTATGTTGGTGTATGTGTGTATGTTGGTGTATGTGTGTGTGTGTGTGTGTGTGTGTGTGTGTGTGTGTGTGTGTGTGTGTGTGTGTGTGTGTGTGCGTGTGTGTGTGGCTGAGAGGGAAAGTTATGGAATTTTTGAGAGAATGTATATTTGCCCTGTGTGTGTGTGTGTGTGTGTGTGTGTGTGTGTGTGTGTGTGTGTGTTTAAGAACGTATATTTGCCCTCTCTGTGTGTGTGTGTGTGTGTGTGTGTGTGTGTGTGTGTGTGTGTGTGTGTGTGTGTGTGTGTGTGTGTGTGTGTGTGTGTGTGTGTGTGTGTTTAAGAATGTGTATTTGCCCAGTGGGGATCCATGAAGCCTATATGCTGAGGGCTAGCGTAGCGACATTAGCTCTGTGGGAACAGATGGCAGAACAGTGGGGCATTTGAGACGCAGGGAGGTGCAGGTTCAAGGACCGTTGGGAGTCATTTAATATCTTGGTTTAATGCCTGTAGTTTTATTTCACACACACACACACACACACACACACACACACACACACACACACACACACACACACACACACACACACACACACACACACACACACACACACACACACACACACACACACACACACACACACACACACACACACACACCTATACTTGTGAGGACATCAACATATTAGGACGCCGATTTGCCATTTTTACAATCTTTTGCCATTTTTAACCCTTTAACTAACTAACTGAACATAGACGATCTACAAGCTACAAGCTACAAGATCTAGAGCTTGGAGAGTTTGTGAGCTTGTAGATCTGCTCTTTGCCACCGAACAGTATTCGTCACGCAACAAAGAATAAATCTGGCATAACTCCAACCCTAACCACTAACCCTAACATCTAAATGCCTAATCCTCCTAACCTCAACCTGAGTCTTTTCCTTATTGTACCCAAATACAGTATTTTTCTTTAACCACAAAACAACTATTTGTCCTGTGAGGACCAGGAAAATGGTCCTCACTATGTCTACTTCTCAAATTCTGCTCTACTCGCACGCACGCACGCACGCACGCACGCACGCACGCACGCACGCACGCACGCACACACACACACACACACACACACACACACACACACACACACACACACACACACACACACACACACACACACACACACACACACACACACACACACACACACACACACACACACACACACACACACACACACACACACACGATGGTACAGCTCAATACACTGTCTATCTAATTTAATTGGCATCTTCAATACTGCAATTGGCAAACTGCAAGAGGCTGGCAGGCTGCGTTGTTTGTAATGTAATCAGAAGTAATTAAAAAATACTATTTTTAGCGTTCTGAAGAATTCCTCCCAATCAAGTTAAAGGAGTAGTTCACCCAAAGCATGAAGTATGGAATTTGTTTTTTCCTGGGGAAGGTGAAGGTTAGTGCTGCTCACATGCAGTATCTGCTTACAAACTGTAGCTCTATATGCAACTGAGCTCAGTAGAAAATATCAACATGAAATGATCCCACAGCAAAATGCATACTACTGTATACATAGAAGTATATACTGTCTTATAAGGCACTGGTTCTCAAACTGGGTCCTTGGGGGGGTTCGGAAATAGCAGCTGTACAAGCTCAACATGGGCCATAAAAAAATGAAAAAATGAAAAAGTTTGAATAATTTTGAAATATATTACACAAATCTTCTCTTCTGGGGGTCCCTGGCACAAAATATTTCTAAATGGGGGTCTGCGGCCAAATGCATGTTGATTTGGGTGCTCCTTGACGTGGAAATGTAAGGAACTTCACGTGATTCCATGTGTGCTGTGAGAAGTCAAGAGTGCAACGCCAGCCAGGAGCGGCACCTGTTGATACAGGTAGGGTTTCAGAGTGTTGCTCAAGGGCAAACATCAGCTATTATGAGGCTCAGACCCATTATATTGGGGTTAAGAGACAGCTATCACCACTGCACACACACAGCAGACTGTGTGACTGCACATGATCACGAGACCCTTGTAATTAATTTACATTTGTACCCCCTCTGAGTTACAAATGCACACATTAACACTGAGGATTTAACCCATTAAGACCGGGAAAGCATCTGTCATTTTAGATTTAAACCACTTTAACCATTATCTTACACTTTGGCTATTCAAAAATAGCAGATATACAAGCTGGTGCCGTGCTATGAGCTTGTTTTTTTTTAAATCATGAAAATGTGTGCAAATCTTTGAATATATTATATTTTTTAAGCAAAAATGTGTAACTCAAATCTTTGCGTCTGGGGATTCTACAAATGTCTTCTAATCCCAACAGTTTTTTTTTTAAATCCTATGTCGCTACAATAATCAGTGGTTCTCAAACTTTTTCATGTCAAGGACCCCCAAAATGATATGTATTTGGCAGCGGACCCCCATTTCAAAATATGTTGTTCTAGGGACCCCCCCCCCCCAGAAGCAAAGATTTGAGTTAAAAATGTTTGTTTAAAAAATATATATATTCAAAGATTTTTCAAAAATAGCAGATCTACAAGTTCGTAGATCTATGAGCTTGTAGATCTGCTATTTTTGAACAGCCAAAGTATAAAATAATGGTTGAAGTGGTTACACAGAGATGCGTTCCCGGTTTTAAATGGGTTAACTGTGTGTATGCAGCAGGCTGTGAATGCACACATAGCACTCGACACTGGGGTCATGTTGAAGACCTTTGGTTACATATTTGCAAACGGCTGCGAACAAGTCAAAGAGCAGCTAGTGGTCGGCACAGGCTGTTCTGTGTTTAACCAGAGGCAGAGGTTTTGGAGGTCGGGGTAGCAGGATCTCATCAATCCCCTCTCTAAAAAAATAAGTTAAGATGTCCTATTATATTATGTCAAGGAGCCACGGTGAAAGATCAAAATGCAGCAGTCGACTCCTTTTTTGTTAAACATCTCAAATGGGTTCCTTATTAAATATCTGCCACCAAATGCGCAGCATGGCTCTGTGTTTACAGAGCAACGCAGGCGGGCATGTGGGAGGGGGGAGGGGTCACGCCAAGGCCGCCTCCTAGGCTGTGTATGATGATGCAATGGCACCGCTGTGGCCGCCGCACGCTTTGATGTTTCTGCTCCGTGTCTCGATTCTAGGGGGAGAGAGCGGCGGTGTGTTTGAAAGGCACAGACAAAAGTGAAAGTGTACTGTGGAGGGGAAAACAAAAAGGGAAAGCCTCAATGCACCATGCGTGTTGCAACAATGTAATGTGGGGAAACGAAACAGAAACGCATCAACGCAAAATGCATGTTGTACTGTATCAATGTAAGTTCCAACAGATTTATCTGCCATTACCATTAGGCTAGTATTGCATTAGTGTGGTATCCTAGGGTGGTATCATCTTTGCTTATTATGCACTGGAATTAGGGTTCCCTTTAGACGGGTACTTCACTTTATAGCACTTCAAGGGTAATTTTATACTGTCTACTTGGGCTTTTGTGTGCACCGCCCACCCATTCATTTGATATAAACCCCATTGAACTTCAAACTCCATTTTGACCCATTAGGACCTTTTCAAAACAGTTTTTTGAAAAAACTTATATTACTATGTCAGTGGATCTCAAACTTTTTCATGTCAAGGACCTCAAAATGTATACTGTATGTATTTGGCCACGGACCCCCATCTCAAAATATTTTGTTCCAGGGACCCCCAGAAGCAAAGATTTGAGTTACAAACGTTCGCTTGAAAAAATATGTATTCAAAGATCTGAACACATTTTCGCGATTTCTCAAAAATAGCAGATCTACAAGCTCATAGCACGGCACTCTGTGCCGCGCTATGAGCTTGTATATCTGCTATTTTTGAATAGCCAAAGTGTAAAATAATGCTTTTTAGCTCAAATCAATAAATGACACAGATGTGTTCCAGGTCTTAACTCATTGAGTGCCATTGACGTGTTTCACGTGTTTTACCGCAATGGCGCAACGTACCAATGACGTGTTTCACGTGTTTTTGAAAAAAAAATGTTCAGAGCCCAAGATATCATTATCTGAAGATGTGCTGCTCCATTCACTCCTTGTTAAACGTATTACTGAAAAAGGCTGTAGCTCGGCTCCTAAGCACTTTTTTTTTTACTATGAATTTTTGGCCCAGACATGATATCAGACAATTAATGTCAACAAGGTCGCGATGACCTTGTTGACATTTGTGAAACCACACAGTGCAACCCTCAGTGATTAGCACCCATCAGGGGATTGATTATACTGGAGATCAAAATTCTGTGACTACTTGAAAATCTAAGATAAATTGAAAAATCTCTGGCACTGGGACCACATAGCCAGAAATAATTCTGAGACTGAGTTAATGGGTTAACCATGTAAGACTCATTGAAAACACACGTCCCTTGTTCTGGTGACTGATATTGTCCTTCTAAAGCGTGAGGGAGTGAGAATGAATTACTCCTTTTCATATATTGCATTTTTTTCATTAATTAAAAAAAGGGGGGGGGGGGACATTTTAAGGTAATTGAAAAGGCACGGCCCCTCTGCCCTCACACATTAGAAGGACAAGATCAGTCACCAAAACCAGGGGTGTGTGTTTTCAATGAGTCTAACCTGGCTAAAATGGAGTTTGAAGTTCAATGGGTTTATATATAGGAGGGGCTTGCCTGATATGAATATCAAATATCTAAATATTGACTCAGGCAACAAAAGCTGGCGTGCACACAGTGTCACTCACTGTAATCGTCACGTTCATCGCTTGAACATGTGACAAAGCAATTACAGAGGGATTCACGTTACTAAAGCAAATCATGCTGCAAGCATATGAATTGTGCAACTGTGCCTACATCTCTTGCCTGTTTGCATTACTCTAAATTCTAGAACTGTGCTGCATTATGTGCAAAGATCAAAATCCATTTTTTTCTGTGCGTGAGAGAGAGAGAGAGAGAGAGAGAGAGAGAGAGAGAGAGAGAGAGAGAGAGAGAGAGAGAGAGAGAGAGAGAGAGAGAGAGAGAGAGAGAGAGAGAGAGAGAGAGAGAGAGAGAGAGAGAGAGAGAGAGAGAGAGAGAGAGAGAGAGAGAGAGAGAGAGAGAGAGAGAGAGAGAGAGAGAGAGAGAGAGAGAGAGAGAGCAGAGACTGACAGATAGGCCTGTCACAATTCTTACATAATCACAATTATTTTTGAGATAGTCGTCGCAATTATTTTACATAATCGTCATAATGGTTTCCATGTTGAAAAATGTTCATATATTTTCAAACAAAAATATGGGAAATAAATAGCAGATCTACAAGCTTGTAGATAGGCTATTTCCACTATTAATGTTTTTTGGAAAATATAGAGTTATAAATGATGTCAGGCATTTCTTTGTATATTTAGGTTATTTGCCATATCTGCCCTGTGCAACTTCAAAGCCTAGAAGCCAAACAGAAATGTCATTTGTCTTCATATGTTCCAGCGTTCACAGACAAAAATACGATTAAATTGTTCATCGCAATTATAGGTATAACAATGAATCATCATCATCAACTTAAATTTTCTAATGGTGACAGACAGCCCTGTCTGACAGATGTCCCCATCACACTGCCTTATCCAAGGCCACTGTACCTTGAAGATATCCTTCCACCCTTGTGTTTAGGAACAGGAAGAGAAGCAAACAGTGCCGTGTCCTCCAGACGACACAGGAGACAGAGAGAGGAACATCCTATCGCAACAACCCTGAGCTCTGACCTCACACGTCCCCTGCTGTCATCATTGGCCACCGCTCAGGAAGGAATCGGCTCAAATACACAGCCAGCCAATCATAAAACTAATTCCTGGAAATGACTTCCATCAAAAACAAAAAGAGTCGGGGCCAGTGGAGGAAGAAGAAGAGGCAGTTACTCTAGCTTGGAGGAATAGAGGAAAGGGGAACTGCTGTTAACCCTATAAGACCGGGAACGCATCCGTGTCATTTTAAGATGTCTTTGGGGCTATTCATAAATAGCAGATCTACAAGCTTTTGAGCTTGTAGATCTGCTATTTTTTATAATTGTGAACATTTTTTGCAAATATTTGAATATATACATTTTTAACTCAAATCTTTGCTTCTGGTGGTCCCTGGAACAAAATATTTTGAGTAGGGCTGTGAATCTTCTGCTATCTCACGATTTGATTTGATTTCCGATTCTTGGGGTCACGATTCCGGCCCAGAACTTGGCACTTTTTTTTTTTTTTGAGAATCAATTCTGAGTCGTCCAACATGAGAATCCTGATTCATATTCGAATCGATTTTTTCCCACACCCCTAATTTTGAGATGGGGGTGGGTCTGGACAAATACATAATCATTTTGGGGGTCCTTGACATGAAAACAGTTTGAGAACCACGGATATTATAGCAACATAAGAAAAAGAAAATACAACTGTTAAGATTTAGAAGACATTTGTAGAATCCCCAGAAGCAAAGATTTGAGTTAAAAACGTTTGTTTTAAAAAATATATATATTCAAAGATTTGCACAAATGTTCACGATTCTTAAAAAAAAATTGCAGATCTACAAGCTCATAGCGAGCTTGTATATCTGCTATTTTTGAATAGCCCAAAGAAATCTAAAAAAATGCCACACAGATGCGTTCCCGGCCTTAATGGGTTAAAGTGCTTTTTCATCCACTATCGATTCCTATAGTTCATTTACGGACTCTGCAGCAAGAAAAGGCAGATGAATATCCTGCTTGTCTAAAGATACTAAATAAATCTTGAGGCAGAGGGTGTGGGCGAGTGTGTGGGTGGTATGAATGGAATTCGTTGGAGTTCGGCTGGGCCGGCTCCAACAACACACAGCCAAGATTCTTCTTTTTGAGTGACATTCAGGGTCAAAGGAATGACAACACAGCATTCCACTTCTCTTAGGAGTGTGCGCGCGTGTGTGTGCGTGTGTGTGTTGCGTGTGTGTGTTGCATATAGACCCGTAATGTGTGTTTGCGTACACACAGTGCTAATGGCATGGAAGTGTGTCAAGGATTATCAAAGTCAACATACATACATCACAGCTATATTTTAAGCCATTTGTCACGACTTTCTCTTCACAGCCATACCATCATTTTTCAACGTCTTTCACTCCTTTTCCTGATAGATGACCAGTCACAATGTAACTTCAGGGACCTATTGCGTAAAAAAACTCAACAATTACTGATTGATGATTGATACGGAATTCCTCCACAACAGTACATGGCTGCCTATCTGAGCCTGGTAGTGGTGCTGGACAGACAGCCGTCCTTCAGGGAGGCACAACACTGCAGAGAAATGAGATGTTTGCCCGGAAACCAAACTGGTGAAAACCGCAGATCTACAAGCTCACAACGCGTCGCTTCGCGCCGTGTTGTGAGCTTGTAGATCTGCTATTTTCACTACTTCTTAAATGTTTTATTTGATTTATAGAAATTTGAAATAATATACATAGATATATTTTGTTTGTAGGAAACAAAAAAAGAGGATATTTACTCTATAAAAATTGGTCCGCGACCCAGACACGGGTCCCGACCCACTGTTTGCGAAACACCATGATGGTACACCATGCGGAGGATCATACCCTTCCTCACCAAGGAGTCTGCCCAGCTCCTTATCCAAACCTCAGTCATCTCCAGGCTCGACTACAGCAGCTCCCCCCTTGCTGGTCAACAAGCGTTCTCTCTCACTCTCAACTCTCAAGCCCCTTCAATTGATCTAGAAAGCCGTGGCATGCCTGGTATTCAACCTCCCTAAATCTTCACGTCTCCCCACTTCTACAATCCCTTCACTGGGTTCCAGTTGCTGCCCACACACACAGTTCAAAATAACTGGTGGCAAAATCAAGGCCATTGGCACCCCCTTGCCTTCAGGACATGATCCAGCTGTGTTCACCCGTTCCCGTACACTTCAAATCAGCCAACACAGGACATCTGCCCCTCCCTTCCCTAAAACACCCTGGTCAAAGCTCCAAGCATCCTAAACTCCTCTCTCCGTGCGCCCAGGCCGTGGGATGACACCCCCTATTTCCTTACTTAAGTACAATTTTGAGGTACTTTTACTTCTACTCCACTACATCTCAAAAGGCAAATATTGTTCTTTTACTCCACTACAATTATTTGACAACTTTAGTTACTAGTTACTTTACTGATACTGATTTTTATTATTATTACAAAACATACATTACCCACTTCAGCCCTATATACATTTCGGCCATTTGAAAATAGCCGATCAACATGTAGATCTGCTATTTTCAAAATATTTTATACATTTGAAAACTTGTGAAATGCGACATTCTGCATAATCAGTACTTTCTACTTTTGGTAAAGTTAAGTACATTTTGATACCAATACTTACGGTGTACTTTTACTCTAGTAAATTATGAATTCTGGACATTCACTTGTAACAGAGTACACTGCAGTATTATTGACACTTTTACTTAAGTAAAATGTTCAAGTACTTTTTCCACCACTGCTCCAAAGCTGTGGAATGACAGCCCATATTTCAGACTGCAGAGTGACTGACTCCCCATGTTCTGCTGCAGTCTGAAAACTCACGTCTTCAGTCCATAGCCCTTCTTATTCTTTGCATCACTTCTTGTTGCCTATTTTGATAAGATGCTAGACTGCTAGTTATACTAATGTATGCAGATGTATGGTGGTGAACGCTCATTGACATACGATATATAGCTACTGTTTGCTTGTCCACAAAATGTTTAATATGTTATTTAGATCATTGGTTCTCCCAGGGGTCCTTGGGGGAGGGGGGGGGTTTCCAGGGTTAATATGTGTTAATATAGCATCACAATAATTTTAACCACTTTAACCTTTTGTACTTTGGCTACTCAAAAATAGCAGATATACAAGCTCATAGTGCTGAAAATCGTGAACATTTCTGCAAACCTTGAATATTATATATTTATTTTAAGCGAACATTTGTAACTTAAATCTTTGCTTCTGGGCGTCCCTGGAACAACATATTTGAGATGGGGGTCCGCGGTCAAAATCATTTTGGGGGTCCTTGACATGAAAACGTTTGAGAACCACTGATTTAGATCACATGTTGTTTAGACAGATGGCAGGTTTGAGTTTTATCTGGTATTCTTGTTGTAGCACTTCATAAAAGCAACTGTGCTAAACGCCTAAATTGCAATTGCAGAGATGTAAAGATGTACTGTATGCGCTTCAAAGTCTTCATCCATCTTCCGGTCCTTTTGAAAGCCTAAGTGCCTTCTTCTAATTCTTTTTATTCCACACTTCCGCATAAGTTACAGCCAGAGTGGAAAAAAAAAGAAGAAGAAAAAGAGACTCACACAAAGGCTTCCGAGCATCAAAGGAATTGTGGAAGTTAAGATATGAAAAGGGAAATCTCCAATGAGTCCCAGTGTTCCGTGTTGAGCTCAGTTAGATTGCTGGAAGTTTAATTCACTGCCAGCTCAGGTAAAAGAGGATAAGATGGAGTAACAATAGCTCCCCACTGAACAGAGACTTCCTCTCAAAAGAGAAGGGGAAAGGATTTCACTCACAGGAGCAAGAAGGTCAGGAGGGATCAATGGTGTTCTGTCAAGTAATATTACACATCTCTAAAATGCAATTTTATACAGGCAATGGCACCATGAACGCAATATGCAACACACACGCACACACACACACACACACACACACACACACACACACACACACACACACACACACACACACACACACACACACACACACACACACACACACACACACACACACACACACACACACACACACACACACACACACACACTGTCTCTCATCAGGAGATAGCAGGCTGCACCCGGCTCCACTCACAATATTCCTCCCCCGATGTGGTGATGGTTGTACTGAAGTAAAAGTAGCAAACATAGCAGATCTACAAGCTCCCAAAACCGCACAAAGTACGCACAAAGTACGTAGGCTACAGGGCTTAAGTGCTTAGGCCAAAGAAGAAAAACAATTCTCATCCTGTCAATCCTCTGCTCTCACTTTGCAGCCAGAAATGCATAGGCAGATTAAGATGGAGTTACTAAAAAGTGTATTATCTTTGGGCTTGGAGTGAAAAAATGCCTTGGCCGGAACCAGAGCCTTTTTATTCAGCAGTCAGTCATCATATCTAAATCACTATCAAACTACCACACGGACAGAATGAAAGCAATGAGGGTTTCAGGCTAAACAATTTTCTCTGTGCAGCCATTACATCCACAGAGCAGATCAAACATGTCGGAACAATGAAATCTTTTAAGTGAAATTCAGACCGCTGCGCTTTTTCTCTGCAACGCTTTAAATGCTTAATTTATGCTCCGTCGTACCGCGGTGTCGCGGGCTGAAATTAAGCAGGTCTACAAGCTCACAACGTGTCGCATCCGTGTGTGCTTGTAGATCGGCTATTTTTGGCGTCCAACAGTATAAAACGGGCTTAACCCGGGAAAGCATAAGTGTCATTTTAGATTTTAACCACTTTAACTATTATTTTATACTTTGGATATTCAAAAATAGCAGATCTACAAGCTCATAGAGCTTGTAATCTTGAAAATGTGTGCAAATCTTCTGGGGGTGCCTGGAACAAAATATTTTCAGATGGGTGTCGGTGGCCAAATACATATCATTTTGGGCGTTTTTGACATGAAAACGTTGAGCCCCTCTGAAATAGCAACACAGGGGCAGCAGTGGCTCAGGGGTAGAGTGGCCGGGTAGAGTGAACTGGAAACCGCAAGATTTCCCAGTTCGATCCCGGGCTCCCCCAGAGTTAGTGTCGAAGTGTCCTTGAGCAAGACATTGAACCCCTAATCGCTCCCGATGAGCAGGTGTGAATGGGTGTATGTATTGCACAATCTATGTAAAGCGCTTTGGATAAAAGCGCTATATAAATGCACCATTTACCATTACATGTTTTACAGAAAACTGTTAGGATTTAGAAGGCATCTGTAGAATGGGCCTCAGGTCATGGGTTAATGCTGTAACTTTTGTCTCATGGTGAATCTTTGGTCTGACCTACGCTTTCAAAGCAACCAGGAATAGCACACACCAACAGTACAGAGGTGCTGACCACGCTGCAAAGGCATAAGAATGAAAGAAGAGGTCGCAGTGTTCATGGCCGCGATGCAAAAGATTCATGTATTTATAAAGATACCGACGTTTCAAAAAGACCTCTTTGTCAGGTCAAAATGTTGGTATCTTCACAAACACATTAATGCAACGTGGCTACGAGCAGAGCAGCGCTACCTCTTCTTTCATTTCTGACCTATACGCTGATAACCACATGAACCCTATAGCATCGCTATTCTAGGGCTAACTTTCTGGGGGAAAAACAGGCGGACCTACAAGCTCACAATGCTCATTGTGGGTTTGTCGGCTATTTTTGACAAGGAACATTTACTAGGGGGCGTAGTATAGACCCCTGGGCAGTGGTGTAAAGTAACTAATATAAATTATTACATTATAAAACATACATTAACCACTTTATCCCTATTTTACACCTAGGTTATTTGGAAATAGCTGATCTACAAGCTCACAACAAGCTTGTAGATCTGCTATTTTCAAACATTTTAGCACTTTTGGTACTTTAAGTACATTTTGATACCAACACTTTTGTACCTTTACTCAAGTACATTTTTACTTGTAACAGAGTACTTCTACATTGCAGTATTGATACTTTTACTCAAGTAAAACATTTGAGTACTTTTTCCACCACTGCCTCTGGGGGACTCCTGTCCACTAAGTACACAGGGTTTAAAGTGGTTAAACCACTCATAGTGCATCTAGTCTTAAATACAAACAATACAAAATAGGAACAAACAATGTGCTTGGCGAGAATACTAGAGAGAATAACAACAGGCTGTGTCTGTGCTATAGGCTTCAGGCTAGGGTGAGTAAACCTGAATGAATCTATGTAATCTGATCATATCATCAGATTGTTGTGTCTGTGTGTGATGGAAAGAGAAACACCCCATACGTTTAGAATGACAGACTGACAGCGATGCGGTTACATGGATGAGATGGTCGCAAGAGGTCACTCACTATGAATAAAGTTAGATTACCGTAGATGAGCAACATTACAGTACAGGTAACAACACTGTAGACTAAACTGGCAGTAATGACCGGTAATAGAGCCAGAACTAGTAATTACACAGTAGTAACTATCCTGAGTACAATTACAACCCTCAAACTCCCTTCAGGGTTAACCCATTAAATGTGTCATTTTAGATTTGTGTGTTGGATATTCAAGAATAGCAGATATGCAAGCCGTGCTATGAGCTTGTAGATCTGCTATTTTTGAAAAATCGTTAACATTTGTGCAAATCTTGAATTTATATATTTTTTAAGCGAACATATGTAACTCAAATCGTTGCTTCTGGGAGTCCCTGGAACTAAATATTTGGGATGGGGGTCCGCGGCCAAATACATATCATTTTGGGGGTCCTTGACATGAAAAAGTTTGAAAACTTGTACACTTGTACTGCCATTTTTTTACATTTTTGAAAAATCTTGAATGTATGAGAGAACTACTGATTCAGACGGCATTTTTAGAATCGGCCTCAGGTTTTTATGGGTTAACACTAACAGCCTCAATACTTTTAGTTGTCATGTGGGATTGATAAACAGGTTACGTATTTAAACACAGTCCCAGAAGGTATGCTAAATATAATTCCTAGCAGTCGCATATGTTGACCAGCTTCAGGGAGACTGGTGGGAGACAATGATCTAGCATTAACATACAAGACAGGCTGGCTTAACAACCGAGGCTTCATGTTTTGGCTTTGATCTCCACAAGGAACTGTGCGCTATAGACGCTTGAAGACACGCATTATAGTCTTGCATGAAGCGCAGGGTAAAAGCAGCCTTTGACAATGACATGGAATTCAGAGATTGTGGGGAATTTTGTTTAGAGATTACAAGCTACTTGGGTGCTGAAGCAGCACACAGACACAGTGCAGTGAGCCAGGGTGGAGTTGCCCTCTTGCTCAGAATCTGGTGCAATGTATTCCAAAGAAAACTGCCAGGCCGGACCATTTTGTCACTCCTCTACTCTCTCCGTTATCTGTCTCGCTCAACTGGGACTATCAATGAAGGCTCAGAAAAGCTCCAAAACATGACAATAAAAAGACAGAAAGAAAGAGAAAGAAAGAAATCAGAAGCAAATCAAAGAGAATAAAAAAAAAGATCAAACATAGAATTCGGTGGTTTTGTATCTCCCACAATGCCTTGCAAGTTGCAACAGTAGTCTCTGTAGTTGCATCCACTATTGGAAGACTTTGTCTTTATTGCCAATGTGATGTGTATTTGTCTTCCTTATGCACAATGAACACAAACTGAAAGGTATTATGGAAATGTTGTTTTTGTGAAGTTTTGAGGGTGTTTTTAAAAATGAGCAATGGATTAGTGTTACAACCAGATTCAGCCACACACAGTAAGTAGCAAAAGTAGAGAAAGAGAAACATTACAATGGAGAGACACAAGCTTACATGAATACAGGCAGCTGTAGCTGAGTGAGTAGAAAGTCTGCCTGGGAAAGAGAAGGTCCCCGGTTCGCGTGCCGAACCCTGGTCTGTTTCGAACTGTCCCTGAACAAGAAACATACAGTAAGCGCCAAATGCTTCCCGAGCGCTGTACTAATAGCGCTCACTGCTCCTAATGTAGTTGATGGGTTAATGCAGAGGAGAGAGGACACATTTCACGTATGTGCCAGTGACAAAATAAATGACCCCAGAGAAGTGGGGACCAAAGTATTATTATGGTCTACAGTGATGTTGCTAGGTTTTCAATGCAATGGGTCCTGGGATGCAAGGGTGGTCTTTTAGATGGGTCCCAGGGACATTTTATGGGTCCCACAAAAATGCACAGCGTTTAACTCGTGTTTCATCTTATATGGTTATATTCATGTAGAACATGTATCTGAAAGAAAAGTACACAATTCCAAATCCGACAACTAGTACTTGTAGTACTTGATTTTTTTTTTTACATTAACCACTTGAATCCTAGTATCCCTTTTCTGAGGAGAACTTTAGCCAAAAATAGCAGATCTACAAGCTCACACTTGTGAGCTTGTAGATCGGCTATTTTTGGAGTTATAGGTGTGTAAAGGGAAAAAAGAGCAGCAAAAGTTTATCTGAAACACAATTTTATACAATATAGAGGGGGTCCCTGCTTCATCTCTCTCTCAACTAGGGGGTCCTTGGCCTGAAAACACTGAAGACCCCTGCTCTACAGGGAATTATTTGATATCTGGCTGCACGGAAAGACACAAGAATCACAGCTGCCATTAATTAGTGCTGTTCAGTGTTGATTGCCTAGTGGTCAAATTGGGGTCAACGAGCCATCGTTAACTTGCTTTGAAGTTGGGCTGTAAGTTGCGCAGCACTTTCACTCTCTCCCTCTAGCAGCAGCTCGCAATGCCCTGAGACAGAGAGAGAATACTTCTCCATACGGCGGTGTTTTACCGAGATTTTTCTTGTTTGCTGCACTATGCCTTGTAATCCGCGGACGGCTTTGAAATCCACGGATGGCCTTCAAATCCGCGGTAATTTCCGCTAAATTGTAGTGCGTCCCATGGACGCAACGAGGGTGCCGTGAATGCGTCCTTTTTCAATATGGTGCGTCAGAGACGCAGGACGCAGGCCTATGAGCATCTCTGGGTCTATGTCAGTGGTTCTCAACCAGTGGTCCTTGAGGAGATTCCAGGTGGTCCCCAGCTAAATGATGGAGAGTTGTTACCAAATGGACCCTTATAGATCTTTAACCCTTGAGAGCGTAAAATGAAACCAAACCAAACGGTTTCATTTTACGCTCTCAAGAGACATCTGCATTACTTCATTTACAAGTACTCTACACAATTAGAGAATAATTGCTATTTTGACAAAATCTTATCCAGCGATAACAAAATATTTTAAGTCTTAGGTCTGAGAGGCAAAATCTCATCAAACGGTGGTCCGTGGCTCAAATGCCAAATACATAATGGACCTTGATATGAAAAGGGTTGAAAACCACTGTTCTATGTAAAAAAAAAGAAAAGAAAAGAAAGGGAGAGTGGAACATAAAGAGAAAAGACAGCTCTGGTCAAAGATCAACAGTGAACCTGTACACAGAGCTGCTGTTCAAACAGAGCATGACGAGAAACAAGCAGCGACATAACACAAACATTAGGTGATGCAAGTCACAGTCCTCCAACGAGAGGAAACCGGGAAAAAAAAGAAAAGATAAAAAGACATAAGAAACAGACGGAGGGGGGAACACAGCCTTTTTTTGTCTTTGATGTACTACATGTTATTTCGACGAGAGTATAAATTAACCTCAAGAGAGGAAGAGAATATCATAAGCTTACGGACAAAGAGACACGTTGCGGCAGAAACGTGCTTCGACAATGGAGGCATTCTACAGGAGAAGAGGAAACAACACAACTATGCAGTTGTTCATTCATCCGTGTGTGTGCACCTCTGAGAGTGTACAAATGTAACCTCCCCGATCAACACTTACTTTCTTGGATAATTTTTTTTTGTACAGTCTCTGAGTTAAAGAGATAGTTCACCAAAAAAATAACTCAATAACTGTAATAACAATTACACACCCCATGAAGCATTGAATTCATGGAGATTTTTTTGTTTTTGTCGCATTCCTAAGCCTATTTGATTACCAGCATAAAGATGCTAATGTATCCGGTAGGAGACTCAAAGTAGTCTCTTTGAGTCTCCTACCGGAAATACACCCGGTCATCAAATTATTGTCTCAGGAATGCGTCAAAAACTAAAAAATCTCATCTCATTTTTTGGGTGAACTACTCCTTTAAATGAACACTATATTTTCCTGTGTATGCACAGGGTGCAAAGAGAGGCATCCAAGACTGACAACCCGTTCTAACAGGTCATGATGACAAAACACCTCCGGCTGTCTCGCAGTAGGCTGTCCGCAGTCTGTCGGCAACTACGTCAAACCTGACACACACACACACACACACACACACACACACACACACACACACACACACACACACACACACGTAAACAGACACACGTAAACAGACACCCCGATGAAGCTGGATGTCCCTCAAGTCTAGTCTCTATTCCTTGCCATCACACGGGGGAAACTTGCACACACACACATACAGTACTTGGGTGTTGAGGCTAACCTACAACGCTAGCTCCCCTCCGTCAGTTCCGTGTGCCTGTGACTACTCAAAACTACCCAAGAAATTGATCTACAAGCTCACAACGCGTCACCTTATGACGTGTTGTGACTGTGAGCTTGCAGATCTTTTTTTTTGGAGAAGAGATTTGGTGTGGACGGAAACTCCACAGTGCAGAGCCAACTCGGGTCCAGTTTACTAAGTCTAGAGTTGATGTTTTAAAAGAAAGTGGTATTCTCTTAGACAAGTTTAAGCAATGCAACGGCAAAGATGTCACCAGGATCACAGGGGATACAAAAGTCAAAGAGCTGAAGGAGTGTAAAAGGCACTTCAGACGGTGACTGACTGTGACTCATTTAGATTGAGGCATTTTGAAGGTTTACTACTAATGAGTTGTCTGTCTGACTGACTCGCTCACACAGACACATATTTCAAGTTGCTTTAAGAATCCTCTCTGCACTTTGCACAAGAGTCTGTGTATGACATGTAACGGCATGCTTCCGTGCTGTATCTGTCTGTGTGAGCAAAGGATTAGCGCGTGCGTGCGTGCGTGCGTGCGTGTGTGTGTGTGTGTGTGTGTGTGTGTGTGTGATGTTGGGTATGGGGGGGGTGTGCTGTCTCGAACAGGTTTGGATAGGAATGTGGGACTGGTGTAATCCGGTCTTGGTTCATTTTCTCCATTGTCACAGAGTCAAACGTCTGGAGGCCTGTGTGTGTGTGTGTCGCTGGGCCTCATCACAGCAGAGCCCAGATTACCCACATCATCCAGCGTGGTGGAGCCCACATATATAGCTGCAGTGTCAGAGTTAAGCTACTAGTGGGACAGGCATAACCTGGAAACGGACAGCAAGGGAACTAATCCTTAATTGCGAGCAGATTTTATTTTTTTTATCAGAGAGAGTGAGAGACCAACCGACTCATCCCAGGTCAAACGATTAAGACCTAGCATTGCCGTATAGGACTGCCTGCAACTATCGATTATTTTGCTATTGATTACTTTTTAGGTATCTGGAAGCATGTTTATGCAGTGGTGGAAAAAGTGCTCACATATTTCTCAAGAAAAAGTATCAATACTGCAACGTAAAAAATACTAACAAGTAAAAGTCTGGAATACAAAATTTACTTGAGTAAAAGTACAAAAGTATTGACATCAAAATGTACTTAAAGTACCAAAAGTAGAAAGTAGTCATTATGCAGAATGTCCCATTTCAAAATATATATATAGAGAGCTTAAGTGGTTAATGAATGGTTAGTAATTAAAATCTAAAAAGTAACTAGTAACAAATAATAAGTTCAAATAATTGTAGTGGAGTAAAAGTACAATATTTGCCTCTGAGATGTAATATAGTAGAAGTAAAAGTACTGAAAATTGGAAATACTCCACTAAAGTAAACTACTGTACCTCAAACTACTTACTACTTGTACTTAGTTACTTTACATCACTGTGTTTATGTAGTTATATATCAATGAAAACTGTGTCAGAGATGCTCATAGGCCTGCGTCCTGCGTCTCTGACGCACCATATTGAAAAAGGACGCATTCACGGCACCCTCGTTGCGTCCATGGGACGCACTACAATTTAGCGGAAATTACCGCGGATTTGAAGGCCATCCGTGGATTTCAAAGCCGTCCGCGGATTACAAGGCATAGTGCAGGAAACAAGAAAAATCTCGGTAAAACACCGCCGTATGGAGAAGTATTCTCTCTCTGTCTCAGGGCATTGCGAGTGCTGCTAGAGGGAGAGAGTGAAAGTGCTGCGCAACTTACAGCCCAACTTCAAAGCAAGTTAACGATGGCTCGTTGACCCCAATTTGACCACTAGGCAATCAACACTGAACAGCACTAATTAATGGCAGCTGTGATTCTTGTGTCTTTCCGTGCAGCCAGATATCAAATAATTCCCTGTAGAGCAGGGGTCTTCAGTGTTTTCAGGCCAAGGACCCCCTAGTTGAGAGAGAGATGAAGCAGGACCCCTCTATATTGTATAAAATTGTGTTTCAGATAAACTTTTGCTGCTCTTTTTTCCCTTTACACACCTATAACTCCAAAAATAGCCGATCTACAAGCTCACAAGTGTGAGCTTGTAGATCTGCTATTTTTGGCTAAAGTTCTCCTCAGAAAAGGGATACTAGGATTCAAGTGGTTAATGTAAAAAAAAAAATCAAGTACTACAAGTACTAGTTGTCGGATTTGGAATTGTGTACTTTTCTTTCAGATACATGTTCTACATGAATATAACCATATAAGATGAAACACGAGTTAAACGCTGTGCATTTTTGTGGGACCCATAAAATGTCCCTGGGACCCATCTAAAAGACCACCCTTGCATCCCAGGACCCATTGCATTGAAAACCTAGCAACATCACTGCTGTGTCACCCATAATGGCGTTTCAAAGTATGTATTCAGCAGAGAAGAGCTAAGTCACCTTGTAGCACCACAGTCAGTCTAATGTTTAGCTTTCCTTCTTCCTCATTAGAAGACAAACACGCTGACATTCCTGCCCGCTGACAAGGAAATTAGAGATACAGTAATACACCCATCCTCCTCCTCCTACCCACAAGCCTTCACTCTGGGATTATACAGCTGGGAGGGAGGACCGGGTTCAATTCATTGCAAATGACTTTCTGGAAGTGATGAAACTTAAAATGACTGATGGAGGATGTCATGGACTTTATATGGATTAAACTTTGTAACCACAGGAACCCTGGCGTCTCTATTCTGGGCATGACATAATTTAACTTTCTGTGGGTTTCAACCTTTTTCATATCAAGGTCCATTAATAATTCGTCATTTGAGCCACGGACCACCGTTTGATGAGATTTAGACTCTCAAAACTTAGAATATTTTGCTATCGTTGGATGAGATTTTGTCAAAATAATAAGTCTTCTACATTCCCTAAGTGTGTAGACTTCTCGTAAATTAAGAAGTGCAGATGTTTAACAATAATTCAACTTGTGAGAGCGTAAAATGAAACCAAATGGACCCGTAACGGTCCATTTGGTTTCACTTTACGCTTCTTGGTTACCAACTCTCCATCATTTAGCTGGGGACCAACTGGAAACTCCCCAAGGACCACTGGTGGTCCCCGGACCACTGGTTGATAACCACTGGTCTAGAAGGGGGAAAGTGGACTCTTTTTGGACTCCTATCCCAGGTCACCACCCACATTCTTGCCTGTTTATTAAAATGCTTGTTGGTCCATTGTGTTTGTACTACTATATGATATGTAAAAAAAAAAAAAGTTAATAGTAATGAAGTTCTCCCTTCCCATGTGCACACTGCAGAGACAGACTAGTGCATTGGCCCTCAGGGGGTCCGCGGCCAAATACATATCATTTTGGGGGTCCTTGACATGAAAAAGTTTGAGAACCACTGGACTAGAGCTTGGTTTCTCTTATCATGTACGATACAGCCCCACAGGGCCTTCAAGAAGAGTCAAGTCTCATGACACATAGCATACAGTAAATCAATGCCTTGAAACTTGCAGTAGCCATAAAAATCATTGAAAACATAGATTTTTTTCCATCACCTGCCATGACTAAAAGGTCATAGGAAGTTCCTAGAACACCTTTCACTGTGGGGTTCGGGGGTGTACAAATCACACAAGACCTCAGTCTGATCAGGTTTAAAAGACAAGGGCAGAGGAATAACTTCCAGGACCCCTACAACTCTGAGAGTGTACGAATGGAGCCAAATGGACTCTTCCCATGTGTACACTCTCAGAGTTACAGACCTGTAAGGGTCCATTTGAAACCTCAAGTCACCCTCACCCAACTTTTAAAGTGCTTTATAAGAATACAAAAAGACACGTTCCACATTTAAACATTACTTTGGGTGGTGTGTGTGGGAGATATCTGCCAAAATATGGATGAATATGACAGTCATATTTGGATTATAAAGTGCATGCACCGATTAGATGTGCCAGGAACAAATTGTGCAAAATCAAGCACACTCAGTGTGTTCATGCAAACACTGCTCATAGGTCACACATGCCAATTCTTCTACCCTCGCTGAAAGAACATGAAAAGTGGCACAGAATTTTCTCTTTACAAACTAAAGCATAACTTTAACCCATTAAGACTGGCGGGAACGCATCTGGGTGTCATTTTAAGATTTCTTTGGGCAATTCAAAAGCAGATATACTGTACAAGCGCCATGAGCTTGTAGATCTGCTATTTTAGAAAAATCTTGAAAATGTGTGCAAATCTTTGAATATACTGTATGTCTTTTCTTAAACAAATTTTTTTACTCAAATCTTTGCCTCTGGGGATTCTACATGTCTTCTAAATCCTAACAGTTTTCTGAAGACAAAAAAAGTATGTTGCTATAATATCAGTGGTGCTCAAACTTTTTCATGTCAAGGACCATCCCAAATGGCCATTTGGGATGGTTGGAATGACCCATCTGAAAATATTTTGTTTCAGGGACCCCCCCAGAAGCAAAGATTTGAGTTACAAATGTTCGCTTTGAAAAAATGTATATATATATTCAAATATTTGAACAAAATATTCACAATTGTTCCAAAAATAGCAGATCTACAAGCTTATAGTGCAGCACTCAGCGCCGCGCTATGAATTTGTATATCTGCTATTTTTGAATAGCCAACGAAATCAAAAAAATTACACAGACGCGTTCCCGGTCTTAATGGGTTAATACATTTTTCAGGTGAATAAAGATGGGTTGTTTGTAGCGCATAGCGATAAAAAGCACAACACTGGAGGGCTGCACAATAATACAATAGCCAGTACAGAATAGTTCTTTTTATAGAAAGGAGAAGTGTTTGAGCTCCCTAAACGCAATATTCAGTGCTGTGCAGGGATCTACACGCCATGTGCTGGAGCCTAGGAAAGCTTTCATTTTACCCAAAACTTTCTACATTATGTGAAAATCTTTTCAGCGAGCACAGGGAAAGAATTATATAACAGTAGAAAAGGCTGCGTTCACTGTCGTATCAAAATCTCCATATTTATTGGTTTGATTTGCATGCAGCTTTAAGCAAACGCACGGCAAGCTGATAGTAAATATACAGTATAGTATACGCTCCTGCCTGAGCTGGTACAGCACATAACACAATTAACAATAACAATAAAAACTTTGAAGTATAAGGTTTAACACTAAACCAAAAACACAACTTATAAACCAGTTTCCAAGCAAAGCGGCTCCTGGTGTGACAACTGACAATTATCTTCGCCAGGCCGGACGGCCAAAGGCCGTTTCCTGAATGACTTGAACCCTATTAGCGTCCCTATTCGGGGGGCGAGCGAAACTGAAACGGCAGATTTATAAGCTCACAACGTGTGAACACGTCGCAATGTGTTGTAGATCGGCAGTTTTCAGGAGCGATTTATTTTGTGTGTAGAACAAAAACGGGAGGGGGCCTGGTTCAGAGCACTGGGGGACTCCGGCCAACTAAGTATATTTAGGTTTTAACTTTAAGACAGTGGTTTTAAAGACTGACTGTATTGTCATCATGATGAAGAAGAGCTACGTAATGTGAGGGAGGTGAGGGCGTTAACGTCACATTGTCAAAGATAAACATCATCTCTTTCTTTATCTCGCAAGCCATTACCTTCAGTTCACACTACAGGACATTACTTAACCCATTTGTGTCATTTTAAGATTTCTTTGGCTATTCAAAAAATAGCAGATCTACAAGTTCATAGCGCAGTGAGCTTGTAAATCTCCTATTTGTTTTGAAAAACCATGGAAATGTGTGCAAATCTTTGAATATATATATATTTTTTAAGCCAACATTTGTAAAATATTTTGTTCCAGGGATCCCCCAGAAGCAAAGATTTGAGTCACAAATGTTCGCTTTAAAAGAATATATATATATATATATATATATATATATATATATATATATATATATATTCAAAGATTTGCAAAAAAAAAAATCACGATTCAAAAATAGCAGATCTACAAGCTCATAGCGCGGCACTCGTGCCGCGCTATGAGCTTGTATATTTGCTATTTTTGATTAGCCAAAGAAATCTTAAAATGACACAGATGCGTTTCCGGATTGAATGGGTTAACTTTCTCATCTTTGTCTGCTTGATTCATCGTCGATGCGAAAGACAGTGTGTACCGATTCAAGAGATAGAGAGATAGAGACAGAAACAGTGACAGAGATGGAGAGAGAGAGATTTTAAGATTGCCAGCGTGTTTTTCTTCGTCACCTCTCACTGTCAGGAGAGGTTTCTCAAGCGTATAAGTAAACAGATGATTCCATAAAGAAGTAAATACACACACACACCCACACTACGTAAACTGCATCGTCTCAAATTGCCACCTCTTCGCATGCCACGCACGTTGCACCAAACGTCCCATGCAAAAGAGAAGTGTGCACGAGGGGGGGGAGTTGGGGGGGGGGGGGGGTGAAGCTCCCACCTGGGGGCCTGGGTGTGGCGAGCAGAGGCTCAGGTATGTGGGGAGACTGACATAATCCACAAACAGAGATCAGATGTTTCCTCTTAGGCCATAAATTGCAGTGCCTGACACCTCCTCCATTACAGCATTTCTCAGCAGTGGGGGGGGTTGGTCCCATCAAAGTCATCATGAGAGCGACAACTGAAAAAAGTGCACGCAGGGCCGGAGAGAGAGAGAGAGAGGGAGACAAGTACACAATCAACTCTGGAGTGTTGTAATTTACAACAGTAACCTGAACTCAAGAGTTAACGCTACTTAAAGTGTTGTCCCTATATTTTGGGCATGTTTGGGCATGATTACAGGCGAAAATGTTCACATTTTGCAAAAAGATAAATGAATACAATTTGGAAAAATAGCCAATCTACAAGGTCTCAACACATTGCAGCTGTGTAGCGTAGATCTGCATTTATTTGCCATTTTGTCGAACGGAATGAAGTATATCGTCTCTGTCGGGTGGAAACATCATATGTCCAAAACTGTTACTTTATGATTCAAATTCAAAAACAGCAAAAGTAGCAGGTCTACAAGCTCGAGCTTGTAGATCTGCTACTTTTGTGTGATGCTGTAGTATGATCAAGTAGGGGACTAATTTACAAAAAAAACACAAAAGGTTAAAACACTGGAGATACGAGGTTTTTTGCCCGACAGGCGACAGCGTCGATATATAGGGCTTAAGTGGTTAGATGAACACTCCAGGTCTGACTGTGTAGGCAGAGCGAGCTGGGATTGAGCAGTCGCTGTGAAGAATTTGCCTCCAGCTCCAGCTCATCTGTCACCCTGGCTGGCTGGCAGGCGAGAAAAAAATAAAGCAGATTTCGTCAGTCTTAACATTTCTCTCCCCTCCTTTATCTCTTTGCTCTTTTCTGTCCCAATCTCCACCATGTCTCATCGATGTGTGACTCTCTTTTTCTCTCTTCAGTGCGATTTAAAAAGATTAAAAAAAGAAACCCTGGCTGATTGCTAGTGCTGACGACCACATAGTTTCCTAGCACAGTTTTATCTGTCTTTTACTATTATCTCGCCCACTCTTCCGCTCCACTTGCACGCTGGGATAGTTTTCTGCAGACTCGGATCAAAATCAAACTGATTCGAAAATTACGTGCGGGTCCATCTCTCCCATAAAGCAGCGCTCCACGACACTTTTTTTGTTCTAAATTCAGGGAGTTGCAGCTTCTCAGCTTTAACACAAACAGACAGATGGAACGGCAGGAAGGAACACAGGTGGAGAAGTTGAAAAACGAGTCTGGTTTCCCTGTACTTTCCCCTGCTGTGCAGTCTACTTCAATTTGCCACCGTCTAAACACACAATTCCATATAACATCAAGCATCACTGGCCGACTGTGTCGTTCGACTCGGCGTCATGCAGAGCCTGATATGAACCTTGTATAGCCAAGATGTTCTGGTTAAACAGTGGGAAAGGGATCATCCGTTTTGGGTCACCCAGGGTTACAACAAGCATGTAATTTGTGATAAGTTATGACAAGCTCTGGGCTTTTTGCGTTCGATTTTGGGACTGACAGCGTGGCATATACTGTAGCCTACAGCTATATGGTCACAGCTGAAAATCTGAAATCTCTTTCTGGGCGAATACAGATTGGGGGGAGGAATGCTGTTCTAATACTATTGTGTCATAGAGCAGTAGTTCTCAACCTTTTCAAGCTGCGACCCGCCCAAAATAAACATATTTGAACTGGACCCCCCTAAAAATAATCATATTTGAACTGGGGACCCCCTCAAAATAATCATATTTGAACTGGGGACCCCCCACCCTGACAAGCACTTGGAATTGTAGGAGTTGAGGCATTACATTTAGTTTGACTCTGTTCCACAAATAAATATTGTGAAAATAGTCGATCTACAAGCTCACTTATATTATTTGACAATTTGGCCAATGTTTGACCAGTTTATAAAGTATAGTTTGTTGATTACTTTTGATGCATTAATCGTCCTTAAATTGTCACTTTACTGTCATCTAGGGACCCCCCCCAAAAAATCATGTGGGTACCCCCCTGGGGGTCCCGATCTGCAGGTTGAGAACCACTGTCATAGAGGAAAAGACCCTACCCTACCATAGAAATGTATATATACAGTGTATACAGTGTATAAGAGAAGATGGTAGCAGTCAGGAGGCTGAGACCTAGCCGGGCGGTCACTGACACCGGGAACTCCCTGCCAAAAAGCTTGTCCTACTGTGGGAACCAACCCACGGCATCCATCAAAGGGCTGTGCCACACCTACACCTACGTGGAAGTGCTAAAGAAAGATGATGGTGCTGAGAGAACAAAGAAGCTAACCAGGTGTATGAAGAATGGAGATGACTAGGGGACGCTGATAGAGGGTTTGTCTGAGGACGACTTAGAAAGACAGAGGATGTTGGGCCGTGAGGCTATTGCAAGTGGGCCGCCAAATAACTGGAAAAACCCTTAGAATGTATTGATTATATAATATTTTACAAACATTCATGTAAAAATGAATCAGTATTTTTTTCCCCATTAAAACCTTGAAAAGTGCATTACAATTTGGATACTGATGAATAGGAAATAGAAACGTCAATTCCATTGATCCAAGCTGGAGCACAATCAATTGATCATTAAAATAAGAATGCTCTGAGAATGCACGTGGGCCACTAACACTGGAAATTTCAAGTGGGCCCCGATCCAGAAAAAGGAACCAGCGCTATAATATTATGGTAATGACTTCCTCCACCACACTCCTGTCTGAGCTGGTACAGCACAATAACATAATTAACTATAACAATAATAATAAAAACTTTATTGTAATCGTATAGCACTTTTCTGAGACTGCTTACAGCCATAAAATAGCAGCAAAACAAAATAGCCACACCATGCCGTCCACATATTACTAAGTACTATAACAGTACTGGAGCGGCTTGTCTCTTTGGCTGTAGAGACATTTCTGACCTGAGCACTGATCCCAGGTCAGTATTTGTACTCTCTGAAGCTTTATGCTCAGATGCAGTGGTGGAAAAAAGGACTAAATCTTTTTACTTAAGTAAAAGTACCGATACCACAATGTAGAAATGCTCTGTTCCAAATGTATAAAAATACTTTGAAAACAGCAGATCTACAAGCTCACGTGTTGTGAGCTTGTAGATCGGCTATTTTCAAATAACCTACGTATACATATGGCTGAAGTAGTTAATGCATGTTTTGTAATAATCAAAATCTACAAAGTAACTACACACAGTTTTCAAGTGGAGTGGAGTAAAACGTATAATATTTCCCTCTGAGAGGTAGCGGAGTAGAAGTAAAAGTACAGAAAATTGGAAACACTCCAGTAAAGCAATACATTCCTCAAAAGTGCACTGAAGTACAGTACTTGAGTAAGTGTACTTAGTTACTTTCCACCACTGCTCAGATGATCGCTGCCTGAGTATGAAGCATCTTACAGTAGTCGTGCTCATCACTTCTCAGACTGTACTGAAGTTCAATTATGTGACCAATAAGCACCATATCAGCAGAGCTACAGCAGCCTTTTAAACTGTTCAGATGCATTTTTAAAGAGCAGAAAGTAGCTACAGGTTTGTCCCAAGAGGCTCACAGAGCCAGGAGGGGCAATTAGGTGAGAAACACCCCCTAGAAAAATGCCCTGAAGCCCTCCAAGCCTTTTTCAAGCTGACTTGTAACTATGGAGTCAAAGCCTCCTGCTGGGTGCCCTGAAAATAAACCTCTACATACATGCCCAATGTGTGTGTGTGTGTGTGTGTGTGTGTGTGTGTGTGTGTGTGTGTGTGTGTGTGTGTGTGTGTGTGTGTGTGTGTGTGTGTGTGTGTGTGTGTGTGTGTGTGTAAGTTACACACTAAATAGCTGTTAGCCCAGTAAGCCCACCTCTAGCTGTGAGTTTGAAATGCTGACAGTTTTCAGTTTTTCTCTGTGTGTGTGTGTGTGTGTGTGTGTGTGTGTGTGTGTGTGTGTGTGTGTGTGTGTGTGTGTGTGTGTGTGTGTGTGTGTGTGTGTGTGTGTGTGTGTGTGTGTGTGTGTGTGTGTGTGTGTGTGGACCATAACACAGCATGTACTTTTGGATTCAAAAACCTTAGTTAATCACAAAACTTTGCAGTTTGCACACAGTAAAAGAAGAAGAAGAAAGTTGAACATCCATTAAAGAGTCACATTCAACCCCTTGCATTAATAAGTAAGCTTGCTTTGTATTAATGCTTTACAGAGGTCAACCAACTCACAGCTGGCCAGGAACTGGATCATTTCCACGACATGGCACACTTTCAGAAGGTGTCACCCCAAGGACATCCATTCCACACAGAAGTGGTGGAAATGTAGAAAGACTACAAGTAAAAGTTTGGAATTCTGAATTTACTCGAGTAAAAGTACAAAAGTATTAGTATCAAAATGTACTAAAGAGTCCAAAAGTAGTACTCATTATGCACCTCAAAATATGACTTAAGTACAGTACAGCACAGGACATCGTGCACTGTTGGAACAGGCAACACAGATAGACAATGCAACATGCTCCCAAAAACAGCCCAAAATAAATGACATTATGATGACTCTTACCTGTTCCTGTTCTCTGGGCCAGTTGATATTCTTCTAAGTCCAATAAAATATTCACAACGAAACGACTACACAGTCAAACAAGATGAAACAACGTCGTTCCACTTCTATAAACTGTGGTGGAGGGAAGAAAAAAGAAAAAAGAAAAAACAATCCTCTCTGTGCAGCTGAACACCTGAGAAGTCTCTCTCTCTCTCTCTCTCTCTCTCTCTCTCTCTCTCTCTCTCTCTCTCTCTCTCTCTCTCTCTCTCTCTCTCTCTCTCTCTCTCTCTCTCTCTCTCGTCGTCACATGAGTTCGGGACACGACAATGATGTCGTTTAGTTTATATAGGGCTGTAAAAAAGTTAGTTTCAAAGACGGGAGTCGCGGTTTTATGACACGAGGAAAAGTCTTTCTCTCTCTCCTGTTCTATCAGCGGGTCACTTTCCCTCCAGCGTCACTGTCCAGTCTGTCCAGTAGAAGCTACACGTCTGTCCGCCTGTCTGTCTGTTCAGTCGGTTACCTGACTCTGGACATTAGGCCAGCCCTCTACCAAGAAGCACACACCCCCAATGGTGGAAAGTATCTGTGTACTAGTACGTGAGTGCACTTTTGAGGTACTTTTACTTTACGTGAGTATAGCCTATTTATTTATTTTTTTGGGATACTGCAACTAAGTACATTTACTAACTCAAGTACTCACTGACATGTACAATTGCTTTCAATGACCTATGCCTAACTCGATGTAGCGTTTATAGATCATGGACTGTTTTCTATATACATACATGTTTTTGAAGATTTTACGTTGTGTATTTGTTTTGTTGTCTGTTATTATTTTCTTTGTGAGTGTTGTCTGTTTTTTGTTTTGTTTTGTTTGGATGTTGTTTATATCTTACTCTCACTGTTTGGAGATACTCTGTTTATTTGCTTATTTGCTTCAGTTAATGTCTGTACTACCTATGAGTATGTAAAATAACAAAAACGAATAAACAAAACGTTTAAAAAAAAAAAAAAAAGTACTGTACTTAAGTACAATTTTGAGGTATTTTTTACTTTACTTGAGTATTTCCAATTTTCAATTGCCTACTTTGAACACAGACCTTTTACTTGTAAAAGAGTATTTTTATATTGTGGTATTGCTACTTTTACTTAAGTAAAATGTCTGAGTACTTCCTCCATCACTGCTGTTATTATAAAACATACATTAACCGCATAAGTGCTATTTTGTACTTTTACTAAAATAGTATCTCTTATAATATCTAACTCCAAACATGTGTCTGATTGCGGTGTGTTGTGAGTTTGTAGATCAAAAACATACCCACAGAACCAAAGTTAAAGTAGGTCAGGTGTACAATAACTCACATTGTTCAAAAATATTTTGATGCCAATACTTTTGTACTTTTACCCAAGTCACATTTTGAATAAGCTACAGCAGGGGTCTTCAACGTTTTCAGGCCAAGGACCCCCTAGCTGTGAGAGAGATGACGCAGGGACCCCCTCTATATTGTATAAAATTGTGTTTCAGATTAAACCTTTTTTGTTTACTTGGTCTGCTCTTTTTTCCCTCTACACCTATACCTCTTTTCCAAAAATAGCCGATGGTTAAGGTAAAAAAAAAACATATCCCACAAAGATTTGGCGGACCCCCTGTAGTAACTCTGAGGACCCCCTATGGGTCCCGGACCCCCTGTTGAAGACCCCTGGGCTACAGGCCTTTAACTAAACAGAACATTTCTGTCTTGTGGTAATGGTAAAACATCTGATTCAGCTATTCTTGCACCACTGCACACCCAAGCTGTATGACACACCCCCATGCATTTCCTGTTGTTCTTGCTGCTGCTTGTTAGGCAGGCTGCTCTACCGAAAATAGCTGATCTGCAAGTAGATCTGCATGCATTTTATGCATGACACAGGGACTTCCCTCAAAAGCAACAGGTATGCTGCTGTGATAAAGATGAAAGAAGCTGTAAGTGTAAGTGATTGTTGTATGTGTTAAATGGGTGTATATTCCCATACTAATCATTGCAGAGCAGCGATTCTCAACCTGTGGGCCCGGGGCCCACTTGTGGGCCATAAGGGTATTGCAAGTGTGCCCCCAAATAACTGGCAAACACGTAGAAAAGGTTGAGAACCACTGCTATATAGAGTGTATGTTCAGTTCAGTAACAAGGGTCTCTCCAACTCTCCACAATCTGTAGAGAACAGAAATACATTTTCAGGTCAGGACACCATTGCATCCAATAAAGAGATCTCATACAGGGTACAGCATAACATTGGAAGTGATTAAACAAAGAAAATAGCAGACAAAATTGCAACTGGAACACTAAAAATGAAGCTGATGAATTGGTTCCCTCTCCTGATTGGCTGAAATTTGGTGTCCCACCCTAAAATGTAGCTGTTCTGTTTTTTTTTTTATATCACTTACAGCACTTTCAAATAGTTGATTCTCCAACTAAAGGAAGACTCAGTGTCCGCAACTACTCTAGCTCCACAAAATAAACCAGGGCAAGCAATTTGTATGTATATTTCATTATTATTGACTCATAATTAATTCTACAAAACTCTCAAGGCAAATTTCAGTGCTGCTAATTATTTGTTTTAATGACCCAAATCTGGGAATGGGATATGCCTCCTGAGCGTAGAGTACATTGTCTTACGATTATATTAGTTGATGCTGTTTGTTTTTAATTGATGTTATATCTTTTAATTTTCGTTAGCTGTAAGATCTGTATTGCCATCTTGTTGTACCTTATTTTTGTAAAGCACTTTGTAACCCAGTTTCAAAAGGCACTTTAAGTGTATTATTATCATTATTAAGAAATGTTTTTGCCAAATATTTTGCAGCTGACCTGAGGTAGCCGTATCCTCTTCATAATCCCATTTAGCAAAAAATCTGATTAATTGTTGATGTCTTAAATTCCCCAGCATAGCAATTTAAACAAAGAATGTCCTTGGCTGTGATCCATGGTGACAGTACTTGACACACATACAGACTCAGCCTACTTCTGACTCCCCAAGACAAGAATCTTGCATACACAAATACTGGAGACACACACAGGCCTAGCCACTTCATAGCACTCAACCTCCTCTCATTAGTGTGTTTTTAGGTTTCTTCTTTAAGTGTGTGTGTGTGTGTGTGTGTGTGTGTGTGTGTGTGTGTGTGTGTGTGTGTGTGTGTGTGTGTGTGTGTGTGTGTGTGTGTGTGTGTGTGTGTGTGTGTGTGTGTGTGTGTGTGTGTGTGTGTGTGTGTGTGTGTGCGAGCGAGCGAGCGAGCGAGTGCGCACGCGCATGTTTTAAATGGTGTCGGGTCGGTGCATGTACGGTGGATGCTCTATTTACATGGTCCCACAGCATCTTACATTCTTGTCTTTGTCCTTGCTTTTGACAACTGCTTTTATTTTTTCATTTATTTAAAGATTTATTTTGGGAATTTCTGTGCTTTATTCTCAGATAGGTCAGTGAAGAGAGACAAGAAACCAAGGGCAGAGAGAGAGAGGAGACATGACGGACAAGAAGGAGGTCAGATTCAAACCCAATATGTAAATAACTTTTTTTGTTCTCTTGTTTGATCTCCTTTCCCCCTTGCCCCTCCCCCTTCTTCTTCTTCCCTTTATTTTTTTCTATGGAAATAACGATACGATGGGAGCTATGCACGAAAACAAATTTCACCCACTTTTTTACTTTTGTAAGCCTGTGATGTGACAATAAGGCTGATTCTGATTCAGGTCCTCGCACTCACTGCATAGGAGCATAATGGTTTGTGTGCTAAAGCACCGGTCTCACATGTGTGTCATACACACCAGAAGCATCAGCTTCCCCGTTCACTTCCATTATATGGTCGCTGTCAGGTGGAAACCTTGTATGTACAAAACTGTTACTTTTCAGGAAAAGGAAGAAAGAACCTGTGTGCCTTGCGATGCGACACGTTGTAAGCTGGTAGATTGGCTATTTAGTCTCCAGTAGGCCTACTTTTGTGCAACATTCTTGTACGACAAAGTAAGGCATTCATTTACGCAAAAATAAAATGAAAGAAATATGAAGATTTCTGCCTGACAGCAATGATATGGGAAACAGAGGGGCGGAGTATCTCGTTGTGGTGCTTTGTAGGCGCTGAAGTGCATGCATCTTCATGAAGTCTTGCATTTCAGATGCGTTGACACACACAGATGTGTGAGTGTGACCATATAGCTTCACTGGCTGATTCACCAGGCATACTGAGAACTGCTTATATGCCATCTGTCTTAATGTATGACGCTACACACTAATCCTCAGTGTTCATTTTTAATGCATTAACCCTAGCTTGGAATGTCATAATAGTTGAACATTATGCAAAAATATTCGAGACGAAAATAACCAATCTACAAGTTTGTAGATTTGGTCAATTTTGGCACAGATTTGGTGCAGAGGGAAAAAAGGAGGGGACCAAGTAACAAAGCATATAGGGTTTAAGTGGTAACTTTGAGAGAGTAATATATCAAATGTACCTCAGTCGTTCCACCACCATCACCATCACATACATTATTCTGCGAGACCAGACAGCCATTTCTAAAAGCATCGCCGTAATAGAAGATATTATATATGAAGAAGAAGAAACCTGCACACCTTCAAAGCACGTGTTAAAGTGATGGCCTGGATAATATAGCTGTCCCGTGGGAGGCTGTAAAAGACAGATATTAATACCGTTGCTGTACTCCAGCAGCAAGGGCCGTGCAACGGATAGTGAGGGCAGATGAAAAAAAAGAAAAAACCTATAGGCTTCTCTCTCTCTCTCCTGTCACAGACATCTTTCAGAGGTGCTGTGGATGGACACGGGGCCTCTTCCATTCTGAAAGACCCCTCGCACAGACTGATTGCCCCTCTGCCATCAGACGGAAGGTTTTGCAGCATCTGAGATGTTCTGTATCAGCTTCTTCCCCCCCGAGGCTGTCATGCGTCTAAGAAACCAGCTGCCATCCATCAAGTAAGCCCCCCCCCCCCCCCCCGCCCCCCCGCGCACTTCATGACTTCATAGACTCAGGGGTAAGAAAAAGTATTCCCATTTTTTTACTTGAGTAAAAGTATCAACACTGCAGTGCAGAAATACTCTGTTACGAGTGAAAGTCCGGAATTAAAAATGTGCTTGAGTAAAGGTACCAAAGTATTGGTGTTTGGTATCAAACTGAACTTAAAGTACCATAAGTAGAAAGTACACCATATGCAGAATGTCACATTTCACGTTTTCTAATGTATAAATTGTGTAAAAATATTTTGAAAATAGCAGATCTACAAGCTCATGCTGCGTCGCCTTGTAAGCTTGTAGATCTGCTATTTTCAAATGGCCGAAATGTACTGTATATAGGGCTGAAGTGGTTTCAGTATGTTTTGTAATAATAATCAAGATCTACAAAGCAATTATTAACTAAAGTTTTCAAATAATTGTAGTGGAGTAGTAAAAATCTCAAAACTGTACTGCACTTGAGTAAATGTACTTAGTTACTTTACACCATGCACTGCATAGACTTTATGGGTACCTTTATACCAGGCCATCACCGCTGTGCCTCCTACTTATACTACAGTATTTATAATACTTATACTACATATAATTACCAGTGGTGGAAGAAGTAGGCTACTTGAAAGAGCACTTCACACATCTTCAACCGTCTCTTCATATAATTGGTCCTCCTCACTAATGCTCATTATAATATGGCACCATTTCCATCTACTTGCTCTTCATCTCATATGTGGGCTGTGGACAGTTCAGAAGCCTGCCTTGTAGGCTAATGACATCATTGACGGGGATTCCAAGCTAGTAGAAACGACAGCCTTTATCTTACTGCAAAGTCGGCATGCTGAATTGTTCTTGCATAAACTCATTCACTGCCTGAATTATTTCTGGCCGTGTTTGCCCACTGCCAAGATTTTTCATTGAAAAAAAAAAGTACTCAGGAGCCGAGATACATAACTTTTAGGTTTAAAGTTAACAAGGAAGTAGACTGAAAGAACGAGCCCAATCGATGGTCTTGAAGGGCGGAGCCAAACCCAGGCGCTGGATTCCAGCGCCTGGGTTTGGAGCACTCTGATTG